>NC_058412.1:108838362-108927261 GCF_002201575.2 Neomonachus schauinslandi
CTTAAAAAAAAAAAAAAAAAAACCACCTTAAAAAAAAAAGACCCTACCATGAAACCTTTGCCTCTTTCTCTGTTCTCTGGGAAATCCAGGCAAGAAAATTTCCCAGGATCTTCTCCTTCAGAAAGGTATAAAGCATTTTTTTTAAAGATTTTTTTTTTTAATTTATTTGACATAGAAACAGAGAGGGAACACAAGCAGGGGGAGTAGGAGAGGGAGAAGCAGGCTTCCAGCTGAGCAGGGAGCCCGATGTGGGGCTCAATCCCAGGACGCTGGGATCATGACCTGAGCTGAAGGCAGACGCTTAACCGTCTGAGCCACCCAGGCGCCCCTTTTTTTCTTTTTTTTTTTTAATATATATTTTTTAAAATTTATTTGACATAGAGACAGAGAGAGAGGGAACACAAGCAGGGGGTAAAGCATTTTTTTAATAAGCATTCCAGGTGAGTCTTATGATTGGACAAATATGGCTGACACGACCCTAAAGCATCCTCAGGCTTCAGATCTCACATCAACAGGAAATGAGCGGCTCACGTTGTGCAGAATTCAGAAGAGGAATCCATGCCAGGAACCCTTTAGATGTAGCCGTGGAGAACAATGAACCAGAGAGATGAGCACAGAGAGTAGCCTGGAGGCAGTGAGATGGACTGAACAAGGATGTTGTCTGCTGCCAAAGGAAAGAGCACTCACTGCTCCTGTCTTGCAGGGGGGTAAGTTGTGCTGTGAACTGGTAGCCACTTGATGTTCTCTCTCTCTCCTGTTCCAAATGTGAGTTTTTATTGAGTGAGGTTCTTCCATCCCTCTTCCAACAATTTGTCTGTGAATGTTATTTGTATGTTGCTGGACATGGGGAGCCACATCTGGACCTAAATTAGAAGAATGCAGCTGGCTTACAACTGAAGGAACCTCCCCCCAACCCCAAACACACACACACACACACACACAAACACACACACACACACCTTCTTGCAGCAGACAGGGCATGACTCGAGCTATTTCGGGGAGGGGATGTTTTCATTTCTGTGCCCCCAGAAGCCTATCCTGAGACAAAGACTTGACTGCAAGTAGTTTATTTGGGAGATTAAAAGAAAAATACTGGTAGAGGGGATGCCTGGGTGACTCATTCTGTTAAGTGTCTGCCTTTGGCTCAAGTCATGATCTTGGGGTCCTGAGGTTGAGCCCCGTGTTGGGCTCCCTGCTCAGCAGGGAGTCTGCTTCTCCCTCTCCCTCTGCCCCTGCTACTGTGCCCTCTTTCTCTCAAATAAATAAATAAAATCTTTAAAAAAAATCCTGGCAGAGGAGTGGGAAAGTGAGAGAAAGTAAGGCAACCAATATAGGGTGCATTATCAAGCCAGTTACCATGTGTACAATTGGAGCTTAATCCCATGGGAAACTCTGGGACCCAGCGTAGAACATGCGCTACAGTGTTAATGCACTAAAAGGAGTAAGGGAGCTGGGGTGTCCATACATCAAGTCCCATCAGTCATCGGTTGAGAGGAGCTCCGAGGGAGGAAGACATATCAATTCCTCTGCACTTCTGGCCTGCTGTGTAAGTGACAAAGACAAAGTAGGGAAGAATCCAAGAAAGCCATTATACAAAGAAGCACGCATGCCTGCAGCTGGAAATCAGGCCAGTATGCACAAGGGGGCAATGGGCAAGGCAGGGACAGCATCTGCTGCAAGAACTCAGAGGGTCTCTTGTCACTTATCCGCCAGCTTCGTGACCTTAAATGGGGACATTCGTTTAAACTGTAGGCATATGTGTGTGAGTGCTGGCCAGTTAAAGAAGTAAAATGCAAGCAGTATCTGATTCTGCTTTTCAGAATCGTTCTTCTCCCATTCCATATGATTCTGGGGGGCCTCTCCCTCAAAAGGCTTCTCTCCCCTGTCCCAGGGCAGACAAATGACCCCAGTGGACCAGTCATAATAGTCATTGTAGTAGATACTGTTGGTGCCCTGGTCTGATCCTGTTTACTGGCCAGGGCTCCCATCCTGCAGTTCAGGTGAGTGTTACCCTAGAAGCTTACAGCTTCATTTTTCTCAAGAGAATTGCCATCAGGAGGAGGGGCCAATTTGGTTGGGATATTATCCCCTCCCACCAGGGGGCATTCCACGTCTAAAAGGAGATACAAAAGACAGCTCCTCTGCCTCATGGGAAGGTGGGATAGACAATCCTGCAGTGCAATTTATGCATCAGAACTCCCCCCAAGAGATCAGCTGGATCCTCACCTTTGCATAGTTTCTTCCCTGACCCTATCCTGCTTCCTTTGCTCCCTTATAGGATTTTCCTGAGAGCATTCCTCAATTATTCAGGTGCAAGTCTCAGGCTCTGCTTCTTGGATGCCCAGCTAGGACCCATTCAGTGGGACACAATGATGAATTGGCCCAAAGGAAGACACGTGGCCCCAGCATAGCTAGGGCCTTTGGGGGCATCTCAGAAAGCAGATCTTTCTCTTAAGGTTATGAGCTGTATGTAAGAACGCTATAGTAGATACATGTTCACTCCCAGCAATGTACTTCACTCTACTTCTGGTAACAGTACATTGATTTTGGAGGAAAGGAGAAGGAACTACTTCCTTCTCTTATTCTCAGTTCTTCTACTTTGGGTGAAGGTAACTTCTTTTTGGGTCCATAGGTAGGCATATGACCCACTGTAACCACATTCAATGGCCACAGAGATTACTTGGGGTGGTCTTGTGACCCAGTCAGAGCCACTGAAATATGAGTTAAGAGAGAAAAACTCTTTCTTCCCCCCCCTGGTTCGAGCATCAAGGATGAAGGGAACCTAGGGCTACTAGAGGCCATCCTGAGGAACCTGAGTATAAAACCAACACAGCAGAAGGCAGGACATTGTGGAAGGGTGAAACGAGTCCTACGTTGACAGTGTTGGAACTCTTGGTTCAAGCTCCACTCAAGGACGGTCTGACCTCTTTGATTATACCTCTTTGATTTCACAGGCTAATGAGTTCTCTTTTTTGTTTAAACCTGTTTGGGTTGGGTTTTATAACACTTAAAACCAAAGCAGTTATGACAGATTCAATGATGATAAGCCTGTAACTACAAGAAAACATATTGCTGCCATATGCAGAGACCCTGGGTGACAATGAAACCTATACATAAAAAAGAAAGAACTAAGAGAGGGAGAGAGAACAGCAGTTGTTATGGGCATATCTAAGCACCAGGATCCTGCCATTCCTGAAGCATATTGTTCCTTTGGGTTCTCAGTTATTTGAATCAACAAATTTCCTTTGCTTAAAGGAGTAAGAGTTAAGCTTTGTAACTTTCAAAGTTCAAAGGAAAGAGTTTGACTAACACCATACCTTTTTTCTCAATTTTTCTTTGAGTCATTTTATTTTTTCTTTATTGAGTTGCAGTCACCCTCTATGTATTTTAGATATTGATCTTTTGCCCATTGTTTACTATAAATAATTTATTCTAATCCACCACTTGTCTTTACTTTGTTTATGATATTTCTCATTATCTAGAAGATTGTAATTTTATGGGCTCTAGATCAACAAGCTTAACCTTTATCATTTTTGGATTATTAGATGTGGTTCTTTTGGTTGAAAGTGTTGGAAACCCAACTCAATTTAGTTCAAATAAAAAGACAGTTTATTGGCTAACAAAATTGGGAATTCCAGATGTATTTGGTCCTGAGCCACAACTAGAATCATAATTCCAACAATGTCATTAGGATAATTTCTCTCATAGTCTACGAGTTCTCTGGGCTTCTTTCCTATTAAGCTCCCTTTGCCTTGTTGGAAACATGGCCCATTTTCTTACATTTGATGATTCCAAAGGAAGAGAGAAAGACTGTATGATGGTTTAGGCATAGGAATCCCAGGAGAGCCTGTTAACCTCATATGAATGCTCAGACCGATATGTATTATATATTGATTCCTGTGTCTGATGACTGGATCAGTCATGTCAAACTATTCAGAATGTGCTCCATATGGATTGTAAGAGTTTTGCCATGGGAGAATGAAGGAAAGGAAAACCTGATAAGCATAGAGTAGCTGTCAACTCTGCCAGTTGTGTCTTGTTTATGAAAACCTTTTTCTCCCCAAATGATGTTTATATATATTTATATGTATATGTGTGTGTATTTATGCCTTTTTAATTCTCTCATATTTTTTACTTTTAAAAAATCTGTGTGGTACCAGGCTGGCTCAGTCAATGGAGCACATGACTCTTAATCTCAGGGTTGTGGGTTCAAACCCCACATTGGGTGTAGAGATTACTTAAAAATAAAATCTTGGGCGCCTGGGTGGCTCAGATGGTTAAGCGTCTGCCTTCTGCTCGGGTCATGATCCCGGGGTCCTGGGATCGAGTCCCGCATTGGGCTCCCTACTCCTTGGGAGCCTGCTTCTCCCTCTGCCTCTCTCTCTCTCTCTCTCTGTCTCTCATGAATAAATAAATAAAATCTTTAAAAAAAAAATAAAATCTTAAAAAAAATTTGTATTTTCACTTTAGATCTGTGTTCTACCTGGAAGGTATTCTTATTGATGGCACAAGGTAGGAAATCTAACTTAAATTTTTTCCCGTATGTAACACCTATTATCTTAAAACCGTATGTTGAGTAGTCTCCTTTCCCCCACCAGTTAGAAACGACACATTCATTACAAACTAAATTCTACATTTATGTGAGTCTGTTTCTCAACTAGGCTTTGCTCCATTGATCTGGCTTTCTATTTCTGTAACAATACAATGTTGTTTAAATAACAGTTAACCTCTTTGGGTAGTAGTGATTCTTTGCTTGACATTAAACTTCTTCTAACAGGCATGTTTTGGGCTGTTCTCTTTGCTCCTATTCTTCATTCATCTGATTCTATCAAATTTTTAAAATTTATTCAGTAATTTTTTTTTATAAAGATTTTATTTATTTATTTACTGACAGAGAGGGAGAGACAGCTAGAGAAAGAACACAAGTAGGCGGAGTGGGAGAAGGAGAAGCAGGTTCCCCGCTGAGCAGGGAGCCCGATGCGGGGCTCGATCCCAGGACCCTGGGATCATGACCTGAGCTGAAGGCAGCCGCTTAACCAACTGAGCCACCCAGGTGCCCCTATTCAGTAATTTTTAATTTTATTTTAAATCGTTCATTTTTACCAAAGAACAAATGAAAATGGTTTAAAAGGTAAAATAACATCACAGAGCTTATAATGAAAAGCATAACTCCCCTTCCTGATCCCACCCAACCTTTTTTTTTTTAAACTTTCTTTTTTTTTTAGATTTTATTTATTTATCTGAGAGAGAGAGAGAATGAAAGAGAGAACACGAGAGGAGAGAGGTTCAGAGGCAGAAGCAGACTCCCCGCTGAGCAGGGAGCCCGATGCGGGACTCGATCCCGGGACTCCAGGATCATGACCTGAGCCGAAGGCAGTCGCTTAACCAACTGAGCCACCCAGGTGCCCTCCCACCCAACCTGAGTGCTGAAATTATTTTGCCTGGTATTTATATCCTTCTTTCTTTTTTTTAATATTTTTTTTTAAAGATTTTATTTATTTGAGAGAGAGAGCGAGAGCAAGCGCACAAGCAGAGGGGAGGGGCAGAGGGAGAGGGAGAAGCAGGCTCCCCACTGAACAGGGAGCCCAATGTGGGGCTCGATGTGGGGCTCGATCCGAGGACCCTGGGATCATGACCCGAGCCAAAGGCAGACGCTTAACTGACTGAGCCACCCAGGTGACCCTATATTTTATTTTTTTCTTAAGTAATCTCTACACCCAGCATGGGGCTGGAAGTCACAACCCCAAGATCAAGAGTTGCATGTTCCACTGACTGAGCCAGCCAAGTGTCCCTATCCTTATTTTTTTTTTTTTTATTTTTTAAAGATTTTTATTTATTTGAGAGAGAGTGAGGCAGGGAGGGACAGAGGGAGAGAGAGAGAAACCCCAGCAGACTCCACACTCAGCAGAGCCCAACACTGGGTTCAGTCTCATGACCCTGAGATCATGACCTGAGGTCGTGACCTGAGCTGAAATCAAGAGATGGGGACGCTCAGCTGACTGCTCCGCCCAGATGTCCCCCATCCTTATTTCTAATGAGCATGCTTATAGTGCTAATTTTTGACTTTTTAATAAATTAACAAGTCAGAAAGAAAGAAAAGAAAGAAAAGAGAAAAGAATAACAAAGAAAAGAAAAGAAAGGAAGAGAAAAGGCAAACAATAGGCACACTGATCTATTTTGTCCCTTCTGTCAGCTCCTCAGAGAAGTACGTTAAAATGGCTCATTATGATTGTAGACATTTCTGTTTTTCCTTCTAGTTCTATTTAGCTTTTCATATTGAGGACTATGTTAGGTACCTACAAATTTAGAATTATTATATTTTCCTGGCAAATTGAACATTTCACCGTTATGAAAGTCTCTAGAAATGCTGTTTGCCTTAAAGTCTATTTTGTCTGATATGAATATAACTACACTAGCTTTCTTTTGGTTAGCATTTGCATGGTATATATTACCTGTCCTTTCATATTCAGCTTTTCTCAGTGTTTCTTTGTTTTCATGACCCTTATCTTTATGAAGAGTACTAGCTAGGTATTTTATAGAATTGTCTCTCAATTTGGGTTTGCCTGATGTTTGCTATTTGGGGGAAGAATAGCAGCACAGAGGTGAAATGTCCTTCTGATCACATGATATCAGGGGGACACATAATATCAGCACAACTTATTACTGATGATGTTAACCTCGGTCATTTGGTCAAGGTATTATTTGTCAGGTTTCTCTATTGTAAAGTTACTGTTTTTCTCCTTTCCATATTCTATTATTTGGAAGTGAGTCACAATCAAAGGGAACAGGAAAAGGAATTAAATTCTACCTTCTGCAAAAGAGGGAGCAGGTCTACTTATATTATTTGAAATTCTTCTATATGGGGTGCCTGGGTGGCTCAGTCGGTTAAGCGGCTGCCTTCGCCTCGGGTCATGATCCCGGGGTCCTGGGATGGAGCCCCATGGCAGGCTCCCTGCTCAGTAGGGAGCCTGCTTCTCCCTCTCTCTCTGCCTGCCACTCCCCCTGCTTGTGCTCTCTCTCTGTCTCTCTGTCAAATAAATAACATCTTTTAAAAAAAGAGAGATTCTTCTATAAAGATTTGTCTTTTCTCCCCCATTTGTTTATTGATTCAACCATCTTATTTATATAAGCATGGACTCATGTATATTTATTTTCTACTTTGGTTTATAATGCAGTACCACATTATTTATTTTGTTTCCCACTTTATTTCAGCTTTGGCCATTGGGAACACCTCCAAGTTGGCTCTGGCATCCTTTTGACATGTCCCATCCTTTATTATTGTTTTTGTAGTTTTTAAACACTTCCTTAATTTCTAATACTACAAAATGCCCTGGGCGCATCTTGTATTTTCCTTGTGCAAGCCTTAAATTTAGTCCTTTCTCCAAAGAGCCCAGGTTGTTCCTGGCAAACGGTATGAGAAACCAAGATCTGGGCACTGAGGGTACTTGTTTCTCCTGGGGTGTCACTGCTCCCAGGATCTCTCAGCAGATGGAGTTAGGAAATATATGTATGGACACCGACCTGTGTAGGTACACGTTTGTTTCTAAATTTATCTCTGTATCTATCCATCTGTGTATATATATATATATATTAATCTAAACATGAGTTCATGTTGATTGTCTATATTTGTACTTTAAAATGTATTCATTGTGCCTGGTTCCTGGTTAGACCTTTACCACTAGAACCTTGTGACCTTTGATTCTGGGAAATTGGATTATCCCCTTGGCAATTTCCTCTCCCAGTTTTCTAATCTCATCTCTCTCTGTATCTCTGTCTCTGTATGTCTTTCTGTGTGTCTGTCCTTCCCCTGTCTCTGTCTCTATCTCTCTGTTTCTGCCTCTCTGTTTTTGTCTCTCTCTCTGTTTCTCTCTGTCTCTATCCCTATCTCACTGTCTGTGTCTTTCTTCCTCAGTCTGAATTTAGCTGGTGTTTCAAGGGTGCGCTGGGCAGGTGTTTGCTCACACACCCATTCCCTGCCTGCCCCTCCTATGCTTACACCCTTTGAGCTATGGGAGGCCGTGGCAGGCAACTGGAAGGTGGGAAGAATGGAGACCAGGGTATTTCTCCCTGTTTCTATCTGCTTTGGGTGGTGTCTCTAGCAAGGGCTGAATCTCCTGCTGGGTGACCCCTACTATGATTTCGGTTTCTGCTGGCAGACTCCAGCTCCTGGAGTAATACCACCTCTAGTAACATCACTTCATACCTTTCTCTTCCAGTCCTGGGGATGATAGGAGCTTCATGCTGCAGTTAATCTCTGGGCATCTCATTTGGCTCTTGTGACTCTTTTGCCACTATTGTGTTGAATTCTCTAAATTAATGTTCTATTGAATTACATTGCCTGCGATCGATTTTCCTATCTGGACTTTGATACAAAGGGAAGAGAGGAATTGGGCTTCCTGAGCTATTCTTCTAATCATCATATTATTTTTCTTCTGTTTAATCTCTTTGGGTTGTTTTTTTTTCTTTGTACTTATAGGGAGCTTTTTTCAATGTCATCTTTTAAACTTTCAATCTTTAAACAAGTTTCTGCTATAATTTTAATGTCTAAAATCTTTTTTAATGCTCATTAAATGTTCCTTTTTTATATATAGCATCCTAATCTTATTTCAGGGATATAAGATCTTCTCTAATCTCTCTGGGAATATTAATTATAGTAGATTTTTACAAGTTTTTTTCCTGCTCCTTGTCATTTTCTCTGTTTCCTCAAGTTCCTTTTTTTTTTCTGTTTGCTCAAGTCTCTGATTTCCAAGTTAGCAGTTTTCCATGTTCATCTGCACAAGAACTGGAGCCTTATGTTTGTAGGTGTTTATTGATTGTGGTTTCATAGGCGAGGGGACACCTAGAAGTTTCATTGGGGGATCCCCCCCAAAATGCCAATTTCTGAAGGTATTTTTCTCTGGACTGGTCAATTTCTCTATCCAAGGCACTTCCTATCTTCTGCGTGCTGACGGGGAGCATTCATGTGAGTGGAAGGGAAAGAATGGAGAGTGGCGGAATCTGTCTGGCTCAGAGCAGGGGAAGATGCCAGCCTCTCCATTCATAATGCAGACTACACTCCATTCCCCAGCGTCCACTCCAACAGCCTCATTCTCTGCTGTGCCTGATCTCCCTAAAGTCAGAGTTTTGAGGTCCAACCTTTCCAAATGGCAAATCCTAGTTTTCTGTCCTGGTAGAGAAGGACCAAGATTTTCAACTATGTCTTCCTGTTCCAACTCAAGCCCTCACTCATGACATCAGAGCTATGTGGTATTTCCAGTCTCTGAGCCTTTCTGGGGGTACTGAAGCCCAAATTGGTTTTCCTCTTGTTGGCTCCCTCCCATCAACCTGGCACAACTGAGAAAACTGAAAGCAATGTTAAAACAGCAAACTTCTGAAACCAAGAGATTGTGAACATGTATTAAAATTTTATTTAACTCCTTAAGGAAGGAACCAGCAGGTTAAAAAAAAAAAAGTGGTTGCCAATGCTTGAAAAACAGAAGTGTGTGTGTGTGTGTGTGTGTGTGTGCAAACAAACAGAGTTAATGAAAGGAATTCCAAAGACAATTTGCTAGGTAAGATTCAAGGCTAGTTAACTTTCTACAGGGCATTAAAATTCAGTGTTTAGCTACACAACAGCTTATAACACCACAGAATCTATTGATTTCTGAAGTTAAACTATAACTATATAGGACCATAAAACTGACCCTTCCTTCAATAGCTGTGGATCCACTAGATATATTGTGGTAATGAATTACATTCCCCAGGACACACAGTTCTACTTCCATTAAGGTTGTGAAGGTGTTTTTCAAGGATTGGTTGACCAGGAAGCAGTCAACCATAACTTTGCCTCTTTTCCAAGTGTGGACTCATTCTCTTTCTCCCCTACATCAGGTAAGAACATCTTATATATTATTGACATTGCTAGCCTGGTCTTGCCTGCCTCAATACCTGTTCTTTTTTATCTTTGTGGGGTTTGTGCTTTTTTCTTTTCTTTTTTTCTTAATTTACTGTTATTTTAGTGAAGTTTGGAAAGGAAGTAAGCAAAATGCTTTAGCACAATTCCCTTTTTGACCACACACTTCTTTCTGTTCCGTCTTCCAGGACTTTCTTGAAACACCTGGCCTGTTGGTTTTTCAGTTTCCTGATGCTGCTGTAGGCTTATTACTTTCCCTATTTCATATCTTTTCTGGATTTTGTTGGGAGTTCTCAGCAAGAATGACAGTGTGTATTCATATATTCTGTTTTCCATCTTGATCTAAGCCTTTTCCTGATTATATCAGTGTTTGGTTTCAAATATCAAAGAGCTCCCTCCCCTTGTGGATGGAAGCAAATGGTTCCCATTGTTCAGAAAAACTGCTGTAATGTTGCAAGAATTAGTAAGTATCTTGTCTCCCAATCTCTTCACCCACTTCTTAATTGTTCCTCCCCAACCGTGGAAGACGGACTTGTTTGCTGGTAGTCTGGCCTTTTTTGGCTCAGAAGAGTCACCTTTTCAAGTTTTAAGTGCATTGCCTTGTGGGCGTGAAGTCACTATTAACATAAACTGCTCAGATGGTCCTTTGGAAAGGCTTCACCTCAGCTTAAGTAGCACTAGGGGGAGCCAGTTGTAAATGTAGAATCCCAGATTCCACCCCCCCAGAAGATGGAGAAGGTACCTTGGAATCTACATTTTATGTCAAACTTGGGGCAGCACCAGCCTCAAATGATTAATGCACCACATGGGTCATAATGTATTGAATGAAAATAAATCTATTCATTTATATTGACATTAACACAAAACATTTTAGGGGGCATAGAAAGTTCTTCGTAGAAGAATGCCAACTAACCAATGTAGAAGGAATGATAGAAATAGAAAAATCATTTTATAAACACATTCTAGTAATATTTAGCTCAGACAGGAATCATCTGAACTCATCAATGGAAGATAAAACCATTGCAATGAAAGGGGTTGGGAAAAAGGATAATCAAAAGGTCTGAAAGTGGGGCACCTGGGTGGCTCAGTCCTTGAGCATCTGCCTTCAGCTCGGGTCATGATCCCAAGGTCCTGGGTTCGAGCCCCGCATCGGGCTCCCTGCTCAGCGGGAAGCCTGCTTTTTCCTCTCCCACTTCCCCTGCTTGTGTTCCCTCTCTCGCTGTGTCTCTCTCTATCAAAAAAAAAAAAAAAAAAAAAAGGTCTGAAAGTATTACCCAAAGAATATTTAATAATTGCAAAGAGGAAAAGGTACCTTTACCATGGAGAGATCTGGTGGTCACTGTCTTGACCAGTGGATTACACATGGGTCCAGATGTCATGTATGGAGATGGACACAGGTCACTTAATATTTCTACCAAAATGTGAACCCAGATTTATTTTTTTTTAATTTAATTTTATTTTAGAGAGCGAGATAGACCACCAGTGGGGAGAGGGGCAGATGGGGAGGGAGAGTGGCAGAGGGAGAGGAAGAGGGACAAGCCCTCTCGTGGAGCCCGACATGGGCTCATTCCCATGATCCTGAGATCATGACCTGAGCCAAAACCAAGAGTCGGATGCTTAACTGACTGAGCCACCCAGTCACCCCAAACACAGATTTATTTTTAAGAAAATCGGGTAAAATCAGGGCCCTGTACATTATGATGTCATAGCAATTTTAAATATGATGGCTTATTTAATGGACACAATCAATACTTTGATTGCAGTTCCCTTCTACCACAGCCTCCCTTATGTTCAGTGACCAGGGAAGACTCATGCCGTCCCTTAGCATCCTCCATTCTCCCTCTGGAAATGTCATCATCCAGGCTTTGTTAAGTGTGTCCAATGCCAAGGTCATTCTGTGCTAAAGCTGCTGAAATATACCTTGAGGGCACGTTCTTACAGGATGGTCCTAAAGGGACCACTTTAGACTTTCAGCATCTCACCAAGATTTCCTGACATTTAGCCATCCTTACATTTCATAAACTTGCCTGTAGTGTGTAATGCTTTGATTTACAGCTGACTTTTTTAAGCCAGTTTTTTATTGCAATAAAATATACATAACATAAAATTTACCAGTTATAAGTGTGGAGCTCAGTGGCCTTAACTACACTTGCATTGTTGTGCAACCATCACAATAGCCGTCTCCACAATAGTTCTTATCTTCCCCAACTAAAATTCTGTACTTATTCAAGAGTATCTCACTATTTCTCTCTCTCTCCCGACCCTAGCAACCATCACTTGACCTTCTTTCTGTATGACTGCTTCGGATCCCTCATGTAAATAGAATCATACAGTACTTGGTTTTTTGTGGCTGGCTTATTTCACTTGGCATAATGTCCTCAACATCCAGCTATGTTGTAACAGGTGTCAGAATTTCCTTACTTTTCGAGGCTAAATAATACTCCCTTGTATGTATAAGGATCTTCATGTTCAACCCAAAGTGTCGATATCATAGGTTGGAATTAGATTCTGAGATGGAGTTTGGGGTGCGAAGAAGGAGGCAGAAGGGTGCCTGGGTGGCTCAGTCAGTTAAGCATCTGCCTTCGGCTCAGGTCATGACCCCAGGGTCCTAGGATCAAGTCCCACACCAGGCTCCCTGCTTGGCGGGGAGTATGTTTCTCCCACTGTGCGTGCTCTCTCTCTCTCTCTAATAAATAAATAAAATCTTAAAAAAAAAAAAAAAAAAGAAGGAGGCAGAAGCCAGACTGGGAGGAAGAAGAAGTCAAACTGCGGTGCAGGCCCAATGAAGCCTCAGCCATTCTGGCAGAGAGCTTCTGAATGAGTACTGCCCAGTTGTGTTGGTTTATGACGTCGGGAGCTTCCCCGGAGGTAATCTGAAACTGGCCCCCAAATGCAGAGGGCAGGGAGAGACCAAAGAAGGAGGCAGCCCCCTCCAAGTTGGTAGGTATCAGTTTTAATAAGCAAAGGGAAGTCGCCAGGTTAGTCTTGAGCTAAGCAAGACAAGTAGAACCCCACACTTGCTCACCAAATCTTAAAAGTTGATACAGAGGTCTTAACCGGGTTCAGTCACATATACCATGCACGTATTCTCAACACCATATCACTGTCTAAAGGCTATGTCCTTGGAGCAATCTCTGGGAGCAAGAAAGGCAAGCAGAACCCATATTCTAAGGACAGGGGAAGGAGGGAGGAGCCTTGCCCAGGTCAGGCTCACGGGTCAACTAGTGGTCATGTCTTTTCGATGACCTTTCCCAACAGAGTGTCCCACATTGAACCAAAAAAAGCCAGGCCTGTATCCCCTCCATCTGACCAGTCTCTAGTCTAGGTAGGCTGCCTCAGGAAGGGCATGACCTTGGAAGGGTCAGCTGTCTATGGCTGAGGCAGACCCTGAAGGAGCTGACGGCTGGCTGCTGACCATGCTGTCTGCAGCTGGGCAGCAAGTCCTTCCTTGAAGGGGGATCTGGGCAGCAAATCTCCATGTCTACCACAATTCATCCATCTTATTGGGGTGGTGGTGAGGATTTGATTTATTGCAGGAAATAAGCAAAAAGGATTTTTTTTTTTTTCCAGCTTTGGACACTCACAATGGAGTTTTGCTGCAAATCAATAGACTTCAAAGCAAGGCATTGTCCAAAGGGAAATAATTTTCTAAATTCCTATAGCTTTCATCTGACATATCAAGAGCTACCAGATTGGAGCATTACTTCCATAGTATGCTTTCAAAACCTAGGCCTTGGCCTGAAGGTATTATGGAGAGGAAGGTGACAGAGGGGCCACAGAGAGAGGATGTGGAATTCATGGGCCCTAGTCTCTCCACTCTAGACTTCAGCCTGGAGAAGGAGACAGTTTGAGAATTCAGCGAGGCCCCAAAAGCAGGAGGAATCACTCCATTCCACATTGGGGTTCTAGGAGAAAGCCATATAAAAGAGTGATGCTTGAACCTGCTTGAACCTGGTGAAGAGCAATGTGCGGAAGGGCACAAAAGCAGGGATACAGCTTTTACCGGGCCTGGTGATTCCCATGCTCCCTGGGTGGAGCAGATGGTAGCTAACAGCTGGGGGAAGGGGGGGTTGTCACGGGGCAGCAAGGGCTGCTGGGTAGACTGATTCCTAAGGAGAGGGACAGAGGAGGCAGGACAGGGACTCAGAGGTGTCCAAAGGGCAAGCAAAAGCCAATGAGACACTAAGTCGCCAGACCCAGCTCAAACTGAGAAAGGAAATGGGTTTTATCAGCTATGGATGTCAGCAGGTAGGAGAGAAGTCCACCTCCCCCTGGTCATCCAGATATCTTCTTTGAGAACAGGATGGATATAAAAACTTAAGAATCTGAACATTTATCCCCCCCAAAATTCTTTTAGTCATGCTTCTCCTCTACAATAAACAATCTCAAAATACAACGACTTTTTTTAAAGGTTTTATTAATTATTTGACAGAGAGAGAGTACAAGCAGGCGGAGTGGCAGAGGGAGAGGGAGAAGTGGGCTCCCTGCTGAGCAGAGAGCCTGACATGAGACTCGATCCCAGGACCCTGGGATCATGACCTGAGCCGAAGGCAGACGCTTAACCATCTGAGCCACCCAGGCGCCCCAAAACACAATAACTTTTAACAACAAGCTTAGATTCATAGGTTCGAGGTTCAGTTGCAGCTCTACCGGCTTCAATTAGAATCAACTTGACTTGGCTCCAGGCCATGGGTACAATTCAAGTCGGTTCCACAAGTCTCCTTGTTTTGGGACCAGCGGTTACTGTGATGTGCTCTTCTCATGACAGAAGACAGGATTACAAAAGGCCAAGCCAAGCCATGCTCACATTTAAAGCCTCTTTTCTCAGGTCACCTGGATGGTGCAGTTGGTTAAGTGTCTGACTCTTGGTTTCCACTTAGGTCATGATCTCAGGGTCGTGGGATAAAGCCTCACGTCGGGGCTCACACTCAGCACAAAGTCTGCTTAGGATTCTCTCTCCCTCTCCCTCTGCCCCTCTTGCACACGTGCTCTCTCTCTCTAAAATAAATAAGTAGGGCACCTGGGTGGCTCAGTCAGTTAAGTGTCTGCCTTTGGCTCAGGTCATGATCCCAGGGTCCTGGGATCGAGCCCAATTCGGGCTCCCTGCTCAGCGGGGAGCCTGCTTCTCCCTCTCCTGCTCCCCCTTCTTGTGTTCTCTTGCTCTGTCAAGTCAATCAATCAATCAATCCTAAAAAAATAAAAGTCTCTATTCTCATGGGGCGGCTGGGTGGTTTAGTCGGTTAAGGGTCCAACTCTTGGTTTTGGCTCAGGTCATGATTTCAGAGTCGTGAGATTGAGCCCCACCTCGGGCTCCACGCTTAGTGCGGAGTGTGCCTGACATTCTGTCCCTCTCCCTCCCTCTATGCCTCTCTCCAGGCTTGCACTCTCTCTCTCTCAAATAAATAAAATCTTTAAAGCCTCTTTTCTCATACCCATTAACATTCCATTGGCCAACATAAGTCTCATAGCCAAGACCAAAGTCCATGGGGAAGGAATGAATAATGTATGCCAAGGAGGGAATAAAGGATTGGTAATAATAATCCATTGTACTACAGGAACTAAGCATTACCTAAAAGAACTGTCCAAATAATTATATTAGACTAAGTTTGTTCGATAGGACAAACTTAATTTTTTTCCTGCTAGCCAGTAGATGAGACTTGTCTTGAGTCAAGTTCCCCTAAAAGCAGAGCTTAAGGTGGGGATTCTTGTGTACCTAATTTAACTGAGAAAGTGTTCTCAGGAGAAACATGTCAGGAGCTAAGACAAGGATAAAAAGGGGAAGGAAGAAGATCAGGAATGAAAAATGTGTATCAAGGAGAGAGTGAAGAATGGAACCTCACCTGGAGTCTGGTTTCAGCCTAATTCCACAGGAGAGGGACGCCTGGGTGGCTCAGTCGTTAAGCGTCTGCCTTTGAGTCAGGTCACTTTCCCAGGGTCCTGGGATTGAGCCCACATCGGGCTCCCTGCTCAGCGGGAAGCCTGCATCTCCCTCTCCCACTCCCCCTGCTTGTGTTCCCTCTCTCGCTTTGTCTCTGTCAAATAAATAAAATCTTTTTTTTAAAAAATTCCACAGGAGAGCTCTGGAGTGAGAATCATACCCCCTTGAGGCAAGAGCTAGGCTTTTTTTACCCCTCTGTCAGTAAATCCTTGGTTGTCTCCCTCTTCCCTGGGGCGGATATAACCTTCCAGGCATTTCTTTGTGAGGTCAAAGCTGTAGGCCAAAGGCAATTCTCTGAAGAAGGGTGCAGCTATGATCCCAGATCAAAACTCACAGGGGTTTTGGGGTTGGGTGTGCTAGCTAGGTTGAGGGGATCTGGCAGGGACTCCAACATCATCTAATACATGGTTCATGAAAATCCACATGAAAATAAAATTACTATGTTTTCTTTGCATACTCAGCAAATACTGCTGTTTCTTTCCATTCTTCCCCTTCCTTTACCAAAAATAAAAACAAACAAGATAATCTTGCTGATCCAGAATAAAAATTAAATTTCTCAGACTCCCTTCTAAGTAGGCATGGCCATATAACTAGGTTCTGGACACCACATGAAGGCAACTGTTATTTGGAAGCTTCCTGAGAAGAAAGGCGGTGTCACTCTTTGCTCCTTCCTCTTTGTCCTTCCCTCCACTCTGCTGGATTGAATGCATATTTGATGGCTGGTACAGGAACAACCATTAGGCACTGCGAGGTGACCTGGGGAATGAAGCCCAGTAGAGCCACAAGTTAGAAGGGCCCTGATTTCTCAGATTGCCATGACCCACAGCCACCACACCTTCAATATAGGAAGATAACAATCTTCTACCCAGGTTAAACTATTGTTTTAGTAGTTTTAAGTTTTACAGGGCTAACTTATTCACAGCATAGTGTAACCCTAATCAGTCTAACATTCGTGCCAAATTGAAAATGGATTTGAGAACCTGTTGCATGTATTTTGCCAAAGCGCCCTCCAGCAAGACTGTGCCCATTTACACTCCATTCAGCAGGTATCAGAAAGTTCATTTCTCCATAGTGGCTACATTTTTTTAGGATAAGTTAATTTTATAAGCAAAACTCCATCTCTTATTGTTGTTTTAATTTTCCTTTCCTGGATTTCTGGTCAAGTTGAACATATTTTCATCTTTTTTTTCCTTTTTAGCCATTTGTATTTCTTCCTTTGTAAATTGCCTGTTTGTATCATTTGTCCATTTTCTGTGGGGGAGTTTATATTTTCACAGTGAAGTGTTTGATGAAAACAAAGGTTTATATAATAAATACCTGGGGGGCGCCTGGGTGGCTCAGTTGGTTAAGCGACTGCCTTCGGCTCAGGTCATGATCCTGGAGTCCTGGGATCGAGTCCCGCATCGGGCTCCCTGTTTGGCAGGGAGTCTGCTTCTCCCTCTGACCCTCCTCCCTCTCATGCTCTCTGTCTCTCATTCTCTCTCTCTCTCAAATAAATAAATAAAATCTTAAATAAATAAATAAATAAATACCTGGGTACCACTCACCTAAATGGACAAATGTTGATATTTTGTCATATTTGAATCAAATCTTCTTTTAAAGAGATACAACATTGTAGATGAAGATGTATCCACCAAGTTTACCTTCCCCAGTCTCAGAAACAAAAACTATCATGTTTTTTTGTTTGTTTTAATATTAGGACTTACTTGTTTACAGTAGGCTCTATACCCAAGGTAGGGCTCGAACTCACGGCCAGGTGATCAAGAGTCGCGTGCTCTCCTGAATGAGCCAGCCAGGCACCCTGCAACTATCATGTTTTTATACTTTTGCTGCAATATACATAGTATCATTTCAGGTATCTTTATTTTAATTTACCTCAGTGGCGTTGTAATAATTTTATGTCTCAACTAGACTGGGTCACAGGTTGCCCAGATACTTGTTTACATAATAATTCTAGGTGTGTCTGTGAGAGTGTTTCTAGATAAGATTAACTTTTTTTTAAAAGATTTTATTTATTTATTTGACACAGAGAAAGAAACAGCTAGAGAGGGAACACAAGCAGGGGGAGCAGGAGAGGGAGAAGCAGGCTTCCCGCCGAGCAGGGAGCCTGATGCGATGAGGGCCTCGATCCCAGGACCCTGGATCACCGAAGGCACTTAACGACTGAGCCACCCAGGTGCCCTAAGATTAACATTTTAATCAGTAGACCAAGTAAAGAAAATTGCCCTCCCCAATGTGGATGGGCATCATCCAATCCATTGAGAGCCCAAATAGAACAAAAGATGGAGGAAGAATTCACTCCACCTGACTGAATGAGCTAGGACATCAGTCTTCACCTCTGAGACTGGAATTTTTATGCCATCAGCACTCCTGATTCAGGCCTCAGACTCAGACTAGAACTACACCACTAGGTTTCCTGGGTCGCCAGCTTGCAGACAGCAGATCATGAGACTTCCTAGCCTCCAAAATTGCATGAACCAATTCCTTGTAATAATTCATGTGTGTGTGTTTGTGTATACATTTATATATACATATATACATAAGTATACATTTATATGTTGTTTGGTTTCTCTGGAGAATTCTAATACAGGTGTCATATTGCAAATATTTAGCTCATTGAACTCTGTATTTCTGAGACTTATTCATATTCATTTAATTGTATAACAGTGAATGAAAATTCCAAATTTGATTCATATTTCACATTTGATCCACTATTGATGGATATTAAATCCCCTGTACCAAATTTTACTATTACAAACAATGTGCCATAAACATCTTTGGACTTAGTTCATGTGTTCCCGTATGAAAGAGTTTCTTAAGGGGCACCTGGCTGGGGCTCCTGGGTGGTTCAGTTGGTTAAGCGACTGCCTTCGGCTCAGATCATGATCCTGGAGTCCCTGGATCGAGTCCCTGGATCGAGTCCCGCATCGAGTCCCGCATCGAGTCCCGCATCGGGCTCCCTGCTCGGCAGGGAATCTGCTTCTCCCTCTGACCCTCCCCACTCTCATGTGCTCTCTCTCATTCTCTCTCTCTCAAATAAATAAATAAAATCTTTAAAAAAAAAAAAAGGGGGGCACCTGGCTGGCTCAGTCGTTAGGCATCTGCCTTCAGCTCAGGTCATGGTCCCAAGGTCCTGGGATCAAGCCCCGCATCAGGCTCCCTGCTTGCCGGGAAGCCTGCTTCTCCCTCCCCTGCTCCCCCTGCTTGTGTTCCTGCTCTCGCTGTGTCTCTCTCTGTCAAATAAATAAATAAAATCTTTTTTTTTTAAAAAGTGTCTTTAGAAGTGGAGTTGCTGGCTTATACAGACATGCAAGCATCTTCTACTTTACTAGATATTACTAAATTGCTGTCCAAGCAAATTGATATGGTTATATCAATTTATACTCCCACCAAAAGTGTATGAGAGTTTCCATTTTTCCGTATTCTGGCAACACTAAATAATGTCAAGCTTTTAAATATTGTCCCCCCGCAAAAAAACTGATTCCAAATTAATGGGTGTGATGGTATCTCATTATTTTAATTTTCTTTTCCCTCATTCCTAATGATGTTGAGCAAACTTATGTGTGTTTATTGAGTTTCTGCATCTTTGATTTGCCAATTCTTTGTGCATTTTTATATTGGGTGGTTTGTCATTTTTATTGCTTTACAGAATTCTTTGATATAGTCTGTCAGTAATATTTATTGCAAATATCTTCTCCCGGTGTGTGTCTTGCCTTTAAAAGAAAAGTTTTATTGAGAAGTAATTCACATACCATAGAATTCACCCATTTAAAGTGTACAATTCATTGGGTTTTAGTTAGAGTGACAGAGTTGTGCAACTGTCACCACAATCTAATTTTAGAGCATGTTCATCATCCCTAAAAGAAATCCTGTAGTTATTAGCAGTCACTGTTCATTCTCCCTCTCCTCCCAGCCCCTGGCAACTACTAATCTACCTTCTGTCTCTATAGATTTGCTTAGTTTGAAACTTTCATAAAAATGGAATCATACAGGGGTGCCTGGGTGGGTTAGTCAGAGAAGTGTCTGACTCTTGATTGCAGCTCAGGTCATGATCTTGGGGTTCTGGGATCCAGCCTTGCATGGGGCTCCCCACTCAGTGGGGAGTCTGCTTGTCTCTCTCTCCCTCTGCCCCTCCCCCGCCCCAGTCATGCTCGTTCTCTTTCTCTCTTTCTCAAATAAATAAATAAAATGCCCCTTTTGGGGCGCCTGGGTGGCTCAGTCAGTTGGGCATCTGTCTTCAGCTTGGGTCGTGGTCCCCGGGTCCTGGGATCGGGCCCTGCCTCGGGCTCCCCGCTCAGCAGGGAGTCTGCTTCTCCCTCTCCCCGCTCATGCTTTCTCTCTCGTTCTCTCAAATAAACAAATAAAATTTAAAAAAATAAATCTTTTTAAAAAATAGAATCTTACAATGTGCAATGTTTTGCAACTGGCATCTTTCACTTAGCCTAATGCTTTCAAGTTACACCCATGTTATAGCATGGATGGTTACCATGTGTTGAACATATGTTTTAAATTTTGATTTGATCGAATACATCTGTCTTTTCCATAGATTTCTGATTTTTGTCTTGTTAAGAAATCCTTCCCTTTCCCCTAAACTATAAAGATATTCTCTAATAATTTGAAATTTCAGTTTTTCATATTTAAATTATCTGCAGTTTATTTTGTATATTATGCCACATAGAGATTTAATTCTTTTCAAATGGGTAGTCAGTGGTTCAGCGCTGCTTATTGAATAGTCCACCAATTCCCCCATGCTTTGTCATACCCTGTTTATTATATAGTGAGGCCTCATATATGTTTAGATCTGTTTGCCCCTCCCTGTGCCATTATGATAGCTTTAGAGTAAATCTTAACTACTAATAGCTTTATAACAAATCCAACTAGTTGGTAGGGTGAGTTCCCTCTCCTCGTTCTTCTTTTCCATAACCTACTTTGCTATTAATGACCACAGAGATCAGTTAAATTCCACTGAACTTAACAAAATCCTGTTAGGATTTTGTTGGAAATTGCATTTAACTTGTAATTTGGGAAGAGTCAACATTTTCATGAGTATTTGAATAAACATGGGATATATTACCTCTTAATCCATCTGTTTCATTTTGTAGTCCTCGTTTTCTTCTTGCTCAGAGGGAAATCCTGAGATAAGAATTTAAGCACAAGTACCTATTTGGGGAGGTAATACCAGGAAAACCCAGCTGGAGAGTGGGGAAGAGATTCTGGGCAAGGAAAGCAGCCAATGAAGTGCCCATTCTCAAGCAAGTTATCAGTGTGGGCAACTGAAGTTCAATGCTACTGAGGAACCTTCAGAAAACACTGTGGAGTGTGTGCCTCCGAGTCATCCTTCCTCAGGAGTGAGAATTCAGGGTATTTATATAAGAACTCCTTTCAGTCATGGCTTGAGGGCTTCCAGTGTGCTGATATGGAAGGTGGGCCAACACGCAGGGAAGTGGTACGTGCCAAGGAGCACCAACAGCGTCTGCTAAACCACCAAAGGGTCTTTTGAAAACTCAGAAAAAAAGCATGTCTCTCCCCTGCCTAAAGTCTTTTACTGTAGAAAAATCCAAAATTGTTGGCCTGGCGTATAGGTTTCTCCACACTGACTACCAGCTCCTTTCCTGCCTCACCCCACCACCTCCTTTTCCAGGAAGTGTTATCTCTAGCCACATTGAAACACTGTCCATCTGTTCCCTCAGAAGCAGCGGGTTTCTGTCAAACCCTCACTTCTTTGCATTCATTGTTTGCTCTGCCTCTAATGCCCTTCCCTTATTCTCTTCCTAGAAAACCCTTCTAGAAAGCAGTGATTAGGAAATGGGCATTGGGGAAAGATAGAGCTAGAATCCAAACTCAGTTCTAATGTAGCAAGCATTTGCTTTGCTTAGTGAACACTGCCAGATGACAGGATATGGAGAGGTTGGTCAGTCCTGAGAGTTTGTGAGAGACGATGATGGAACATTGGGGAAAAATAAAAGAGGTTCGGGGACCTGGGTGGCTCAGTTGCTTTGAGCATCTGACCCTTGGTTTTGGCTCAGGTTGTGGTCTCAAGGTTGTGAGCCTGTTGGGCTCCACGCTCAGTGAGGAGTCTGCTTGAGATTCTCTCTCCCTCTCTCTCTGGCCCTCTCCCCCACCCTGTGCTCGCTCACACTCTCCCTCTCTCTTTCAAATAAATAAATAAAATCTTTTAAAAAATGAAATAAAAAAGGTTCAAGAAGAGCTGAGGAGATTTGCTATCTGAGCTGTGATGTTTTTCTTTATTGTTTCTGCATGGAAATTGTGAAAAAAAATTTAAATTATTTGTCCAGGGAAAAACCTGTTCTAATACTTATTTGGGCAAGTCACTTAACCTTTCTGAAGCTCGGTTTCCTTATTGTGTATAGGAAATATCCCTAATTCTTACCTTTTAAAACTATAGTGAGATATATGAGTTACCTATTGCTGCATTACAAATTATCCCCAACTGCAGTGACTTGTAACAACAACCAAAAAAACCATTTATTACCTGAAGCAGTTTTTGTGGGTCAGAAATTCAGGAGCAGCTTAGTAGATTGTTTCTACCACCGGGTCTCTCGGAGGCTGCAGTCAGAATGTCAGCTGAGGCTACAGTCATCTGAAGGTTTCACAGCCCGAAAGATGTGCTTCCAAGATGACACAGTCACATGACTGGCAGGTTGGGGCTGGGTTTTGACAGGAGGCCTCAGTTTCTCACCATGGAGGTCTCTTAATAAATAACTTCTTTTTTTTTTAAAGATTTTATTTATTTATTTGACAGAGAGACACAGTGAGAGAGGGAACACAAGCAGGGGGAGTGGGAGAGGGAGAAGCAGGCTTCCCACTGAGCAGGGAGCCCGATGCAGGGCTCCATCCCAGGACCCCGGGATCATGATCTGAGCTGAAGGCAGATGCTTAACAACTGAGCCACACAGGCGCCCCTTAACAGAGCTTCTTGAGTGTCCTCACAGAATGGCAGCTGCCTCTCTCTAGAACAGGTGCATATATCCTTAATGACCAAGCTTTGGAAGTCACACAGTGTGGCTTTTGCCATACTCTATTGCTCACAGGCCAGAAATGACTCAGTGTTGGAGAAGACTACATTCAAAGGTATGAATAAAGGAGCTAAGGATCATTGGAGGCCATCTTGGAGGTTGACTACCACAAAGGTTTTCATGAAAACCCTGTGTTTTCAAATAATAGCTATTATCACTCATCCTCTGGACCCCTGCACAGATGTCACTTCTGAGAAGTCTTCCAGAAGTCTTCTACCATAGGCAGTTATGAAATAGCCTTGCTAAAAAAAATTCAAAATTTAATCCGTTCAAACTTTTATTACTTTGCATCTTCAGGATTATGATTTGAGGCACTGAAGGGAAGGGGAATCATTATCCAGGTAAGGTCTCTTGGCTGGTTGAGCCTTCCTACCTCACCCTGTTCCCATACTCCCAGACACCATAGCCAGCCACATTCACCTCTTAAATAAATGAAAAAAAAATTACACTTCATGAAGATTAAAATATTCTGCTCCACAAAAGACACCCTTAAGAAAATGAAAATGCAACCCCCAACTGGGAGAAAACGCTCCCAATGCATCCTAACCACTAGACCACCAGGGAGTGTGTTTTCCCGATGCATATATCCAAGAAATGATACATATCCAAAATACATACAGAATTCCTTTAACCCAGCAATAAAATACAAACAACCCGATTTTTAAAAGTGGGCAAAATACTTGAAAGGCCCTTCACAACTAAAAATAATCAGCTAGTAAATAAGAACATGAAAAGGTGCCCAACATCATTAATTATTAGGGAAAAATGCAAATTAAAACTGCAGTGGGAACCACTGCATACCCAGGACAATGGCTAAAATTAAAGATTGACACTGCTAAGTGTTGGTGAGGGTATGAAGAAACTGCAATTCTCACACTGCTGGTGGGAGTGTGTAAGGGCACAAACGCTTTGGAAAACTCTTTGATGGTTTTTTATTTTTTAAAAGATTTTATTTATTTATTTGTCAGAGAGAGAGAGAGCACAAACAGGGGGAGCAGCAGGGAGAGGGAGAAGCAGGCTCCCCGCTGAGCAGGGAGCCCAATGTGGGGCTCAATCCCAAGACCCTGGGATCATGACCCGAGACATTTAACCGCCTGAGCCACCCAGGCGTCCCGATGGGTTTTTTATAAAGATATATAAATATAGGGTCCGGGGATCAGTCCCGCATCAGGCTCCCGGCTCAGTGGGGAGCCTGCTTCTCCCTCTGCCTGCCGCTCCCCCTGCCTGTGCACATGCTCTCTCTCTCTCTCTGACAAATAAAAAAAGATAAATAAATATACACGTACCATGTGAAGCAGCAATTCCACTCCCAAGTATTTACCCAAGCAAAATTAAAACATATAGTCACACAAAGATTTAACATGAATGTTTATAGGAGTTTATACGTAATTTCCCCAAACTGGAAACAACTCAAATGTCTATCAACTAGTAAATGGATAAATTGTTATGTCCAAACTATGGAATACTACTCATCAGTAAAAGGGATAATCCACTGATACATATAACAAGGTGAATCAATCTCTAATCATGATGCTGATTCTGTTTCATATAAATTTCAAAAGAAGACAATACTAATCTATGGCTATTAGGATCTAATCAGTGGTTGTCTGGGGCCAGGGTGCAGGATTTGACTGCAAAGGGCCCCAGGGAACTTTTTACGTCATGGAAATGTTCCATATCCTGACTGGGAAGCAATGATTCTACATTCGTCAAAACTCACTGACTGTACATTTTATTGCCCATTTTATTCTAGGGAAATTGTACCTCCATAAAAAAAGACTACTGGGGATAAGCCTTTCAAATGACCCTCATAAAATGGATTACATACAGTACCTCAGATCATCCATGAGGAGGGTTGCCGGATTTAGCAATAAAAAAAACAGGGGGCCCTCTTAAATTTAAATTATAACAAATTGTTTATGCCCATGTACATTGATATAAAAGAAAACTATTGCATGGGATATATACCAAAAGGTACTTGTTATTTAAAGGAAATAAATTGTAAGTAACTAAGTTATATACTTCTTTTAATTATATTTTTTTGACCTTTTGGTTCTTTTTAATAGTTCCTTGTTTTGTAGAATTTGCGTATGAAATTCCTTGCAGATACAATCTATATTCATTTTCTTTGTATCACAGCTTCTACAATGGTCACATATAACTTTTTTAGTTCTTTTGTCTATTGACCACTCATTATTGAGAAAACATGCTCAACATTAGCATTATGAGCCCGTATACTGAACATGTACTAAGATAAAGTTAACCACCCTGAAAACTGCTCTTCAAATCTGGTTTGTTGAAGCAGATACCATCTGTCATGGCATGACTTGCTTTTCCGTCCTTCAGTATTGCATCTCATAGTCATTAAATTTTTTTTAAAGATTTATTTATTGTTTATTTATTTCGAGGAGGGGGGCAGAGGGCGAGAGAATCTTAAGCAGACATCGTGCTGAGCATGGAGCCAGATGCGGGGCTCAATCTCACAACCCTGAGATCACGACCTGAGCCGAAACCAAGAGTCGAACACTTAACCAACTGCACCACCTAGGCACCCCCGTCAGTAACTTTAAAAACATTGTCCACTGACATTTCTCTGGGGCGCCTGGGTGGCTCAGTTGTTAAGCGTCTGCCTTCGGCTCAGGTCATGATCCCAGGGTCCTGGGATCGATCCCCGCATCGAGCCCCGCATCGAGCCCCGCATCGAGCCCCGCATCGGGCTCCCTGCTTGGTGGGAAGCCTGCTTCTCCCTCTCCCTCTGCTTGTGTTCTCTCTCTTGCTGTGTCTCTGTCAAATAAATAAATAAAATCTTAAAAATAAAAACATTGTCCACTGACAAAAAACAACATTGTCATTAATTTTTATTCCTTTTTCTTCAGTACTACACTTGATGATTCCCCTTGTTCCCAGGCTGTCAGATACGAGTATTTAGCAATATCCCTATAAAAGAATCAAATTCCTCATGAGATGAAATCCATTTCGAAAGGCAGTCATGACAAGTGCTGTAAGAATTATCCACTCCAAGTCAGAATTTCTCTTCCTTTTCATAAGTAATGTCCCTTTTAAGCACAGCCTTGATACTTAAAGAGATAAATTTTCTGTCATCAATCATTCCCTTAATACATTCAACAGTTCCCTTAAGCAGTGGGGTGTTGCAATAACACTTTTCTTTCACTTGCATAATTCTATTCCTAAGGAGATATTGTAAACTATGAACAAGAAATAAATTGGTTTCCCTTAATGGATTATTTCTAAAGTCAATAAGAATTTTGGGGGCTTTTTTTTTAAAGAATTAAAGTAAGATTCCAGTGCTTCAAACAAACTGAGGGTTCTCTCAACTCCATTTGTTAAAGAGAGCCAATGAGAGAAATGAAGAACATTCAGTGCCAGCAAAATCACAAAAATCCCTTAATTGTTCACTTTGAACTGTATAAATGCTGGCAGAAGAGAACAATTTCATGACAATTACATCAAAGCAGTGGAAGGGGGCGCCTGGGTGGCTCAGATGGTTAAGCGTCTGCCTTCGGCTCAGGTCATGATCCCAGGGTCCTGGGATCGAGTCCCACATCGGGCTCCCGGCTCAGCGGGGAGCCTGCTTCTCCCTCTGACCCTCTCCCCTCTCATGCTGTTTCTCTCTCGCTCGCTCTCTAAAAAAGAAATAAAATCTTTAAAAAAAAAAAAAAGCAGTGGAAGGACATGAGCTGCCCTTTGAGCAGCCTCATGCACAATATGAGCGGGAGAGCCAACAGCTTCCATAGAATCATTCATGCTTCGCTTTCAACTTTGAATAAACAATGTCTGCACTTCATGTAAACATCTACCAACATTTCTATTTGTATTATCTCCACCTGAAGCAGTACAATTTTCCTTATTAACGCCTACCTCAATAAGAGAGTCTACAAAAATTTGCTCTTGTTTCTGAAGTCTAATCCGGAAGGGATTTTACTCAAAAGAGCCTTACAAGTAAGCCTTTTAACAAGAAGAGTATTGTGCAAAGGGAAAATTTTCCTGCATTGTCATTATTTGCATTCGTGATGATGCTGTGAAAAAATAAAGCATTTAGAGCTTTGATAATCACTGTCACAGCAAATGGAGTTATTACATTTTTAACTATTGCGGTAGATTTTGTCCTGGCATTTGAAATTTTGCTTACAGCTTTGGAATTAGAAAATATTTCTGGTAGCAGTACATTCAAATAGTCATTTGAGCTGAAAGACTGATGACAATATACAGTGTGGGAAGCCTTTAGAACTTCTGCTATGATTATTTTATCATATTCATCGGAATTTCTCTTAGCCAAAAAATTGTTATGTGGAAGTGTTGAATTACTGTATTGGATACCTGAAACTAACATTACACTGTATGTTAACTAACTGGAATTTAAATAAAAACTTTTTTAAAAAAATCGTTATTTTGTCACTTTCTTTGACACAAGTTAAAGAAATCACATCTTTCATGCTTAGCTGTTAGTATATGCTAGTTTGTATCTGACTTTACACCATTTTCTTCTTTTTAAGATTTTATTTGATTTTATTTTAAAGATTTATTTATGAGAGATAGAGAGATCGTGCAAAAGTGCGAGGAGCAGAGAGGGGGAAAGAGAGAATCTCAAGTGGACTCCAAGCGGAGTACAGAGCCTTACTCGGGGCTTGGTCCCATGACCCCGAGATCACGACCTGAGCCAAAACCACGTCGGACACTCAACCGACTGCACCACCCAGGCACCCCTAAGATTTTATTTTATATTTTTTAAGATTATATTTATTTATTTTTGAGAGAGAGAGAGAGACAGGGCATGCATGAGCATGGGGGAGGGGCAAAGGAAGAAGTAGACACCCCGCTGATCAGGGAGCCCAATGCAGGACTCAGTCCCAGGACACTGGGATCATGACCTGAGCCGAGGGCAGACGCTTAACTGACTGAGCCACCCAGGCACCGCCTAAGATTTTATTTTTAAGTAATCTCTATACCCAACGTGGGGCTTGCACTCATGACCCTGAGATCAAGAGTTGAATACTCCACCAACTGAGCCAGCCAGGTACCCCTCCACCACTTTCAATATTGAATAACACTTGCATACTACACATAGAGCTTTGAAAGCACTTTTTCCTCATTTAATAAATGTTCACTGTTCAGAAAATTCATCATGAACTTCACACTTGCATTTTGGCATTTTGGAGTTCAAATATACACAAATAAAAAAGAGGTAACAACTGATTTTCAACAAGAGTGCCAAGACAATTCAATGGGAAAAGAATAGTCTGTTCAAGAAATGGGTGCTGAGACAACTAGATAGCCACATGCAGAAGAATGAAGTTGGACCCCTACCTCATACCACATACAAAAATTAACTCAAAATGTACCAAATGCCTATATTTAAGAGCCAAAACTGTTAAACTCTTAGAAGAAAATGGGGGGTAAATCCTCATGACCTTGAATTAGGCAATGGTTTCTTAGATATGACCCCAAAACACAAGCAACAAAAGGAAAAAATGGAGTGCCTGGGTGGCTCAGTCTGTTGGGTGTCCAACTCTTTTTTTTTTTTTTAAAGGTTTTATTTATTTATTTCAGAGAGAGAGAGAGCATGGGAAAGAGAACAATCAGGGGGAGCAGCAGAGGGAGAGGGAGAAGCAGGCTCCCTGCTTAGCAGGGATTCCCGATGCGGGGCTCCATCCCAGGACCCTGGGATCACAACCTGAGCCAAAGGTGGACACCTAGCTGACTAAGCCACCCAAGCACCCCATGTTGGGTGTCCAACTCTTGATCTCAGCTCAGGCCTTTTTTTTTTTTTTAAGATTTTATTTATTTATTTGAGAGAGAGAGAGAGCAAGCAAGAGAGAGCACAAGTGGGGAGGAGAGGGAGAAGCAGACTCCCTACTTGGCAGGATCCCAATGTGAGGCTTGATTCCAAGACCCTGAGATCATGACCTGAGCTGTAGGCAGACACTTAACTGACTGGGTCACTCAGGCACTCCTCAGCTCAGGTCTTGATCTCAGGGTCATGAGCTCAGGCCCCGCATTGGGCTCCACATTGGGCATGGAGCCTACTTTAAAAAGAAAGAAGGAAAGAAAGAAAGAAAGGAGGGAAGGAAGGAAGAAAGAGGAAAGGAGGGAGGGAGGAAGGAAGGGAAGGAAAGAAGGAAGAAAAAAATATATAAATTGGATACTATGAAAATTAAAAATTCTGTGCTTCAAAGGACACTATCAGGAATGTGAAAAGACAATCCATAGAATGGGAAAAAAATTTTGCAAATCATAAAGCCAATAAGAGACTTGTATCTAGAATATATAAGGAACTATTACAACTTAATAAAGGAAAATAACCCAATAAAAAATGGGAAAAGAGGGGCGCCTGGGTGGCTCAGTCGGTTAAGCGTCTGCCTTTGGCTCAGGTCATGATCCCAGGATCCTGGAATCCAACCCCACATCGGGCTCCCTGCTCAGCAGGGAGTCTGCTTCTCCCTCTGCCTCTGTCCCCCACTCGTGCTTGCTCTCTCTCTCTCAAATAAATAAATAAAATCTTTGAAAAAAAGGGGCAAAAGTTCTGAACAGACATTTCTCCAAAAAGATGTACAAATGGCTAATAAATACATGAAAAGATGCTCAACATCATTAGCTATCAGGGAAATGCTGACCAAAACCACAATGAGATACCACTTCACACCCACTAAGATGGCTATAATCAATCAAAAAGATGGATAATAAGTATTGGCGAGGATTTAGAGAAATTGGAACTCATATATATTGCTGGTGAGAATGTAAATGGTACAGCTGCTTTGAAAAATAGTTTGGAAGAGCCTCAAAAGGTTAAAGAGTTACCATATGACCCAGTAATTTCATGCTGAGGTAATACACCCAAGAGAACTGAAAACATATGTCCACATTAGAACTTGTACACTAATGTTCATAGCAACATTAGCTAAAAAATAAAATAGGAAAAATGTGGAAAAAACCCAAATGTACATCAACTGATAAGTGGATGTGATTTATCCATACAATAGAATGTTATTTGACCATAAAAATGAAATTCTTACACATGCTACAACATGGATGAACCTTGAAAACATTATGCTAAATGAAATAAGTCAGTCACAAAGGACCACATACTGTATGATTCAGCTTATAGGAAATGTTAAGAATGGGCAAATCCATACAGAGAGAGAGAGAGAGAGAGATTAATGGTTGCCTAAGGCTGGGACCATTGGAGAGAAATGGGGAAATGGCTGCTTTTATAAAAGGTGTAGGTTTTCTTGTTGGGGTGATGAAAATGTTCTAAAACTGGTTGTGGTGACTGTACAATTTTGTGAACGTACCCATAGAACTGCAAAAAAATAAATAACTGGGGGCACATGGCAGGTTCAGTCAGTGGAGCATGAGACTCTTTATCTCCCGGTTGTGGGTTCGGCCCCACGTTGGGTGTAGAGATTAGTTAAAAATAAAATCTTTTTAAAAAGAAAAGAAAAAGATAATAGCAACCATCGCAAGACTTGAAAAGGTTGTATTTATAAATCTCACGGCTGAGACTGAGTTGTCAGTCCAAACTCATAACTAATGGTAGCTGGGAGTTGAATCTTAAAAGGATTTCGAACTTCGGAATAAAAAAAAAAAAATGAACTCAATATCTGATGCAGAAAAAGATGAACTTCTCTGCCTGCAAAGGAGAGCTGTACTTGTAAGGCACAATCCACAGTCTCCCTCAACAAAGCCAGAGCTGCTCTTATATAATGTTTTGGGAAGCCTTGCGTTGGAGGATTGGAGGTATTTCAGAAACGGGAGAACGCAGCTCCCTATCGACCGACTTCCAGCTCTGTTAGTGTCGTCACCAAGGCAGCTGAAGACCCAGCTAACTTCTGAAGCCTGGCCATCGGAGCGAGGCACTTTGCTGATTGGCTGTTGTCTAAAAGCGTGGAGCTGTCAATGATTGGCTGACTTTCAGAAGCCTGGGGCTGTCATTGATTTACTAACTTTCAGAAGCATAGTTACTGGAGTGAAGCTGTTGTTGACTGGCTGATTTTCAGAAGCAGAGCCACTGGAGTGAAGCTGTCGCTGATTGGCTGATTTTCAGAGCTTGTGTTTTGATGCGAAGTTATCTCTAAATAATGGTGGTTACTTGCTCACGACTTGAAACTTGAGCCAAGAAAAGTCCTTTTTTGAATACGAATAATAAGTACTTTTAATTTCTAGTCCTTTCTTTTGGTCTTCCCTCAGCTAAACCTGCTGGAAGAACCATAGGGATTATCCAGATATTTTTAGTTGCGGAGGTAGGATATTTCAACTAACGTTGCCATTTAAGTGATTTAAGCTCAGATTGCCTCGGCGGAAAAATAACTCTAAAATTTTTGTAATTGACTGCAAAAAGATGAATACAGGGCATGTAAGGCATCCTGAAGTCTGTACGCGACACAAGACAAAATGAAAACACGTCCTGCGTAAGCGAAACTACTGATAACCCTAACAACTAAGCATTTCCCCCGTTTTACACACGAAAAGACTGAGTCTCGGCGGGATTAGGTTTCTTGTACAAGACCCTGCAGTCTGAAACAGGTCCAGACAGGATCTGAACAGTAAAAGGCAGGGATCCTCCTGGAACCGATGAAACCCTGACGCCCATGCCCTGCGCATGAGTGTGAGCGCACCGCTAACCTGAAGTCGGCTAGGAATCGGCTGGATGTTTGAAGGGAGGGTGAGCAGTTAATTAGCAGTGGGTGAAGAAAGAGTAGCGAGGCACCCGCCTGGGAGATCTAGGGAAGCGAGACCGGAACGTGGGAGGTGCTCAGGCCCCGGGACCTGGCTGCCGCAGTGGAAGCCTTGGCTGGAGGCCGAAGCCGGCAGAGCGGGGCGGGGCGAAGCAAGGCCCCGCCCCCGGGCGCGTCCGCGTGCGTGGCTGGGGGCGCAGCAGAGAGCCCCACTCCATGATGCGGGGCCTGAGGACAGGGCAGAGCCTCGGCGTGGAAACCCTCATCCTGGGGACCCGCGCTCCCCACGTCCGGCCAGGCTGCCTCACAGCTTAGGGAGGGCGCGGCCCTGCGGCGGTGCGCCCACCCCCAGCCCAACGGGCCCCGACGCCCCCATCCACGATCCTTGCGCGCGCACCCGGCCCCGTCTCCGCCCCGACGTGCCCCCGCGCGCCGCGCCCCCCGCCCACCTGGCACGCCCCGCCGCCCCGCCCGGCCGCAGCGGGCCTGCAGCTGCCCCGCGGGCCTGAGCGACCCTCGCCGCGGCAGCGTCCTCCTCCGCCGCTCGCCGCCATGGACGTGTACCCCCCGCACCGGCTTGGGCTGCCCCGCACGCGGTCCCCCGGCGGCTCCGGCCGCGGGTCGCCCTCCGTCAGGTACGCGGGGCCGAGGCTACAGAGGGGCGGCCGGGCCGGGGCTTGCGGGCTGTTGGGGTCGGGCGACGCCTCCCGCCGCAGGGCGTGGTCCGACATGGCTTCCTTGCAGATGGTTTTCCCTAAACGGCTGCCTGAGGGACGTTTCCCCAGGAACTGCGCCCTGTGTAGCGGCTCCCACAACGGCTCCCCTGTAGATAATTCCACAGCGGCACTTCTGTGGAGACCCCCTACTATGACATCCCCGTCCCTGTAGGTTTCTCCCAGGAAAGATTCCCCTGGGGAGAACCTCTGCAGTGGGTTCTCTATGCGTAACTCACTTGCCTTCCTCTTAGAATATTTCCCCCAGAAACGTCTATCTGTGGAGACCTTCCCGCACAGTAGCTCCTTTGGGTAGAACCCCCGAATAGGTTTCCCCAGAAACGGTTTACCTATAATCTCCCCATACAGTAGGTCTTCTCTAGGGCCTTCCCCCTTGACAGCATCATCCCTAAAGAGTGCCCCCCTCCCGCCCCCTACATATATACACGCTGACAGCATCTTCCCTGTTGCGCGTTCCCCCACCTCCCCATGCCCCAGCCTGCATCGCGACTCTCCCTCCTTCCACAATAGGGAGCTCAGGTTGGGGGGAGGCGCAGGAGAGACAACTAACTGGATGAATAGGAAAAAGAGGCCTAGAACCCCCAAAATTGGCGGACCCCGAGCCCCTGAGGAATTGGCGGACCCTAAGCCCCTGGGGCTAGAGACAGAGCCCCTGGGTGCCTCGGGATGGGGAGGGTCCCCGCCCCTTTTCGTTATAGGAAGACCCGTTTCCGATTTCTGCTCCCAGTGCCTTTGGGGCTGACCTTGATAGTCTGGGCATTGTTTGCGATGGAGCTGTTATGGGGCCGTTAGCAGAGTGTGGAGGTTGGAATGAAGGAGCATTTGCGGCAGAGATCGTTGAGAGAGAAGAAAGAAGAGGGAGAGAAATAGGCTTTGGGATCTGCTAAACTGTCATTAAACCAAAAGAGGGGTTTTTTTGTTTTGTTTTGTTTTGCTTTTTCTCTATTTTAATAACTTAGCAAAGCAAATATGTTGTTCCCTTGAAAGGAGATTGTTAACTTATACGTTAAAATGGTTCTTCTTGTATCCTTGTTATGGTACTTAAGGCATTGTATTTTTAACTTTTTGCTCGCCAATCTGTTTTTTTGTTTTGTTTTGTTTTAACAAGAACAAATTCATGGAGAGCAAGAACTAAATCTTAAAATCCTGTCCCTCGCTTACTTCTTGGCATTCCTTTCCCCACCCCTGTTTGTTGAATGAATAAAGGTTGGGAGAGGTAGGGCTAGAAACCCATGGTTGCATTTGGGAGTCCTAATTTGCTTCTAATTTAGCAGGTGACATTGGTTGAATTCCTGCTCTGCTCTTTAGTGGAATTCCTTGTGTTCTAAGTGTTTAGTTGCTTATGGTAACCATCTCCAATCTGTCCTAACATTTCTGGCAGCCACTTTCACTGTTAGAAAGTATCTGAACTTTGTACAGAATAGAAACTGCACAGGATATTTCTTTTTTCTTTTTTTAAGTAGGCTCCATGCCCAACGTGAGGCTTCAACTCACGACTCTGAGATCAAGAATTGCGTGCTCTACCGACTGAGCTAGCCAGGCGCCCCTGCACAGGATACTTAAGAATTTGGAGCAGCCATCCATTAAATCTAAGCTCCAGATAGACTTGGGGTTCATCCCAGATCATTTTGAGCTTAGGAATCTTGAGTCTTTGAAACTTTTAGGAGAAAAAAGCTTCCCAGTGAAATCCATCTCTAAAATAACTGCTGCCTTCCTTGTTTCTAGGAACATGGCAGTGCACAGCATTTTTAAAAAATAGTGTTTCTTTGTTAAATTAATGTTGGCTAACTTTATTAATCGTAAACTCTGAATCTTAAAACAAGTGGTTTGAGTGAAACTTGTTGGTCTTCAGACACAGGGTAGTGCAAGGACCCCAAGGCCTGTTTTACCTTTGTTAAAAGAAATTGAGTCAGGGGGTACCTGGGTGGCTCAGTCGTTAAGCGTCTGCCTTCGGCTCAGGTCGTGATCCCAGGGTCCTAGGACCGAGCCCCACATTGGGCTCCCTGCTCCGCGGGGAGCCTGCTTCTCCCTCTCCCACTCCCCCTGCTTGTGTTCCTGCTCTCGCTGTCTCTCTCTGTCAAATAAATAAATAAAATCTTTAAAAAAAGAAAAAGAAATTGAGTCAGGGTTCTCCTCTTTTACCCTACTTCTACATAACTGAACATGCTTTTCTTACCCATTCACGCCTTTTCCTGACTTTTGACACTGAGTGGCAGGTATGGGCTCAGCACTTTCCTGTCACCCATATTTGGATTCTTTGCAGCACTCTGACTCCTGAGTGATGAAAGAGGCAGGCCTAACTGGTGAAGTTACATTCCTAAAGACCCATAGGTAGTACTTTGCAAATGTGTGGTTCCCTTCTAGCAATGGAGTTCATTTTCACAGATGGGGAATAGAGATCAAGAGTTAAAATGCTGTTGCTTAGAACTAGAAGCTGCTTTTTCAGGATGTGGTAGTCATCACTGCTGCTCATCAGCTATTTTTGGTTTCCGCCGCCTGGGCATGTGGTATAATTATACTTGCTTGCCCCCTTGAAGTTGGGTATGGCCTTATGAGTTGCTTTTGGTCAGTCAGTGTGTTCAGGAATGATGTGTATTCCTTCATGGTAAAAGCTTCTGGTGTATGATTTGCCGCGATCTTTCCCTCTACTGTGGTGACTGTTGGTGTTGCAGGTAGTGGCTAATCCATCAGTCTGGGACTCAAAGCAAACTTCCAGGTGACTTATGTTTGACATGCAGAGCAAATAGTAAACCTTCATTGTTTCAAGCCACTGAGATTTTGGAGTTCTTACCAAGTAATATCTTGACTTGTGCTAAGGAACCCGTGGAAATAGCTGAAATAATGCTTTCCTACTTCAGAATCTCTTTCTGCAGAAGGACCTGATCCTGCTCAGGACTTGTTTATCAGTTTAAATTTTACTCCTCTTTATACAAATAATCCAACATACACTGGGCTAGGTGTTGTGAGACAAATAAGGTAGGCCAGTGCCCTCAAAGAGCTCCTTTATAAGTGGAAAGAGATAAAAACAGTACAAATCATAATACAGAGTGTTGAGAAATAAGTACTGAGGAAGAAATAGGGCTGAAGGAACAATAATGTAAGAAGGCATAGTCAGTTTTGAGCTCAACTGGTGGAAGAATGAAATTGCCATTTACTGATACTGGGAACACTGGAATTAGAGCAGTTTTGTGGAGAAAATAAGAGTTCAGGTTTGGCCTTATTCATTTGAGTTGCCTAATAGATATCCAAATGGAGAGATTGGATAGGCAGTTTGGGTATATTAATCTGGAGTTCAGGAGAAAGACTGGGACTGGAAGTACTATGCTGATGACTCCCACATTTTTATTTAAATCTTTGAGACCAGATAGAGATCCTGGGAGCAAATGTAGATAAAGACCAACATCCAAGCCCTGGGGTATCCCGTCTACGAAAGACAGTGTAGCAGTGGTTTCCAAATTCTGATGGAAAGTGGCTTCCTACCTCTGAGATGGGAGAAGAATCCAGGAGTCATGGAAAGCCAAATGATAAGTACCATTGATGGGACGATGAGGACTAAGAATAGATTATTATATTTGGTAACATAGAGGTCATTGGTGACCTTGACAAGAACAGGTTTGGTGCAGTGGGTTCCAGAGAAAATGGGAGGAGAAGAATTGAAGACAGTGCATATAGATAGTCATAATGATGTTGTTTCAAGGATTGAAGAGCAGGGCAATAAGGCTTTGGCTATGAGAGAGAGCGGAATAATAGGGCTATGGCTATCAGAGAAAGCAGAGAAATAGGGCTCTGGTTGGAAGGGTAGAAGTGTTAGAGTTCTTTTTGTTTTTAGGTGGACAGACATTATAGCCTCCCTAAAACATTTGAGGCTGATGGGAATGATGGAGTACAGAGAGGAAAATGATAATTAAAAGAAGGGACAATTGCAGGAGTGAAGTCCTTGAGCAGGTGAGAGGGAATGGGATCTAGGACATAAATAGATACATTGGCCTCAGGCTGTACAGGTGCATGGACAGTCCATCTGTGGTGAGTATATAGACCCAAATGCTAGTGTGTTGGTAGCTTGGTGGTGGAAGAAAGTGAAAATTCTTTTCTGTTTACTTCTATATTTGCAGTTAAATAAGAAGGCAGATCTTCAGCTAAAAATGAAGAGTAGAGAAGGTGTTAGAAGTTTGAGAAGAGGGGCGCCTGGGTGGCTCAGTCGTTAAGCATCTGCCTTCGGCTCAGGTCATGATCCCAGGGTACTGGGATCGAGCCCCACATCGGGCTCCCTGCTCGGCGGGAAGCCTGCTTCTCCCTCTCCCGCTCCCCCTGCTTGTGTTCCCTCACTCGCTGTCTCTCTCTGTCAAATAAATAAAATCTTAAAAAAAAAAAAAAAAAGAAGTTTGAGAAGAAAGAAGGTGTAAAATCCATCCAGGAGAGTTGGGGAAAATGAGTTAAATAAGGAAATGTTTTAGGATTGCCAGGCAGCTACAAGTGCCCATTTGCTGTTTGTTGTCATAAATTTAAGGTGAGACCCGGTTAGCATGGTTGCATGCTTTTCCTTCAGCTATGTTGAGCTGTTTGGACGTGGACACTGTGGAAGTGTGTGGCTCAAGTAGCATAGAGGACATCGTTGGAAGACAGGAGTAAAAGAACTGAGAGGTAAGGGTAGTGGGAGGATTACCTGTCTTAGTGCTTACTGAAATTATCATGAGTGAAGGTGGGAGTAGTAATAGCAAAAGAGATAATGAACAAGAAGCTAAAAATCTTTAGGGAATGTGGAGAACTGAATGACCTAGACGTTTGTAGGTATTTGTAACAAGAAGGGCTAGCGGGTGGTTATTGTTTGATGGCATGAAGAAATCAGCCAAAATAAAATAAAGCAAGAAGTTAAATAAACTAATTAATTAATTGATTGATTTTCTCAAAACCAGAGGACATGAGTTTCCAGATCAAAAGGACTTTCCGATAGTCCAGCACAACTAATTTAAAAATATCCATGCCAAGGTAGAACATCATGAAATTTTTGAGTGCTATAAAGTCAAAAGAATATCTGCAAATCACATAGATAGGGTCAGGAATCAGAGGATTGCAGCAAGACTGGAAACTGGAAGATAATGGAGAAGCAGTGCCTTCTGAAGGAAAATGGATTCCTTCCCAGAATTCAGTATCCATCCATACTCTCAAGCAGGTGTGAGGGATGGATAAAGACATTTCACACATGCAAATTCTCAAAGTTTGACCTCACATGCACCCTTTATTAAGAAGCCATTGGAGGATGTGCTCTAGCAAAACAGTCTGATTAAGGGGTTCCTGTGCTGGGGATCCTCTATACCATGTACAGGTGGAATTTCTTCCTTGTTAAGGGACTAACAAGGAAGGACTTGCTTTGTTATCTCTGGAATACCAAAGGCCTGGGACCATTTTTTATTGCCAGCAAAGAGGGTTTGCTTAGTTAGGCTTTTATGGTCTTATTTCCTACCCAGAGGTAGAGGTCTGAGTATCTGCCTTCTCACTTGTATCTGGGATGACTGTGTACTGAGGACTCTTAATTTAGTGAATATGGTGGCATTAATAATGTACAGTATCCTGAAAATGTTTCATAGCTCTTGGGCTTTTCTGTGATGTTCTAATTTTTAGAGAAGGGAGTGAATGAGATGCAGATGCCCTACAGAGTTACACAGCTTAAATTATTGTTGTTTTGCCCTGAAAGTTTAAAAAAAGGAAAAGAAAAAGGGTTTGCAATGTGGGGTGTTCTGTGGGGGCGCCTGGGTGGCTCAGTCGTTAAGCGTCTGCCTTCGGCTCAGGTCATGATCCCAGGGTCCTGGGATCAAGCCCCGCATCGGGCTCCCTGCTTGGCGGGAAGCCTGCTTCTCCCTCTCCCACTCCCCCTGCTTGTGTTCCCTCTCTCATTGTGTCTCTCTCTGTCAAATAAATAAATAAAAATCTTTAAAAAAAAAAAAAAAACAACTTTTATCTGTGATTTTGAGCCCTGGTTTGGGGAAAAGTCAACTCATTTGGCATGTTTTTCATTTTCAACTTCTTATTTTGAAATAAATGATTTTAGATTTATAGGTGAGTTGCAAATATGGTACAGAGTGTTCTTATATAGCCTTCATCCAGCTTACTCTAATGTTAACATCTTACATATAACCACGTGCATTTATCAAAACTAAGAAATTAATACTAGTATAGTGCTTTAATTTACTAAGTAAACTTTTGTTTACTTGGCTTTTAGTACTCCAGACTATTTATTTGAATTTCCCCAGTTTTCCCACTAATGTCTTTTTTCTACTCTAAGATCCAATCAAGGATCCCACATTGCATTTATATTTGGCATGCATTTAATAGTCGAAGTGAGGGAAAGTAATTGTGGATGCTTTCTGAATGAAGACTTGTGAAACTGACTTTACAAAGAGCAGACTGTGTGAGGAAATGCTCAGAGAAAGACAGAGAAAAGGAAGAAAATGGAAAATAAGATGTCGTTACACCAGAATATCATGAACAGACTTCCAGATAACATTTTCCACTTGTGGCAGATAGCATTTTCTGAACTTCTTGAATTTTGTGGAGTGTCTTATAAACCCCAGTTCATGAAATATGTGTAGACTTGAATTGCAATTGGGCACCAGTTTTACCCATTTTAGATAAGGTGGCCTAATGGTTGGAGCTACATTTGGCAGCTGATAAAAAATGCTTAACAATAATGACTTAAGGGTTTATTTTTTTTTTGCAAAAGATGTCTGTCTAAGGAGAGCAGGCTAGTCCTTATATAAAGTCATCAGGGAGGGAACCAGGCCTCTTCTGTGTATTTTGGTGTTCTTAGCAAGTGGATTCCATGGCTTCATGGTTACAAAATGGCTGGAAGAACTCCAGCTATAATGTCTGTCAGGCAAGGGGAAAGAGAAAGGACAGTTCTCCTAGTTAAGTTGATTCTTTCCCTTCAGAGAGTTTTCTCCAGAAGCTTCCACATGTTGGCTTCTGCATGTCTCATTGGTCAGCTCTAGAAGCAGAGGAACTGGGCCATTGCTGCCCCAAATAAAATTGGGGTACTGTGAGTTAAAAAGAATGGGAGAATGGATATGGATTGGGTAAACGTCTCTCCCATAGGGAGGTAACAATATGGAATGAAATTTATATTGCTTAGGATTACTAATGACTCTGGTGAGCTCCATGAAAGTGCTGGGAGAAAATTGAAGTCATCAAATACTTAATGATGCCAATGCATTTCTCATTCATATCTTGTGTGTGTATGTATATGTCCTTTCAGTTAGAGTCACTTATGGTCAGTGGTTAACCGTGTTTTAACATTGGCATTGCTTTTTCCATTGCAAGTTGTTGCCCCAGCAAAGACATTGGTGGGAAATGACATTTATTGCCTTGCCACACATCCTGCCTTTTGCCTTTCTTCCAAGTCTCTAGGGTTGTTTTGGGGGGGGGGGTGTTCTTTTTATTTTTAATTTTATTTTCAAGTAATCCCCACACCCATTGTGGGGCTTGAACTCACAAGCCTGAGATCAAGAGTCACATGCTCGCCTGACTGAGCAGCCAGACACCCCCCCCAAGTCTCTAGTTTTGCAAGGGGAGTAAATAATTGCCACTTTAACTCAGGGCCAAGTTTCTTAAACCCTAGTAGTCCTACAGTAGCTCCTTTTAATCAGTACCTGAAGTCCAAATTAATGCTGATAAGGCTTGTTTATATTACTCTTACAGTTGATTTTCCCCCCAGCATTTTATTATGAAAATGTTCATAAGAAAAGTTGAAAGAATTGTTCAGTGGTATTCATGTGTATCCATACCTAGATTCTACACTTTTAATATATTTGCTGTATTTGCATTATATATCCATTCCTCTGTCCATCAATCCATCTTATATTGTAATGCCTTTTTTTTAAAGATTTATTTATATATTTATTTGATAGAGAGAGAGACAGCAAGAGAGGGAACACAAGCAGGGGGAGTGGGAGAGGGAGAAGCAGGCTTCCTGCAGCGCAGGGAGCCCGATGTGGGGCTCGATCCCAGGACCCTGGGATCATGACCTGAGCTGAAGGCAGACGCTTAACGACTGAGCCACCCAGGTGCCCCTGTAATGCTTTTTAAAGTTATAGATGTCTGTATGCTTCATCCCTAAATGTGGGGATTGATTTTGTATTAAGAAGAATGTTTTCTGTTGCAAATGACAGAAACCCAACTCAAAGGTTTTAAGTAAAAAGAATGCATTGCCTTATGTGACTAGAAGGAATAATAGGGATATAGACTTCCTACAGGAAGAGGTGCGGAAACTAGGGCCTCAAGAACTGGAACCAAAACTCTTCTATCAGAATAGTTGCCTCTATCCATACAACCCCAAATACACATTCTTCCTGTGCTATGACCTTAGAGGCCATTTCTCTTCCAGGTCTAAAATGGGGAAATCCCTGGTAAGGACTCCAGTTGCCCTGACTTGCTCCTGGGTAAGTCAAAATTGGAAACGGTGGCCAAGTAGGAGCCCAGTGTTAGTTATCAGGGGAGGTAGAAGTGGAAAGCATGCGGAGTTAAGTACATACCTCAGAAAACTTGCCACTTGCTTTCTGAGGCTGGCATAATCCTGGTACTTAACAAGGAGAACACAAAGGAGAACTACAAATGAAACATTTAAATAAAACAATAGTATATTAAGGGTGCCTGGGTGGCTCAGTTGGTTAAGCGACTGCCTTCGGCTCAGGTCATGATCCTGGAGTCCCTGGATCGAGTCCCGCAGCGGGCTCCCGTCTCGGCGGGGAGTTTGCTTCGCCCTCTGACCCTCCCCCCTCTCATGTGCTCTCTCTCTCAAATAAATGAATAAAATCTTAAAAAAAAAAAAAAACAACACAATAGTATATTGAATCTAGAAGTATGGTAAAACAACTTTACACATAAGTAGAATTTGTCCCAGAAATGCAAGAGTTGTTCATCATCAGGAAATCTATCAATGAGGGATGCCTGGGTGGCTAAGTCAGTTAAATGTCTGCCTTTGGCTCAGGTCATGATCCCGGGATCCTGGGATCGAGTCCCACATTGGGCTCCTTGCTCAGTGGGGAGCCTGCTTCTCCCTCTGCTGCTTCCCCTGCTTGTACTCTCTCCCTCTCCCTCTCTCTGATAAATTAAATAAATAAATAAATAAATAAAATCTATCAATGAAATTAACAGACTAGTAGATGCCCCCCAAAATCTACTTAAAATTTAATATTCATTCTTGATTTAAATCAAGTAACATAATAAGGTTTCAGCTAATATAATAAGATAAGCAAAAGAGGGGCACTTGGGTGACTGAGTTGGTTAAGCATCTGACTCTTGATATAAGCTCAGGTCTTGAATCAGGGTTGTGAGTTCAAGCCCTGCATTGGGCTCCACACTAGGCATGGAGCCTACTTAATAAAAAAAATGATAAGCAAAAGAGATAATCATCTACTTCTTGCAGTAGGCTCTTAATTGGTCTCTCAGGTTCAACTCTTGTCCCCCTTTGGTCTGTTTCCAATACAGTAAATAAAGTCATCTTATGAAAATATAAATCATCTTATATAAGTCATCCCTCTTTTCAAAACACTCCAAGAAAAATCTCAAATCATGAACTTTGACAAGACTCTAATCCAGTTTCCACCTTCCCCCGCCTTCGTCTCCCGTTACTACTGTCTTCCTCACTTTGCTGTAAACATTGCTGCTTCCGGACCTTTGCACTTACTGTGCAGCTTCCTCTCTAGCTTCCTTTAGGTCTTTATGCAAATGTCCTCTCAGTAAAACCTTTCCTAATATCTCTCTTTAAAACGGCAACCCATCCTTCTCTTAGGACTCTCAGTCCTCCACTTATCACCATATAACTGTACTTTTCCTATTTATTTTTATTTCTCCCTCACTCATTTCCCAATTAGAATATAAGTTCTAGGGGCTCCTGAGTGGCTCAGTCGGTTAAGCGTCTGACTCTTGATATCAGCTCAGGTCTTGATCTCAGGGTTGTGAGCTCGAGCTCCGTGTAAAAAAGAAAATGTAAGTTCTGAAAAAAAAAAATGAAATGTAAATTCTAGTATTTTCATCCCAAGGGTTTTTGCCCTTTTATTAATTGCTAAGTCCCCCCCCCAGCTCTTGAATAACCAGTGCCTAACACACAGTAGGTGCTCAGTAAAAACATGATGAATTAATGAGTTGGAATAAAAGCTGTAAATATTGAAGAGATAAAACCGCTATGATTTAGTGCTTGGAAAACTATGATAATAGATAAAACTATTAGAACTGATTTTATCAAATTGTTTGAAAAAGGTAATGGATTCAAGATGGTATTCAAAATGGGAACAAAAACTTTAGGAATCAATCTAATAAGAAATGTGTAAAACTTACATAAATAAAAATATAAAACTTGACAGAAGGACATAAAACAGGAGAGGAATGAATGGAGAGATAAATCATGTTCCTGAGTAGGGAGCTCAATGCTGTCCAAATTCAGTATGATCATAATACAAATTCTCAATGGGAATTTTTCTGGAACTTGACAAACTGATTTTATAATTCATCTTAAAAACAAAATGTTCAGGGACCCTGGGTGGCTCAGTTGGTTAAGCGTCTTCTTTCACTCCGATCATGATCCCAGGGTCCTGCGATGGAGTCCCACACAGAGCTCCTTGCTTGTCAGGGAGCCTGCTCCTCCTTCTGCCTGCTACCCCCCCCGCTTGCTCTCTCCCATGGTCTCTCTCTGAAAAATAAATAAAATCTTTTTAAAAAAGAAAGTGTTCAGGGGTGCCTGGGTGGCTCAGATGGTTAAGCATCTGCCTTTGGCTCGGGTCCTGAGATCAAGCCCACATCGGGCTCCCTGCTCAGTGGGGAGTCAGCTTCTCCCTCTCCCTTCCACTCATGTTTTCTCTCTAACAAATAAATAAAATCTTTTTTTTTTTTTAAGATTTTATTTATTTGTTTGACAGAGAGACAGTGAGAGAGGGAACACAAGCTGGGGGAGCTGGACAGGGAGAAGCAGGCTCCCGCTGAGCAGGGAACCTGTTGTGGGGCTTGATCCCAGGACCCCGGGACCATGACCTGAGCCGAAGGCAGACGCCTAACGACTGAGCCACCCAGGCACCCCTAAATAAAATCTTTTTTAAAAAAGAAAAGAGGACACCTGGGTGGCTCAGTCATTAAGCGTCTGCCTTCGGCTCAGGTGATGATCCCAGGGTCCTGGGATCGAGCCCCTCATCGGGCTCCCTGCTCTGCAGGAAGCCTGCTTCTCCCTCTCCCGCTCCCCCTGCTTATGTTCCCTCTCTCGCTGTGTCCCTGTCAAATAAATAAATAAAATCTTTTAAAAAAAATTTTTAAAAATAATTAAAAAAAAGAAAAGAAAATGTTCAGTAAAAGCCATGATCTTTAAAACAATGATAGAGGGGTGCCTGGGTGGCTCAGTTGGTTAAACGACTGCCTTTGGCTCAGGTCATGATCCTGGAGTCCCGGGATGGAGTCCCACATCGGGCTCCCTGCTCAGCAAGGAGTCTGCTTCTCCCTCTGACCCTACCCCCTCTTGGGCTCTCTCTGTCTCACTCTCTCTCTCAAATAAATAAAATCTTTAAAAAATAATAAAACAATGATAGAACTCGCTCTATAAGATATAAAAATAATCCATTTATTACAAAGTTCAATTAATAATTTTGATTATTTTTTAAGTGTACTATTTCTGAGAGAATAAATAGATCAAATAAGGATCAAAAATATGGATCCCACTTTATATAATAATTTAACATATGCTGAAAGTGGCATTCTACATCAGAGGATGAAAAGGGTCAATATGTGGTCTTGGAACAATCATTTATATTTTGGAGGAAAAATGCAGTTATATTGGGGTACCTGGGTGGCTCAGTCGGTTAACCATCTGCCTTCTACTCAAGTCATGATCCCAGGGTCCTGGGATCGAGCAGCTTCAGGCTCCCTGCTCAGCGTGGAGTCTGCTTCTTCCTCTCCCTCTGCCTCATGCTTTCTGTCTCTCAAATAAATAAAATAAAATAAAATAATACAGTTATATTCCCACTTCACAAAAGTAAAAAAAGCAAGTTCCAGAGAAGCAAAGAGCTAAATGTTTAAAACACACACACAAATAAAATTAAGTAATTGGCATTTTATTTTTTTTTATAGTACTGAGTGGGAAGACACAAAAGGAAGACCTAAAACTCCTAAGCCTAAAGATAGAGTTAGGCAGATTTAGTTAAATAAAACTTGACAGCTCCTGCATGAAAAAAGATACCATAAACCAAGTCTAGAAGTTTAAAGAAAATATTTGCAGCATATGACCAAAATACGACTTTTAAAATATGGAATATATTAATTATTCAGAACCCCCCCATGAGTAAATAGAAAATGGGTAAAGAACAAGAATATGCATTCACAGAAAAGGAAATATAGATGATCAATAAACATCTGACAGTCTCCCTAGAGATGAGGGAGAAATATAAAAGTATGATAATGAAAATTAGTTGAAGAGTGATAACAACATGGTTTAGAAAGTTATGGGGAAACAGGTAGTCTGGTATATTGTAGGTGACTGTTTTAAGAAAACAATTTAGCAACGTCTGTCAAAATTTAAAATGCAGATACCTCTTAAACTGGCAGTGCTACTTTTTAGATCTCTGTAGAAATTTTTGCAGTGCCAAAGATGGATATAGTTATTCTTTGAAGCAGTTTGCTATTGCAAAAATAATAAATATCCTGAATGTTAATCAGAGTGGCTGGTTAAATAAAAACAAAAGAATACAGTATGGCACTTTTAAAAATGCAGTTGAGTTCTATGTACTAACTTGGAAAGGCCTTAAGGCATAATGTTAAGTGAAAAAGCTATGTTGCAGAGCAGTTATGTATCTCATGATTATGATTTTATGTAAAAGCAATCCATCCCCCCCAAAAAAAACTCACCCAAACTATACATTACTGAGAGATTCACACCAAATTGTTCCCAGCAGTTTTCTATAAGGTGAACCAGATTAGTATGAGGATTCACTTTGTAAAGCAATCAAAACACAAAGCATTCAGACTATAAGGACAATATGTTCATTAATTATTTAATTTTGAAAATAAAGTTAACATAAAGTCACTTATGGAGAAAAAAACAGGCAAAAATAAAATTTTCAGGTTTTTTTGTCCATTTCCAGGGAACCAGGATAATGAAATACAAGCAAGAAAATATACCTGGCTGTGTATACAGTAACTTGTAAAAGCAGTGAGCAGTGAATTAACTATTATAAAACCGAAGATGGGAAAAACAGAGATGACGGACTGTTTAGAATTCAGAAACTCTGTGTCTGTGGCATCAGTGAGGTGTAGCAGAAAGGAAAAGTTCAGAGTTAAGGTATCTGGTGACTCACATTTTGGTGCTGCTAATCCTGGCTCAGCCTTGTGATTTTGGGTAAACTGCTTCTGTTTAGGTCTGGCTTCTTCACTTTATCATCTATTCTGTCTAGATTCTGAGTGTGAACCCAATGAAAGTCAGAAATAAAGGATAGTATACAAGCAGCATATTTGACATAAACCACATTAGGGGGTCTGCTGAGACTCCAGGTACTCTGAAAGAGGAACTTTGTAAAGTCATGGTGACGTCAGGCCATCTATCTACCCAGGATGTGCTAGCAGTGCCCAGGTAAACCTGGAAGCTAGAGGGCAGTTCTCTTGCTGGATTTGGTGTATGTTTGAAAGTTTCTATTGGGGGAAAAAAGAAGAAAAGACTGGTGGATATACAACAAGCTCAGTGGTGACCTCTGGGGGTCAGGAGCAATGACAGTTTTAATATTCCACTTCTTTTCATCAAAAAAAGGATAATAAATATTTTATATGTGGCACTAAGGTAGATAAAAGCAAGTATGCCAAAATGTTAATAGAGGCTAATTCTGGGTGCTGAGAATACCAGTGATTGTGGTTTTTTCTCTATACTTACTGTTTTTTTTTTTAATAGGTAAGTATTTCAATAAGTGACAAGTTTAATGGTTCAGTGACAAATAATAGGCTATGTTCTGGTTAAGAATTAAATTTGGGAAGCACGAAAATGTATAAAGGAACTGAATTTAGTTTTACTCATTTGACAGGAAAATAAGAGATACTAATTAGAATAGTGTTTTACTCTGGGAGGAGGAAGGTCTTTCTATATTTTAAATGCTTCCACTTTATTTGGCCAAGATACTTGTGGAAAAGAAACGCTTTTTGCTCCTATTCTCAGTATTGTCTTGGCTTTCCACAGCAGTAGTTGGGGGAGCTGTTTATTTCCCAGTCACATGACAGATTCATGCTTTTTGTCACTGGCTGCTTGTTAGTTTGAAAACCAAAGAGCTCTGGGTAACCTTGGCAGTCTGTCTGCTGTTCATATGGGTTAGGAAATGGGCCAAAGGACCAACTTGATGAAATATTTCTAGTGCAGAGAATTATTGCAAGATTGATCTTGTAGTAAACATGAAAGAGTGGAGGGGGGCAGACATCCATTTCCCAGGGAAAGAAGGTTTCTTGCTTTAATCTTGATCGTCTTGCAGTTTCTGTTCTGCTGCTTCTAAAACCCTCAGTTGCTTCCACCCTTACCTCCAGCCCCAGATTTTTATTAAGAAAATGTTCAAACAATACAGAAAAGGTGAAAGAGTAGTATGGTGAATACTTGATATACCTACCACTTAGAGTCAGTAATTTTTAACAGTTTGCTGTGTGTGTTGTCTTTATTTTTCTTTTCTTTTCCTCATTCTGGTTTTCTGTTAAACCCTTTTCAAGTGAGTTACAGATATCATGACATTTCTAAGTACTTCTTCATGTATCTGCTAAAAAAAAAAAAAGGACATTTTAGGTATAAATACAGTAACATCTCACTTAAGAAAATTAACAGTAATTCCCTACTACCATCAAATACCCAGTCCATATTCAAATTTTCCCAGATGTCTCAGGGATATTTCCCTGTTTTTTTTTTTTTTAATCAAATTAAGGTTTTTACATTACATTGCTATTATTATTATTTAATCTCTCACATTAGAAGAGTTCTCCCTGGGCGCCTGGGTGGCTCAGTTGGTTAAGCGTCTGCCTTCGGCTCAGGTCATGATCCCAGGGTCCTGGGATCGAGTCCCACATCGGGCTCCTGGCTCAGCAGGAAGCCTGCTTCTCCCTCTCCCACTCCCCCTGCTTGTGTTCCTGCTCTCGCTGTCTCTGTCTCTGTCAAATAAATAAATAAAATCTTTAAAAAAAAAAAAAGAGAAATAAAAAAAAAGAAGAGTTCTCCCTATCTGTTTTTGTTTTACGTGACATTGACTTTTTTTAACTTAAAAATTTTTTTTAATTGTGGTGAAACACTTGTAACAAAATTTACCATTTTAACCATTTTTTAAATGGACAGTTTAACGACATTAAGTACATTCATATTGTTGTGCTACAATCCCACTATTCACCCACAGAACTCTTTTCATCTTACAAAACTCTGTACCTATTAAACAGTAACCCCACTTCTTTCCCCCAGCCCAGCACCACTACTGTACTTTCTGTCTCTATAAATTTGAATATTGTAAGTATCTCGTAAAAATGGAATCATATGATATTTGTCTTTTTGTGAATGGCTTATTTTTCACTTACTATAATGTCTTCAAGGTTCATTCGTGTTTTTAGCATGTTTCAGAATCTCCTTTCTTTTAAGATTGAATAATATTCCACTGTATGTATATAACAGAGTTTGTTTATTCATGTCAATAGATACTTCTGCCTTTTGACTATAGCGAATATTGCTACTGTGAACATGGGTATACAAATATCTCTTCAAATCCTTTTCGGGGTTTTTTTTGGATATATACCCAGAAGTGGAATTTCTGGATTATAAAATAATTCTATTTTAAAATTTTTGCCTCCCCCGTCCCTCTATTTTTAATTTGTTGAGGAACTGCCATACTGTTTTCCACAGCAGCTACAGTTTTACATTCCCACCAGCGGTGCCCAGAGGTTCCAATTTCTCCTGATCCTTTTTTGTTGTTTTCTTTTTTTTTAATAGTAGTTATCCTAATTTGTGTGGGATTAGTATCTCCTTTTGGTTGTGATTTGCATTTCCCTCATGATTAGTGATGTTAAACATCTTTTCATGTGCTTATTGGCCATTCATATATCTTCTTTAGAGAAATGTGTATTCAAGTCTTTTGCCTATTTTGAATGGGTTTGTGTGTGTGTGTGTGTGTGTGTGTGTATGGTTGAATTGTAGGAGTGCTTTATATATTCTGGATATTAGTCTCTTACCAGATACATGATTTGCAGATATCTCCTCCCATTCTGTGGTTTGCCTTTTCACTTTGTTGATTGTGTCCTTCTGTGAATGTAAGTTTTTAATTTTTATAAAGTCTGATTTACGTATTTTCTATTTTATTTGTGCTTTTGGTGTCATAGCAATAAATCATTGCCAAATCTAGTTTCATGAAGCTTTTCCCATATATTTTCTTCTAAAAGTTTTACAGTTTTCAGGTTTACATTTAGGTCTTTTTTCTGTTTTGAGTTAAATTTTATATATGATGTAAAGTAAGGGTCCAAATTTTTCTTCCTCATGTAGATAATACAGTGTTCCCAAAGCCATTTGTTGAAAAAAATTGTCCTTTTGGGGGGGCCTGGGTGGCTCAGTTGGTTAAGTGTCTGCCTTCAGCTCAGGTCATGATACCAGGGTCCTGGGATCAAGCCCCCCATTGGGCTCTCTGCTTATTGGGGAGCCTGCTTTTCCCTCTCCCTCTGCCTGCCCCTTCCCCTGCTTGTGCCCTCTCTCTCTCTCCCTCCCTCTGTCAAATGAATAAAATCTTAAAAAGAAATTGTCCTTTCTCAGTGCATGGTCTTGGTACCCTTGTGAAAAATCATTTGACTGTGAGGATATTATAGTGAGTGAAATAAGCCAGTCACAAAAAGAGTTTATTTCTGAGTTCTCTATTCCATTCCATTGTTCAGTATGTCTGTCTTTATGCCAGTACCACACTGTTTTGATTACCATAGCTTTGTAGTTACTGTTGTACTCAGGAAGTGTGTCCTCCAGCTTTGTCCTTCTTTTTCAACATGGTTTTGACTATTCTGGGTCCCTTGAGATTTCCTATGAATTTTAGGATGGATTTTTCTATTTCTACAAAAAAACATCATTGGGATTTTGATAGGGATTGTGCTGAATCTATAGATCACTTTCTGTAGAATTGACAGTTTAACAATATGAAGGCTTCCAGTCACGAACATGGATGTATTTCCATTATTGGTGTCTTCTTTAATTTCCTTTAGAATTTATGAATGATCCAGTTTCTCTGAATCCTCCACAGCATTTTAGTATTGTCAGTGTTTGTTATTTTAGCTTTTCTAATAGATGTATAGTGATATCTCATTGTGGTTTTAATTTGCATTTCCCTAATGGATAATGATGTAGAACATGTTTTCAGGTGCTTATCTGCCATCTCTATATCCTCTTTGAGGAAATGTTTCTTTATGCCTTTTGCCCATTTTCTAATTGGATTTTAAATTTTTTACTGTTGTTTTAAGAGTTCTTTATATATTCTACTTTGTCAGATATGTGATATAAATATGTTCTCCCAGTCTGTAGCTTGTCTTCTCATTCTTTCAACAGGATCTTTCACAAAGCAAAAGTTTACAATTTTGATGAAGTCCAGTTTATTGATTTTCTTCTTTCTTGGATTATACTATTGGTATCAAGTCTAAGAATTTTATTAAATCTTAAGTTCTGAAGATTTTCTTTTGTTATCTCCTAAAGATTTTATAGTTTTGGGGTGCCTGGGTGGCTCAGTCGGTTAAGTGTCTGTCTTCGGCTCAGGTCATGATCCCAGGGTCCTGGGATTGAGCCCCGCATTGAGCTCTCTGCTCAGCAGGGAGCCTGCTTCTCCTTCTCCCTCTGTCTGCTGATCTGCCTACTTGTGCTCTCTCTCTCTGTGTCAAATAAATAAATAAAATCTTTAAAAAAAAATAATAAAGATTTTATAGTTTTACATTTAAAATTTTAAATCTATGTCTGTCTTGAGTTCATTTTTGTGTAAAGTACAAAATTTAGGTTGAGGTTCATGTTTTTGTCTGTGGTTACCCATTTGCTCCAAGACCATTTATTGGAAAGACTATCCTTCCATTGTATTGCTTTTGAACCTTTATCAAAAATTAATTAGCTGTATTTGTGTAGGTCTATTTCTGGCAGTTCTATTTTGTTCCATTGATTTATGTGTCTGTCTCTCAATCAGTACCGTTCAGTCTTGATTACTTTAGCTGTATAATAAGTCTTGACATCAGAGTGATTCCTCTATTTTTTCTTCTTTTTTTTAAAAGATTTTATTTATTTATGAGACAGTGAGAGAGGGAACACAAGCAGGGAGTGGGAGAGGGAGAAGCAGGCTTCCCGCCAAGCAGGGAGCCTGATGCAGGGCTTGATCCCAGGACCCTGGGATCGTGACCTGAGCCGAGGGCAGATGCTTAATGACTGAGCCACCCAGGCGCCCCTCTATTTTTCCTTCTTTCAAAAATTTTTAGCTGTTTTAGTTCCTTTGCCTTTCCATGTAAGTTTTGGGTTAATCTTGTCTATATCTACAGAAAGTCTTGGAATTTTGAAGGAATTGTGTTAAACCTGTACATCAATTTAGGGAGAATTGACACCTATACTATCTTGAGTCTTCTAATCCATGGACACAGTGTTTCCCCATTTACTTATATCTTCTTTGATTTCCCTTTTTAAAAAGATTTTATTTATTTATTTAGAAAGAGCACGTGTGAGCAGAGGGAGGGGCTGAGGGGGAGGGAAAGGGAGAGAATCTCCAGCCTGCTGAGCATGGAGCCTGACGTGGGGCTTGATCTCACCACCCTGAGATCATGACCGGAGCCAAAACCAAGAGTCTGACGTTCAACTGACTGAGCCACCCAGGTGCCCCTTCTGTGATTTCCTTTATCAGTGTTTTATAGTTTTTAGCATGTAAATCCCATACATGTTTTGTTAAATTTATATTTAAATGGCATTTTTTTAAAATTTTGGTTTCCATGTGTTCATTGCTTTGATACAGAAATAGAGTTGATTTATGTTGACCTTGCAACCTTGTTGAACGCACTTATTAGGTCTAAGATTTTTTTTTTTTTAAAGATTTTATTTATTTATTTGAGAGAGAGAATGAGATAGAGAGCATGAGAGGGGGGAGGGTCAGAGAGAGAAGCAGACTCCCTGCTGATCAGGGAGCCCGACGTGGGACTCGATCCCGGGACTCCAGGAACATGACCTGAGCCGAAGGCAGTCGCTTAACCAACTGAGCCACCCAGGCGCCCAGGTCTAAGATTTTTTTATAGATTCCATGAGATTCTCTACATAGGCCATTATGTCATCTGCAAATAAGGATAGTTTTATTTCCTCCTTTTCAATATGTATGTCTTTTATTTCCTTTTCTTGCCTTATTGCACTAGCAAGAACTTCCATTATCATGTTGAATAGGAGTGATGAGAGCAGACTTTTTTTTCTTGTTCCTCCTTTAGGGCAAGAGCATTCAGTCTTTCACTATTAAATATAATCTTAATTCCTAGTTTTCTGAGTGTTTTTATTGTGAACAAGTGTTGAATTTTGTCAAATGATTTTTCTGCATCAGTTATATGGTTGTGTAATTTTTTTTCTTCTTTAGCCTGTTAATATGATGGATTACATTGATTGATTTACCAGTAATGAACCAGCCTTGCATCCCTGGGACAAACCCCTCTTGGTCGTGGTGCATAATTCTTTTTATATGTTGTTGAATTCTATTTACTAATATTTTATTAAGGGTTTTTAGAGCTATATTCATGATGGGTATTGGTCTATAGCTTTCTTTTCTTGGAGTACTGTCTTTGGTTTAGATGTTAGGTGGTATATGTGAACATCATGAGGGAAGGCAGTGATAATGACAACTAAGTCATGGAATGGATTTTTTGGGAGTAGAAACATCAGAAAGAATCCACGGGAAAAAAAGAATTCAGAGAAGAGAAATAGTGTTGTTTGGCTGAATACTGTTGTTTGGTTGAATATAGGGCAGTGCAATGGAGCAGATTCAGCGAGGGGTGGGGATAAAGTCTGATTGTCATAGATGGAACAGTTAGTGTAGTTGGTTTGTGGAGGATCTTAGTTAATAATGATGTGGTAAGGCTGAGATTATGTTGACCATAGGGAAAAAATTAAATATAGGAGTCTTAGGGAATGAATAGTGGAGGCAAATCCTGAACCTGGAGGTGACAGGGAGAGATATAGTGGAAGGATCAGTCTTTTTTTTTTTCCAAAGATTTTATTTATTTATTTGACAGAGACACAGCGAGAGAGGGAACACAAGCAGGGGGAGTGGGAGAGGGAGAAGCAGGCTCCCCGCAGAGCAGGGAGCCCGATGCGGGACTCGATCCCAGGACCCTGGGATCATGACCTGAGCTGAAGGCAGTTGCTTAACCAACTGAGCCACTCGGGCGCCCAGAAGGATCAGTCTTAAGCAGGAAATTGAGCATCTTTTTCTGGGACTACTGGAAAGGAGGAGGGGTTGGTATGGAGAACATGGAATCCTTAGGAGTGATATTAATGTCTGGGAGTGTCTCTCCTTATGCTTTGTTTGGGAGGAGGGAGTATCGCTAAGGCCACAGGAATAGACCTGCCCAGAAAGGGGAACAAATATCTTTTGCTGATACTCTAACTGGGGGTAGTGGTGATGATGAATCAGAGCTTCATTTAGATCCTTAAACCAGTTTTTTGGTTTTTACATGTTTTTCATTTTTGTTTTTGGAAAACTGATGGGGACCACAGTTGGGGCAAATAAGTGTGGAAACTCTTCTTCGATAATCCTCAAAAATGAGAAGTCATTAGAGAGCATTCTGATCAGCTGCTGAGTCCCCGTCCTGTCTAGCATTGACCATGAGAGGGCCTTTGGCTCCATTCTCTACTGAGCCACAGAACCACAGACTGTCCAGTTTGTAATCAGCAGTTCAGATTAGGCTTCAGATAAATTCTGCATAATCTCTTCCAGAAGATAGAAGAGAAGGGAGTACTTCCAGTTCATGTTATAGTTCTGATATCAAAACCAGGCAAGGACCAGTTTCCATCCCTAGCATCATTCCTCCTCCTCATGCCTTCGTGTGCTGGCACTCAGGAGCTGATTTCTGTTCTTGTTGCAGCTGCAGCCGACTCCGCCAGGTTCAGAGCATCTTGACCCAGAGCAGCAAGTCTCGACCTGATGGGATCCTCTGCATCCTAGGTCAGTGCTTTTAACAAGGTGGGGCAACTTGGCTTCCTTTCAAGGAAGATATTAATAATAGTATCATTGTGAGATAAGCTTGAGTTAGTGTCCTTCTCCCAGCTCTTGTTCTCTTGAAATCTGGTGCTGTTCTCATGAGATCAGGTGAACTATCAGTGGGATAAGGAGGCCCTACCACAGGGCAGGCAGTTTGTACATGTTATCTCATTTCTCCTCACAGCAGCCTTGCCAGGGAGCAGCGTTGTCTCTTTTTACAGAGTGGGAAACAAACTCTAGGAGATGAGACAGACTTGCTCAGGACCATAGAGTGGCAGAACTGGGCATTTATTTGTTCTTTAATTTTTTTTTATTGTGAAAATGCATCATATGATTTAAAAATTAAGACAATACACAAATGGGGGTGTCTGGGTGGCTCAGTCGTTGAGGGTCTGCCTTCGGCTCAGGTCATGATCCCAGGGTCCTGGAATCAAGCCCCGCATCAGGCTCCCCGCTCAGCGGGAAGCCTGCTTCTCTCTCTCCCACTTATCCTGCTTGTGTTCTCTCTCTGGCTGTCTCTCTCTGTCAAATAAATAAATAAAATCTTAAAAAAAAAAAGACAATACACAAATGATAATGAACAGAGCTTCCTAACCATCCCTGATACCCTGTTCCACTCCCCAGAGATAGCATTGCCAATTGAATCTTTTTTTTTTTTTTAACACAAATGGGAACGTTTTATTTATACTGTTGTTAACCTGATTTTTAAATTTTCATTTAACAGTGTATCTTGGAGATTTTTTTGTATCAGATTAATCTTCTTTATCTTATTTTCATTTATACCCATAGTATTGAGTCGTGGAAGTGGAATTGTTAAGTCTGGTGGTTTGTCCATCAACCACCCAAGTTCCTTCTCAGAAGCAAACCACTACTAGGTTCTTGTTTATCTTTCCTCATATATTGTATGCATGATTTTGTGTTTTCACTTAACCGCACTTGCATTTAAGCTTGCGAGAGGCAGTGTGCAGAGTGGTTAAAAACATGCAGTCTGGAGCTAGGCAGGTTTTGGGTTTGAATCCTGGTTCCACTACTCAGCCCAGAGGTTGGTAGGTCTCCATAAAAACACAGTTGTGGTGCAATAACCAAGCTGTGGAAAGAGTCCAGATGTCCACTGACAATGGATAAAGATGATGTGGTATATATAGCCAATGGAATACTACTCAGCCATCCAAAAAAATGAAATCTTGCCATTTGCAACGACATGGATGGACCTAGAGGGTATTATGCTAAGCGAAATAAGTCAGTCAGAGAAAGACAAGTATCATATGATCTCACTCATATGTGGAATTTAAGAAACAAAACAGGGGGCGCCTGGGTGGCTCAGTTGGTTAAGCGACTGCCTTCGGGTCAGGTCATGATCCTGGAGTCCTGGGATCGAGTCCCACATCAGGCTCCCTGCTCAGCAGGGAGTCTGCTTCTCCCTCTGACCCTCCTCCCTCTCATGCTCTCTGTCTCTCATTCTCTCTCTTGCAAATAAATAAAAAATTTTAAAAAAATTATAAAAAAAAAAAGAAACAAAACAGGATCATAGGAGAAGGGAGGGAAAAATAAAACAAGATGAAATCAAAGAGGGAGACAAACCATAAGAGACTCTTAACCATAGGAAACAAACTGAGGGATGCTGGAGGGGCGGGGAGTGTGGAATGGGGTAACTGGGTGATGGACTTTAAGGAGGGCACGTGATGGAATGAGCACTGGGTATTATATAAGATTGATGAATCACTGGACTCTACCTCTGAAACTAATAAAATACTATATGTTAATTTAATTTAAGTAAAAATTTAAAAATTAAAAAAAATAAATAGCGGCTGATGCCAGCAGAGAACAAAGAATGCCTCTTGACCATATACACTCAATACACACACACACACACACACCCTTGCACAAGCCCTCTTTGAAACTTAAATGGTATTTAGGGGAGAAAATGAAGGGCAGAACCTTAAAAATGCCTAAGTTTGGAATTTAAAAAATTGCGCAATAATTTTACTGAACTTACTTGGGAAAATGTGATCAAGTTTTCTGCTTTTAGAAGGGAATGTGGATTTATGATAGAAATTACATTATTTTTTGTTAAAGCTGTATTTTACCTAAAAACAAAGCAAAACCAAACCACAGTTGTGGTAAACCTGGAATTCCTGCCAAAAGTTCCAAATGTTTAAACAACATTCATTGGATTCTCTCTCCAGCTGCAACCCTCAGAAGGGTAGGGGCTGTCTTTGCCATGAATTTACCTATGAATAAAAGCACCTGTTCATTACTGTACTTATGCTATCATTTCAGTTGGCTTCGGTGTCCCTCCCTTTGACATACCCCCCCCCCAATCAAAGTTTTGTTTGTTTAGCATTTCTGTACTTTCTGGCACTAAAAGATACTCTGGGCTTATTTTATATATTTCCTGCTCCAGTCCTAGAATCAGCCATTTCTCCAAGGAGTGCTGGGGTTCCTTTTATTGGAGAATGGTATTAGAAATCAGTATCTGGGCATTGGATACACTCTTGTTACTACTGGGATGTCATTGCTCCTAGGCCCTGGGGCAAGTGACAGAGTAACAAAATACTTGTGTGTACATTACCTGTAAATGTTATGTAACCATCTGTATCTATATTACGCTAAACGTGAATTCATATTAATGTCTCCATCCTACCCAGTTACCACATAGGTTATTCTAGTTTCTCCCTTTTGCTTATCTGTAAACTTCTACTTCACCAGTAGGAAACTTGGCACCCATCATCCACCATTAGTTTACTTGTTTAATTCCAGTGTACATATATAGCAGTATCAGAATTGTTAACCCATAATACCCCTATGAGAAACAACTTTGTCAGCTAAAGCATAGTGCCTACATAGAGTTTCTTTTGCCTTTAATTTTACATGGTCAGTCTTTTTCATGTCAGCAATTTATGCAGCTGGAACCCTTGGAAGTGGACATGCTGAGGCCAGGTCTGCTCAGTCTGCTGTTTATTTTTCACTCTGTAGCCCTTTAAACTTTGGGCCTTAGATAGGCCAGTCCATTCTGGCTTTTGATTCTTTTTCACCCCTCCCTTCACTGAAGCATTGAATGGGATAGAACAGGGCTGTGCTGCTTTGATCTCAGCTTAGAAGGGAGTTCTCTTATATTAGAAGTCGTCTGCCACAGGCAGTCCCTGGGCCCCTCTGCTCTAAATGACCATTACTTTTTTTCACTTGTCTGAATGGCCATTGACAGTCCTCTTTCCCAGGCTTTAGCCATATTTCTATTCTTAGAGCTCTTCTGCTCCAACTCATTCCTCAGCCTCCTGTAGACAGCTACCACCTGCCCGTGACATGTTCAGAGATACTCAGGAACCAGTTAGTACATATGCCCATGCCATTGAGAGGCAGTAGTGAAGGTATATTGTTTAATTTCTTTTTTGTTTCTGACCCAGCCCCACTAGACTGTAAGCTCCATGGGGGCCATTTGTAGGCATGTTTACCACACACTCCAGCATCCAGCACAGTGATGGGCCTTGAATTTGATAAATATTTGTGAAATGATAGGTGTTTGTTGTTCCATTCACTTGTCCTCTTTTTCACTTCTTTGGGTTCTTTTCAAACTACCTTAATCTGCATTTATTTGATCCCCCATGTTTTGGTAAAGCTCTCTTTGAGAAGTGAATATTTTTTATCCCCTATTCCTATTCCAACTGAAAAGTATTCCAAAATCTTTAACCAGCCATGGCAGGCCATGGCAGGCAGGACCGTATTCTTTGCTTCTTTCTAAACTGAAAAATTGCGGACGCGTGGGTGGCTCAGTCGTTAAGCGTCTGCCTTCGGCTCAGGTCATGATCCCAGGGTCCTGGGATTGAGTCCCACATCGGGCTCCCTGCTCGGCAGGAAGCCTGTTTCTCCCTCTTCCACTCCCCTGCTTGTGTTCCCGCTCTCTCTGTCAAATAAATAAATAAAATCTTAAAAAAAATAAAATAAAAAAATAAACTGAAAAATTGCTTTTTGGAAATGAATAGCTTCAATAATGTATGCTGTTTAACTGTCTCAACTATATAGATCTTGAAAACCAAGTAACAACCAACTTGATGCTTCATTCACAGAGTTGCTTAATTTGGTTTCTGGCACAAAACTAGCGTGAGCTTCTGCCTTTAACTTAACCATCAGGGTTTTGCCGAGCAGGGGCAATTTATTGGGACTCATTTGTGTCCCATAGTACAGCTGATCAGAGCCTTCTTTGCTTTGCAGGAATCGATAGCAGGTACAATGAAGGCTGCAGAGAGCTGGCGAACTATCTTCTGTTTGGTTTGTACAATCAGAATACAAGTGATTTTGAGAAAACGGGGTTTTCTGAAGAAGTTCTAGATGGTAAGTACATATGGTATTAAGTAGTATGCTCTTGTTAGTAACCTGCTGGTTGATACAAGATTAGTGACAAGTAGTTTTCAGAATATGTTTACTGGGTTAATCAGTTTTAGAGGGAAAAGTGCATATCAGTTTGGCTTTGTATCTTCTTGGCAAAGTACTAGTTTTCCTCTCAATTGCCCACTGCCTTTTTACGTGCTGGGAGGTTCAGATTATGTGCTGTTGTCCTGTGAAAGCACATTCAGTTGTGGGTAAAGGATGAGCCTGCAGGCTACTCCTACAAGGAAGACTTCATGTGGATCTTCAGCTTAGGAACAAAGGCTCTTTGTCCATCTCTGTCTTTGGGAATTGTTTTCTGTGTGACTTTAATTCATGATGATGCCCATGATTACAATGGAGGCTTTCTGCTTACATTCCCCTTTCTTCAGCTCTCAGACACTCTCCCTGTTTCGATGCTGTTGTGGGCTGATGCCCAGGAGCTATCTCTGATATCACATACTTAGCATCATGACTTGTCTGCCAGATGGATCCAGAGACACAGGAATAGACAAATCAAACTGAACAAGAGACAGGCAGCTCTTGTGAAGCAGCTGGGAGTGCATGAAAGCTAACATTTGATATTGAATATTGATATTGAAGTCATCTTGCAGTGGATGTAGTGCAGTGGTTTTAAAGTGGGGGCAGTTTTATTCCCTGAGGGGCATTTGGCAATATCTGAAGACATTTTTGATGGTCACAACTGGGCAGAGTGGCTACTAAACATCTACAGTGTCATGGATAGCCCTCCACAACAAAGAATGATCTGGTCTAAACTATCAATAGTTCTAAGGTTAAGGAACCCTGGTCTACTGTATGTGAAAATTTTTCTGTGGTAAAATCCTTAACAGTGTTTATCCTTATAGATTGACTAGATTTTCTTTTTATTAGGAAGTGCAGAAGGAGCAGGCTGCAATTATAACTTCCATTAAATTTCTTTCAATATCAAATTTAGTTTCAGAGTTTGATTTTTAAAAATGCTTCTTTATGCGGGGCACCTGGATCAGTTAAGCGTCTGCATTTGGCTCAGATCATGATCCCAGCATCCTGGGATCAAGCCCTGCATCAGGCTTCCTGCTCAGCGGGGAGCCTGCTTCTCCCTTTCCCTCTGCCTCTTCCCCTGCTTGTGCTCTCTCTCTCTCAAGTAAATAAAATCTTTTTTTTTTTTAAAGATTTTATTTATTTATTCATGAGAGAGAGAGAGGCAGAGGGAGAAGCAGACTTCCCGCGGAGCAGGGAGCCCAATGCGGGACTCGATCCCAGGACTCTGGGATCATGACCTGAGCTGAAGGCAGACGCCGAACCATCTGAGCCACCCAGGCGCCCAATAAAATCTTTTTTTTAAAAAATGCTTCTTGGGGTGCCTGGGTGGCTCAGTCTTTAAGCGTCTGCCTTCGGCTCAGGTCACGATCCGAGGGTCGTGGGATCGAGCCCCACGTCGGGCTCCCTGCTCAGCGGGAAGCCTGCTTCTCCCTCTCCCATTCCCCCTGCTTGTGTTCCCTCTCTCGCTATGTCTCTCTCTGTCAAATAAATAAAGAAAATCTTTAAAAAAAAAAATAAACAAATAATGCTTCTTTATGCTATACAACATCTACTGGTTTGAAAGAATTCATCTTGGGGTGCCTGGGTGGCTTAGTCGGTTAAGAGTCAGACTCTTGATCTCAGCTCGGGTCTTGATCTCAGGGTTGTGAGTTTGAGCCCTGCATTGGGCTCCATGCTGGGTGTGGAGCCTACTTTAAAAAGAATTCATCTTGGGCGCCTGGGTGGCTCAGTTGGTTAAGCGACTGCCTTCAGCTCAGGTCATGATCCTGGAGTCCCGGGATCGAGTCCCGCATCGGGCTCCCTGCTCAGCAGGGAGTCTGCTTCTCCCTCTGACCCTCCCCCCTCTCATGCTCTCTCTATCTCATTCTCTCTCTCAAATAAATAAATAAATAAATAAATCTTAAAAAAAAAAAAAAAAGAATTCATCTTGGCAGTCACTTAGAATTATAAAAAGACAGATGCTCATACCAGCCACAGATTTCACTGCAGCCAAAGTTGCTAAGGATATTGTAGTACTGAAATTAAGGAAATAGTTTAAACCTCCAAAGGTGTGGGGGTTTTTTTGCTTATCATTGTCTTTATCCTGCCATCTGGCACAATGGGTGCTTATGAAATGAGCATCTTCTTTGACTGAATTAATAAATCATTAATGAATTAAAAATGAATTAGTAAATTCATTTTTTAAATCCAAGTAGTTGGTAAACTGAGATCACTGGATTTATACATCTACATTTTGATCTGTATATGAGAGGAAAAGAGGCCAACACGAAGGATTTATTTTTTAAAAAAAACTTAAAATAGTTTACATATTCATCCAATTTTCTTATACTTTCATCTTTTACTGTTAATTTTGTTCAGAGCAATGACATCAGAGTCCTATGAGATTCTGAGAATGCTTAATTAGGCTTAGTAGTTGTTGCATTATTTCTTTTACTGGATCCTAATTCTTTGTGGAGTTTTACATATTAGTGTAGAACATAAACTGGAAGCCCCCCTCAGGCTCTCCATGTGACTTCAAACTCTCATTCCTCAGCAGGCAATCTACAAGTGATTCAGGGCAAGGCTCTTAGAGGGCCTGTATGAAGAAGACCAACAGGATGAGAGGTGATCCCTGTCCCATCCCTTGCCACCTTGTGATTCTAGTGCTTAACTGAGAGTCAGCAGTGAATAGGCTGCTCTGTACCGTGTTCCCTAGAACACCTGGGTCTGCCCAGGTGTGGGGCACAGAGTGATTTTTGAAAAACCAAAGGTCAGCATCATGAAGCTTTATTTCAAGAGGCCACCCAGTGGTGTGGTCAGCCGCAGTCTGTATTCATCGGGCTTAGGTTTTTGTAGAATATGGGCTGTCACTGTGTTACTGTGTTGGCATTGCCCTAAACCTACTATTTTAGATGCTCCCTGCCGCCATGCTCCTCTCACTTCCAGCCACCTCCTCCATCAACTTCCCTAGCGTCATCTTGTTAGAGAGATGCCTGAGATTGTTCTGCTTTCTGAGGAGCCATGCAGTGGAGCTCTGCTCTTTTTCTGGAAGTACGACTGCTTTCTTTCTCAGTCTTCAAACTGCTTTAATATTCCTGCCCCGTTTCATGGCTCTTGTTACCTTACCTAGGTTTATTTGCATCCTTAGGATTGTTTTATTTATTTGACCCACCAACATCCATGGTTCTTCCTTAAGTCTGTGAGCTGCTGATCTATTTATAGAAGCCTTGTCCACTTGCCTCTGCTTCCTTCCTCACAGCCTTTCCTGTGTACAGAGTTCACCCCCTACATAGTAACCCTTCCCAGAGCTGAACAGTGATGTCCTCAGGCCCATGGTTGCCTTGAGTCAACAGCCAAGAGCTTTAGACATTGATGTCTGCAGAAGAACCGTCACTGGCTATATTTGCTATTTCCTGCCTCGGTGGCTTTAGGCTATGGAGTTTCCGTTTGGTATTTATCTCTGTAGCAAAGTACACAGCTAAGTCTGGTACCACAGATTTGACGGTGTTGAACTTTGCGAAGCAGAACATCCTGAAAGCTGTTCTTTTGACTTATTCTGGGCGAGTATTGTAACCAGAGGGCCACAGTGGTGGGAGCATTGCATGGGAACTAGAAAATCCTTGCTGCCCACACGTGAGTGTTACACAGTCCCTTTGAGGCACATTGCCTAGTTATAAAGAACTTTCAGTTTAGAGTTTTGTTACATTGTCTCTGAAATAGCTTAAACGGTATTATTCATTACCTGAGCAGAAAATGTGTAAAGGAAATGACTTTGACAATGTTGTGATTTAATTTTGTTTTCCTTACAGATGTAATTATATTGATTAAATCAGATAGTGTCCATCTGTACTGTAATCCTATAAACTATCGCTATCTCTTACCCTATGTGGCACATTGGAGAAATCTGCATTTCCACTGCATGACTGAAAATGAGGTAAGGAGAGAAGATAGAATAGGCACTTAGAGACATTCTAAGGATACTCTTTCAGAAAAGTATAGATCTAGAACAGGAGGCCCCTTAAAAAAAACAAATTGCAGTATGTCATTACACAAAAAAAGCTATTTGTTTTAGTGGAACTTTTCATAATTCATTATGAGGCTACCTTATAGATAAATTGTTTACCTGACAGACAAAAGGGACTCTTCAAATTGGGACCTAGTCGTAGGCTTTTGACCCTAGCTTCCTGTCCTGCTTGTTTATCACCAGCCTGTACCCATTCTCTTGGGGGATGAGTGCAATGGACTGCCTCAGGAGAATTTGATAAGCTTTTGTAACATTTCCATGTTTGGATTTTTTGCTATTTGTTTCCTTTTGGGTTCTTTTCAAGGGTTTGGCTGGAAATCAAATTGGGATTTGAGATTTAGGGTTTCATGGAAATGGTGACCTAATATGGGTAAAAAACCCTTCTTTCTTTTTTTAAGTTAAAGGTGTTTACTATAAAATCTAAGTGATCACTAAAATAACATAACAGACTTCTAATCCACCCAAAAAAAAATAGAATCGTAAAAAATACTGATATATAGTTGACCCTTGAACAACATGGGAAGAACCCTTCTTTCCATGTGAGCTTTTGGGGAATTTTTGAGGCAGGTTTTGTCTCTTGCATTCAGGTATCTGACCAGCAAACACAAAAAGTTGGCTTTGGAAACACCCTCTTGGGTGCAGTCCTCTATAAATGTCATTTGAGATAACTCTGATAAAATACCAAGAAAATAGGGGATTTTGCATGATGTCTCCTCAGAGTCTGTTTTCCTCTCAATTCCCTCTTCAGTATGAAGATGAGGAAGCTGCAGAAGAATTTAAAATTGCCAGCTTTGTGGACATGGTTCGAGACTGTAGTAGAATTGGCATTCCTTACAGCTCCCAAGGTGGGTATCTGACAGCAAGCCATATTAGAACCTTGCTTGGATGATGTGTGAACCCAGCGTTTCTGCTGCTCCTTCCATTGGAGGCATTTAGCTGGGAAACCCATTGATTTATTTTCACTAAAGGCAGAGAATCAAGCAGAATGAAATTTGGGGATTTTTCTGTGCAAGCTGGTACTCATAACTGAAATTTCTGTAACAACACAGCAGGCCATCTAGTCAGAAAAACTGATAAGGGATTTACCACAGTTGCCATCTAGCTGTGCCACTTAATTGTATGGAGAGTATAGCTGTGGAGCCTCTTGGTAATCAGAAATAGTAATTCAGGCAGCTGTTAAAAATATGCTGACAGTGAGGCTCAAAAATGTGTAAAAATAAAGGAAAATAAACCACAAGTTTAGCCGTGGTTATATCTTATTTTTAAAAAACTTTGCGCATTAGAACTATTGCTATACGAAAGGAAAATTTTTGATTTGGTAATTTTCCCTTGAGGAAGTTGATTGGCTATGTTTCTTAAGGGGGAAGAGCCAAGTTTGGGTCTGTTAATAATTATATCCGCTAAGTGATGCAAGTCAGATGTAATAGGCCACTGTTTATTTACTAATTTACTTGCTCACTTAGGAAACCAGAATGTGAAAGTATACTATAGAGAAATCTGAATTTATGTAACTTGTTATGGTTTGAATTTTCTATGACTTTCATTTTGTCTTTCTAGTTTTAATATCTAACCATTTTATCTGTTTCACTTTTATTTTGCTAAATGTGGCCACGGTGAATTTGAGAGAGATGACGCCTGTCTAACCACATTAGATCAGGTTTAGACTGTTATATCCAGGATGGTATTTGATACATGTTGTTTTATTTGATTCCTCTAGGTCACTTGCAGATATTTGATATGTTTGTAGTAGAGAAATGGCCAATTGTACAGGCCTTTGCACTTGAGGGCATTGGAGGGGATGGATTTTTTACCATGAAATATGAGGTATGTGTGAAAAGCAGTATGCCTGGCTTTTGTCTGCCACTTGCTGTCTTTATGAAGGGCCCCCACAGTGTGAGTGTGCATCATTATAACACTCTGAAAAGCTAGCAGTGATCTCTCAAGAGCATGGAGCAAGTTAAAAAACTTGAAATGTAAAATAGATGCTGTGCAAAGCTAGTCCCTAAACTAAACTCCCGTGTCCTTTCTTCTAGGAGTTTCTCTCTGTCCTCCTTTCTCTCTTTTCCCCATTCTGAGTCCATTGTTCTTCCAGTCTACTCCTGTAGCACCCTAAGCTGATTCCTCTTACAGCTTTCTTTGTCCTGTGTTACACATTTTTCACACACCCCTACTCATGTACCCACCCACCCTTGGTCTCTGGATCGGAAGCTTCTTGAGAGCAAAAACAGTCTTTTCATTGTTGTTGTTTGTATCTTAGAAATTCATATAATTTGAGAACTATTCAAGAGCAATGAAAAGGACAGTACAGAATTTTGTATAAGTACAGCATACTAGAGGAATAAAAGGGTTATATTTGTGTTACAGACAGTATCTTTTATTTCAGTATTCCTTCTATCTAGGAGATGACTCATAAATATTTGTTAAGTAAATTAATGAATGAGTCTGGGAGAGGGGGTCACCCAGAGTGCATATTAAGGAGGATGGCCTGGTAGGTTAGCAGCATCACCATAGGCATCTCCCAATGAGATGACCTGCCCCCAGCACAGAAACAGGGAATGAACATTGACATGCCCAAAATGGGAACATACTATTAGGCATAGAGTAGGAAGCATGGCCCAGGGCTAATTACTATCCCTCCTTCCAAGAAGTAGCAGTGTCCCTAGGAAGTAAATGGATTCTTGCCTGGTAAACCCTGTAATGTGGAAGGAACATGGGATGTAGGGTTGAAGAGAAGCACACCACTTGGTCTCCACTTTTCCTGCTCCAAAACTATAGTATTCTCACATTGACTATAAGTAGCAGAACTTCAGCAAGGCTGTGGGAGCTGCCCCTGCTAGGAAGTAATGCTCTCTAATTTATTTATTTATTTGAGAGAGAGTAAGCGAGCACGAGTGGTGTGGGAGGAGACTCCCTGCTGAGTGTGGAGTCTGACGCAGGGTGCCATCTTACCACCTATGAGATCACAACCTGAGCCAAAACCAAGAATCAGGCATTCAACCAACTGAGCCACCCAGGCACCTCAGTGCTCTCTAATTTAGAAGAATAGGGGCATAGGGCGCCTGGGTGGCTCAGTCAGTTAAGCATTCGACTCTTGATCTCAGTGCAGGTCTTGATTTCAGGGTCTTGAGTTCAAGCCCCACATTGGGCTCCACACTAGGCTCTGTGCTAGGTGTGGAGACTACTTAAAAAAAAGTTGGGGGGGGGGGCGCCTGGGTGGCTCAGTCGGTTAAGCGTCTGCCTTCGGCTCAGGTCAAGATCCCAGGGTCCTGGCATCAAGCCCCACGTTGGGCTTCCTGCTCAGTGAGGAGCCTGCTTCTCACTCTCCCTCTGTCTGCCACTCTCTCTCTCTGTCAAATAAATAAATAAAATCTTTAAAAAAAAAAAAAAGAGGCAGTACACTAGGAGGCTGCAGGGTTCATACAAACCAAATGAGGCAAGCCTTCTGACTCCTGCCTTAAGGTGCATTACCCCGTGCAGACACATCCAAAAGTAACAAAATGCCCTTCCTTTCTTTAAGTAGGCTCCACACCTAGAGTAGGGCTTGAACTTACAACCCTGAGGTCAAGAATCTCATGCTCTACTGACTGAGCTAGCCAGGTGCCCCAATAAAATGCCTTCCAAAAAACCTTTACAAGATAATGTGGATCTTTCCTGTAGGGTGGTGTTTAATGGGGTGGAGTGGGCAATAAGGAGGAAACTGCACACATAATATAGTGAGGCTACTATAAGTCTTCTCTCAAGATGCCTTTCTCTAGATCCTGCCTTTCTTTGTAGCTGCTAATTGTTATTCTCTCAAATGCTTTCCTTGTGTCTCCCTCTCATTCTCCCCCCACCTCCATTCCCTTCCTTACCAGCCTTTAGGGTATGGAACAGTACTCCACTCTGAGTTACACACCAGAGGCCTGATAACTGCCTGAGCCAGAAAGACTCTTGAGTCTTTGGAAGGAGAACTACAGACACTTAAAATTTGATTTTTAAAAATTCTGTCTTATTGTATGTCTATACCCAGAAGAAAGTCATTAACCCAGAGGAGGCTTTGTCCCAGATGTACTAGGTGCCAGCATGAGAAAGGAAGCCAGACCCACATAAGCTTTTACTTGGCATTTAGACTGGGCCAAACTGAATTACGGGTATAGAGAGCTCTTCCTGGGAAGCAGCATAGGGAAGTTCCTCTGATAGGGCTTTCCCTGCCTCCAGCTTCCTCCTTCTTAACTCTCCAGCTGCTGGAACTGTCACCTAGTAATGTAAATTTACATCAACTAGCTCCTCAAGGAGAGAATTCTAGTAGCAAACTTCTGAATAATGAGAGTAACCATAGAGCAAGCATTCATTTACCTTTTTATGGACAAACATAAGATCTTCATATTGAAAGGTGGAATAAGACTTAGGAAAAGATTCAACAAAATATAAGAAAGAAACCATAGCATATTAGATGCAGAGATAGATCAGCATGCTTTTTTAACTTTACCTCCCAAACCCTCTATTAATTTTATCAATTATAATTTCCCAGAGCTCTTATTTTCTTTTTTTTAGTTATTTTTATTTTATTTTGAGCTCTTATTTTCTTTATGTTAATTTATCACCACATAACACTTGTTCTATGGTCACCAAATCTTACTTGTCTGGGCATCCTAATGAGAGTTTTGTGCTTTAAGTTTTGCTCTATATCTTAATTACCTTTGGGTCTTATCCAATCCATCTTTTTTTTTAATCTCGATCTTTTCCTTTCAAGTTACAGGTATTTAATCAAATGTCTGGTGATCTTTGGTTGCTTGTTTTTACTTCCAAATGGAAAGGCTAACTGGAAGTTTTATGCTCTCAGCAGAGCTTGTCAACTACTAGAAAGTTTTTTTAGGGAGAGCAGACAGGCAAGAGGCAGTTATTCAGGTCCTCTACTCCCTTATATTCTGAATTCCAAAAGACTGAGTTAATATATTTGGCTCCTTCCTCTGTATTCTGGAACAGCTTTTCAAGCATCAACTGATTTGATTTTTTGAAGGTACTGAATCTGATTTCTAATTTTAAATGCAAACTTTAATTTTACTAATAATTTTGAGACTTATAATATTTCCTTATGTCAGCTATCTCCCTTTTTAATTTTGTGTGCTCTACCTACCATTTCTTATTTCTCTTTTTACAAAATCCATTCTTAAAAGGTACAAAAGAGACATTTTTCTCATTTTTTATTCTATTTCCTGGAGAAAATCTTTTTAAAAAGCATGCTGATCTATCTCTGCATCTAATATGCTATGGTTTCTTTCTTATATTTTGTTGAATCTTTTCCTAAGTCTTATTCCACCTTTCAATATGAAGATCTTATGTTTGTCCATAAAAAGGTAAATGAATGCTTGCTCTATGGTTACTCTCATTATTCAGAAGTTTGCTACTAGAATTCTCTCCTTGAGGAGCTAGTTGAGGTTTGGGAGGTTAAGTTAGGAAATTCTCTAAAAATATAAAATTAAAAAATCAAGGAGATAGAAAATATGAGAAAAAAGTTAAAAGACATAGAGAACTGATCCAAGACGTCTGATATCCAACAAGTAAGAGTTACAGAAAGATAGAGCAGAGATATCAGAAGGGAGGAAATTTTTTAAAAAGAATAAACATTTTCAGTGATAAAAAGAATAAAAACTTTTAAATTAAATGACTTAGCAAGTATAAATGGGAAGGAAAAAGCCTTAAGTCTATCTATGCCTTTTTTGAACAGTAAGGATAAAAGAGTATCACATTTCTTCCAGGAAGAAAAAAATAAGTCACCTACATAAGACAGTAGGAACCAGATTTCTCTCCTTCCCAAAACAACTCAACCTAGCCAAACCAAAAGAACAAACAAAAAACAAAATATGTGAAGCAATGGTTTTCAAGACAGTAGACATCAGACAATGAAAAATATTGATGCCCTGAGAGAAATAGACAAGGTCAGCTGTATGATTGCACTAGTTTACTACTTTGAGAAAATTTCCAGGCCCACGGCACAGGGAGGGGGTACCCAGGTGAATCCCAGTGTATTTCCTAAGCTGAGAAGATACAGTAGAGAGTCTGGTGACAGCAGGGCAGCTAGAGGACTAAAAAGGAAAGTGCCAGAGAGAACTCCAAAGATCTGCCAAGATTCCCCTACCCTACCCCCATCCCAAGTATTCAAAAGAGTATCAGTGCATTCATGTGTCAGGCAACTACCAAGGGCAGAGTTAAAAAAAAAAAAACAACAACTGAAGAGTAATCAAGAACAGTGCCTGATACATGCTAAGGGCTGGGAACAGTACCTGTTCCCACCAGTTAGACTGAAAAAACACATAATTTAAAGGGCGTTGAGTAGAGCCCTCAGAAGGGTATTCAAAAGATGTACCAAAGTTTCTGTAAAGATAGCTTCCTTGAATGGGACTGCATTTATTAATATGTATTGGTTCTAATATAATAAAATTTTGATTTATTCTAATCACTGAATTTTCACCAAAATAGTCATTTATGATACTTTTAGTTGTCATAGTGATATTGACTCATTTATTTATATGTTTTTACCCTTATGTTGCAGTTGCAGGATGTGAGTTTGAGTCTATGGAATGTCTACAGCAAGATGGATCCTATGTCTCTGGAGAGTTTGCTTTCAGAAGTAAGAAGCCAAATTGTATTTAACGTATAAATATTAGAGCCAGCTCAGTTGTCCACTAATGGTTTTTAACTTGAAGAAATGCAAGATATATTTTTGTTTGAACAGTTTCTTCCCTGATTGTTATCTTGAACTCCTCGGGGGTAGAAGGAGACCTGGAAAAGTGATAGTGCCTCTTTTGCTCTGAGGAAACCTCACCAGAGGCGAGACCAAGGCTGCCTACCAGGGTTGACGTTTCCACCTAAAAACATTCTCTCTCTTGGGCTGGACTTCAGGAAAACAATACAGACGCTGTCTTTTTGCACTCTTTCCCTGAGATGAAATGATTAAAAAGATGGGGTTTGGCTTAAAAGAATCAAGAATTAGAGCAGAGGTTGGCAAACATAGGCTTTGTATGCCCTCTGTCTCTGTTAGAACTATGTTAGAACTACTCAGCGGTACCATTGTAGCCTGAGAGCAACCGTGGACAATGCTTAAATGGATGGGTGTGTCTGTGTGTTCCAAGGAAACTTTATTTACAAAAATATGTGGCCTGGGGCGCCTGGGTGGCTCAGTTGGTTAAGCGACTGCCTTCGGCTCAGGTCATGATCCTGGAGTCCCTGGATCGAGTCCCGCATCGGGCTCCCTGCTCGGCAGGGAGTCTGCTTCTCCCTCTGACCCTCCCCCCTCTCATGTGCTCTCTCTCTCTCTCTCATTCTCTCTGTCTCAAATAAATAAATAAAATCTTTAAAAAAAAAAAATATGTGGCCTGCCCACAAGCCATAACTTGTTTTTTTTTTTTTTTAAAGATTTTATTTATTTATTTGACAGAGACAGAGATAGCGAGAGCAGGAACACAAGCAGCGGGAGTGGGAGAGGGAGAAGCAGGCTTCCTGCCGAGCAGGGAGCCCGATGTGGGACTCGATCCTAGGACCCTGGGATCATGACCTGAGCCGAAGGCAGACGCTTAACGACTGAGCCACCCAGGCGCCCAAGCCATAACTTGTTGACTGCTGGATTAGAGGGTCAGGCATTAATATCTGGACTTGGAAGAAAGTATAAAGTTGGGTGGAGCAATTTCCAGTGAGGAGCAACAGATAAAACTGAGGCTACAGGAACAGATGCTGTGATTAAGCAGCTCAGCGGTGTCTCTCAGTGGCCATGACTAGATATGCATGGAAAAAGAATAGTGTGTAGCCTTTTAATTAAGTTAGTTATGATATTAAAACCCAATAAAAGTAACAAAAATGGAAACTACAGACCAGTCTCACTTGGCAGTGTTACTGCCTGTATTTTTTTTTTTTAAGATTTATTTATTTATTTATTTATTTATTTATTTATTTATTTGAGAGAGTGGAAGTGAGAAACAGAGCACCAGTGGAGGGGAAGGGGGCAGAGGGAGAGGGAGAAGCAGACTCCTCACTGAGTAGGGAGCCCAATACGGGGCTTGATCCCAGGACCCCGGGATCATGATCTGAGCTGAAGGCTGATGCTTAACCGACTGAGCCACCCAGGAGCCCCTTTAGTGCCTGTATTTTAAGTAAAATATTAGCAAGTAGAATCCAGTATCATTTTAGAATATTCTCTGATGAAGTAGAGCTTAATAAGGGTGCAATATTTAGTTTAGTATAAAGAAATCTATTAATGTAATCACTGCACTAATTTTTCTCCTTGGGACCATTTGTGATGACTCCATAGATGCCTAAAAGGCATTTGATAAAATTGAACATCCATTCTGTTTAAACATTTCTAATTAAATAGGAATACAAAAGAAAACTAAACCCTGAACTTTTTGTACTTTGCATAAACCTAATCATCATCATTATTAATCCATGACTAATCTAATTATGGAAAAAAGTGAACATGCAGAAATTTATAGCATAAGAACGCAAAAATGATAAAGAAAATTTAAGCACAAAGAAAGAAGAGAGATAAGTAGTTTAGGAGTTTCTACAAGTGTCTAAGACCCATACCCCACTTGCATGCAGTCCCCTGAATGTGAGGATGCTATACGTCACACATGGAGGCTAAACATAACACTGTATTTTTAAGAACATTGCAAGCATCTCTGGAGTCAGTTAAGAGGGACCACTCAGAAGGACATTTTTAATTGCACCTCAGCCAACAATGACATCTTATAGCCGAAGAAGCAATAGTGGTAATCACCATGGGCTGTAGACCAGGCTCTTCCTGGTTTTCTGACTTCCCATGAGCAAAATCGACTGAAGTTCAGTCCCTACCCTCAAAATATTTTAATTTAGTGATTAACAAATACACAGATGCGGTGAGACCTAGACCCAGATCAATTACAGATCAGAATTACTTAGATCCCTACTTTAATGGCCTGATAAAGGAAAGGGTACACTTTTCTAGAGGTAAATATTATGTACTTCAGTTTTTCAGTAAAAACTTTAATAACAAAATGTCTGGCATATGATTAAAAAAATTAGTAGAAGATATGAAGCAAGAAAATTTTGTTAAGAAACAGTCAAGGGGCACATGGGTGGCTCAGTCGTCAAGCGTCTGCCTTCAGCTCAGGTCATGATCTCAGGGTCCTGGGATCGAGCCCCGCATCGGGCTCCCTGCTCTGCGGGAAGCCTGCTTCTCCCTCTCCCACTCCCCCTGCTTGTGTTCCCTCTCTTGCTGTGTCTGTCTCTGTCAAATAAATAAATAAAATCTTTAAAAAAGAAAGAAAAAAGAAACAGTCAATAGGGAGGCACCTTGCTGGCATAGTTGGTAGAGCTTGCAGCTCTTGATCTCGGGGTTGTGAGTTCAAGCCCCACATTGAGTGTAGAGATTACTTACAAATAAAGTCTCAAAAGAAACAGTCAAGAGGATTAGATCCAGATATTGGAATTAACTAATGGAGAACTTCAAATAACTAATAAAAATGCTAAAGAATTTCAGCAGAGACCTGAAAACTATAAAAAGAACCAAATGGAAATGTTAGAAATGAAAAATACTATACCTAAAATGAAAAATTTATTAGATTGTCTTAACAGCAGGTTAGATACAAATGAAGAGAAGTTCTGTGAACTTGAAGATAGGTCAAAGGAAGTTTCTAAACTGAAGGACCAAGAAAAAAAGACCAAGGGGAATAAAACAGAGCATCAAGTATCTGCCAAACAATGTCAAATGATCTAACAGAGTATAGTTGGAGTCCCAGAAGGAAAGTAGAGAGAAAATGCAGTAGGAAATCTGAGTTGGTAACGTCCAAGAACTTTCCAAGCTGATGAAATAAATCAATCCACAAATCCATGAAGCTCATTGAACCCCACATAGGATAAAAATTACTATAAACATGTATAAAAGTGACCATAAATTTATGCAGGGATCTCTTGTGGTGAGACTACAAATGTTCTTAATAAAATTCGAATCCAACAACCAAAAGTATTTAAAATGCAATTCTAGTCTTTATTTGTATCTCTAGAAAAATTACTGAAAAGCGAGCAATTTATACCCATATTACTTTTTAAAAATCTGCCTTATTTTCTTCTCCCTTCTCTGAGCTGTTTCATAGCCTCCAAACTTCTCTAAAACCCTCTTTTCTGTCCACCATCCAAATACTTTTTCTGCTCACATCTCTTTCCCCTTTGCCAAGACTTGTAATCTTAAGCCAAAATTGACATCTAGGCTTTAATTCCCACTGGCCAATCACTGCTGGTGGCTCTTTGATGGCCAGAGAACCTATAGCTCCATGCTTCCTGCTCAGATCTCATGGGGGGAGAGTGCAGACTCCTCTCAGAAGTATATATTTTTGTTTTATTGATAATTTTTTCCATGAACTACTCCTTATAGATGAACTGCACCCATACTCACAGATACACTAAACTACAAAGAGGTGCTACTTTTTCATCTACTAAAATGCTAGAAATTTGTTAAAGGCTGAGAATAGAGTTGCCAGTTGCCAAAGAGTAAGAGTGAGACCTTCAGTGGAATAGGTGAAATGCCTGTCTGGAGGGAACATTTGGCATCCCTGTCCAGCAATTTCAGTCTAGTAATTTATCTCAAGAAAATAATTAAAGATGCCAGTGAAGGATGTTCACTGAAGAATTGTTTATAAAAACTGTTAATAAAAACTGAAGACAAAGTGAATGTCCAACAGTAGGAATTAAATAAATCTATTTGGTGGCCCATTATACCGTCATTTAAAATCATGTTTTAGAATTGGATTTGATATAGAAGTTCAAAATATGTTTGGCAAAGTAAAAGGTATTATTTCCATCTTTGTAAAACAATTTGTGTTTCTATGTCTTAGAAACTCCAGTGATAGTCTTTTTTTTTTTTTTTTTAAGATTTTTATTTATTTGACAGTGAGAGAGGGAACACAAGCAGGGGGAGTGGGAGAGGGAGAGGGAGAAGCAGGCTTCCCACTGAGCAGGGAGCCCAGTGCGGGGCTTGATCCTAGGACCCTGGGGTCATGACCTGAGCCGAAGGCAGACGCTTAACAACTGAGCCACCCGGCACCCCTCCGGTGGTAATCTTATTGGTCATTTATTTTATTTTATTTTCATTTTCCCATTTTTATTGCATTATATAATTCTTAAAAATACTTTTAAATACTGAAATTGATCCTTTTTCTACCCTTGTCAGTCAGTATAGTGCCTTTGGGGTTTTTTGCTTGTTTGTTTTTTGAGAGAGAGAGGGCACGAGTGGGGGTTAGGGGGAGAGGGAGAGGGAGAGAATCTTAAGCAGGCTCCACGCTCAGTGCAGAGCCTGATACAGGGCTTGATCTCACAACCCTGAAATCATGACCTGAGCCGAAATCAAGAATCAGATGCTCAACGAACTGAGCTACCCAGGCACCCCTGCTTGTTGGTTTCTTCAACAAATGCGTAGTTCTTGATCCCTGCTATTTCTTGGATACTGTGCTTATACTAAAGTCACAGAAATAGGTAGACCTGGCCCCCACTCATACTGTTTAATGGGCTTTTAGACCAGTAATAGCGGTATACTTTAGTAACTGCTATATATAGTTGCAGTGGAACATAGAAGGTAAGGAAAATAACTCTGCCTGGAATTGCTCAGGTTTGCTTCCCAAAGGAGTCATGTGTGGTGATCAGAGATTTTCCAGAAGAGGAGGGGGTATGAACATTCCAGCCACAGGGAAGGAACCTGTCTGAAAGCCCCAGAAATACACAGAAAGCCCCAGAATCATCTCCTTTTGAACATTGAGAGCAACTGCTCAAACATAACTGCTTTCCCCTTGCCTAGTCTTTAAGCCAGCTCAACTTGCCTGTGGTGCCATGGATATGGACTTTGAGCCACCAGAGAGCTGGCTACCAGCCTAGGGCCAAGAATTCTGTCTAAAGTTCAGTATCCTTCCCTACCAGCCAAGAACCAAGGCAGACTGGCATGGTTCTTGGGGTTTTCAGGCCTTTGCTGCTTATCTGACCTTGATATCTGTCTGGGCTTGTCTTCTGGATTTGGCCTCAAAGAGTCTATGCAGATAAACTTTCCCTTCTTCATCATCAGATGCAACTGACCAGTTCCACCTACATACACAGTATCTATTTCCACAAGTGCACCATTTGTATTAGGGAAAAGTTGGAGAATAGTGTGTCTGGTGGAAAAAACACAGGCTCTGGGTATCTCTTACCTAGATATATTTCCACTTCTGCTGCTCTTTAGTATTCCATCCTCAAGCAGGTCGCTTTACGCTTCAGTACCTCAGTCTCCTTATCTATAAAGTGGGCATAGAGAAATGCAAGGATGTTAGGATGTTTTAAGACTGTGTATGTGTATGTGTGTATTTATATGGACATTTCATATATAATGCTAGTTATTTTTAGTATGAGAATTCATCGCATCTTTCACTCATAGCGTGGAACTGAAAGCAGTATTTAATGACTGATTCTCCCTTATTCTGTAATTAGTACTGACACATCCTCAGGGAATTTTTTGGAACGGAGTGCCCCATCTTTTTTCCTGTATTCCCCAAAACTCACAGACTATCTTGGATCCTGGATCAGGGGCATTGATTGGACCCGATAGCAGCAGGTCAGGATCCCAAACTCAGAAGGTCTGGTTTACTGGGCCATGGCACAGAGGTGGTATGGCAGGGCAGTCTGACCCAGATAATTGTAGATTACCAGTTACAAGTATGCACATATTTGTGTGTGTCTGTGTGTATAAGATACATCTGTAAAAATAGAATGAGAATATTTTCCAAAATGTTAATTGATTTTTGTTCTATATTTTCTGAGTCTGTGTTAATAACTCTTTAAAAACAGATGCACAAGTAATACATATTCACTACAGAAAACTCAGAAAAGAGCATAAAACTAATATATAGCTTAATGAGTCATTATAAAGCAAAGCAACAGAGTCTTGCCACCCCAGAAGCAATCTGAGTGCTTTTTGCCAAACCCATCACCTCTTTCCTACTCCCCCGAGAATAACACTATCATGAATTCTATGGCAGTTACCCCCTTTTCTTTGCAATTTTTTCATCAAAATTTACTTCCAAAAAAACCTAGTTTAACTGCCTGTGTGCGCGCGCGTGTGTGTGTACGTAGGTTCCTTTTAATCTATACGTTCCCCCTCCATCTCTTTGTCCCCACCCCTCACTATCTATTTATTAAGGAAACCAGATCATTCATCTTATAGTTGTCCTCATTGGGATTTGTTGATCTCATTCCTATCATGTAGTTTAACATTTTCCCCTGTGTTCTGTATTTTCTTACTATTGGTAGTTGAATCTAGAGTTTTAATCAGTGTTCTGATTGATTTTGGGAGGGAAAACTACTTCTGAGAGGGTGTACATATATCTAATTGATACTCTTTATTTTGTGAACATTGATATGCAACCCTTAGATCTTTAATTCATTAATTAGATTCTTTATTCACCATTGTAAAATGGTAGTATTCCAATTTTGTAATTCCTTCTTCATTTATATTCTCTAAAGAGAAATATTCAGCTTACTATTTGGTTATGCAGTGGTAGAGTCCATGTGGGAAAAGCAAGATAATTGAACTCCTGCTTTTATATATCAATTTTAAAAGTAAAGTTGGTTCCCAGCCATTCTCCAAAAGTAACCAATTAGTTCTTTTTAATTTGTCTCATTCTGAACTCATAGATTTAAACATATTTGATGTTTCTGTCCATTGGAGCTATCATCTTTACTAATGTTCACATTGTTCCATCTTTGGGCGGAGCAACTTCAGGTTGCTCACAAATTGTTTTAACACAATCCTAATAGTCCTTGATAACTTCCTTGCCATATACTATGACAAGATATTCCTGGATTATCTTATACATCTCCTGTTCCAGATCTGGAATCAGTCATTTCTCTAATAAGTTCTGGTTTCTTTGAGTGGGGAATAGTATTTCAACACAACAGTCTAGGTGCTAGGAATGCTCACTGGTATTGGTTTGGTCATTGTTTCTAGATCTTTTCAGTGGGTAGAGCTAGGAAATTCTCTGTGTGTTTGTCTCTCTCCATATGTGTATGTGTGTGTGTATATATATATTCATACATATATGCCTGATTTTTTTATCCCACATTATATATAAAACATATATAGAAAACAGTATCAGCACTTTCACCTACATGATTACTGAAAATAATTTTAGATATGTATACACATACACATCTGTAACTATCTGTAAATAAAATACAGATCATCTGGGCAGCAAGCAGCAGAGCCATTAGTAAGAATGTTGTTTACACTAAGTATTCCCAGCAGAAGTCTATTGTGCTTTACGCCTAGGGCCAGAAGTAGAGTCAGTACATGGGTAACACAGAGCCCATAGGTCTGGGTACTTGTGTATCGACTGGGAGAGAATGGAGGAGAGCACAGATCCAGCTAGTCAGTTTTAGTGCAGCAAACAGAATACCTGCTGTGAGCAAGGCACTAGGCCGGTGCCCAGCATACAAACACACTGTGTGAAATGGACAGTAAAGATAACTTATCTGAGAACAGATTATCAGCAACTTCAAAATGAAACAGAGGGATGCCTGGGTGGCTCAGTGAGGCGTCTGCCTTGCGCTCAGGTCATGATCTCAGGGTCCTGGGATCGAGTCCCACGTTGGGCTCCTTGCTCAGCAGGGAGCTTGCTTCTCCCTCTGCCTGCCGCTCCTCCTGCTTGTGCTTTCTCTCTCTCTGACAAATAAAATCTTTAAAAATAAATAAATAAGGGGCGCCTGGGTGGCTCAGTCATTAAGCATCTGCCTTTGGCTCAGGTCATGGTCCCAGGGTCCTGGGATCAAGCCCCACATCGGGCTCCCTGCTCCGTGGGAAGCCTGCTTCTCCCTCTCCCACTCCCCCTGCTTGTGTTCCCTCTCTTGCTGTCTCTCTCTGTCAAATAAAATCTTTAAAAAATAATAAAATAAATTAATTAAATAAATAAATTAAATAAGACAAAGATGTTATTTGAGTATCTTAAGCAACTCCTGTGTTTTGGTTAACTGATGTGTTTTGGTTAACTGATGATGTTTTAAAGGAAAGCCAGAAGCACAAAGCAATGTGTGGTGATTGGGAACAGGAATGAATTCAGAGAGGAGGCTGAAAAGCAGCTGGGATGGGGGAGGGAGAGAGGTTGCACAAAGAGGAGAGTCAACTGGGAAGGGCACAGAGTTCTACAATTCTGCCACTGCCACTAGAGGAGGGTGTGAGGGAGGAGAGGCTATGGGCCACCCGGGGCACCACCCAACTTCTAACTAAGGTCATCTGACTTGTCTTTAAACAAAGCTTCACTGATGTGACCACCTTTTGTCACTGGGTGTACCATCTTTTAGGTGCCTCATAAATAGGTCCCTCTCTCCAATAAAGATTGCTGATGTAAGGCACTAGGTAAACATTATTATCCTCTTTTTAAATAACTTTATTAGAATATAATTTATATACCATAAAATTTACCCATTTTAAGTGTACAATTCAGTAATTTTTAGTGAAATTTACAATTGTACAACCATCACCACAATTGAATTTTAGAACATTTTCATCAACCCCCCAGATTTCCTTGTGTTAACTTGTAGTCAATCTCTATTCCTACCTGGCCTATTCAAACCACTAATCTACTTTCTGTCTCTATAGATTTGCCTTTTCTGGATATTTTATATAAATGAAGCATACACCAGGTAGTCATTTATATCTGGCCTCTTTCGCTTGTTTTTGAGGTTCATCTATGTGATGACGTGTATCTGTAGGTTTTTGAGGTTCATCTATGTGATAACATGTATTTGTAGTTTGCTATTAACTTTTAAAATATATTTAAATGGTCTGGTATTTTGATATCTGATGCAGTTTCATGAATCTGGTTTTCTAAAGTACCTCTCAGTATGACCAAATGCATTATCCTTTTCATTTTCTTCTAGGATTTGGTGGCTTTTGAACATCAGTGGACTAGCTTCTTTGCTAATTTTGATACGGAAATTCCTTTCCTGCTGGAACTTTCTGAATCTCAGGCGGGTGAGGTATGTAAGGAAAGGGTCAAAGAGAAAAAAATTGATTAACTTATTTATTGTTTCTGTTTTAGTTTTGTTAATTTTTTCAGAATACAAAACTACCAATCCTAATATGTTTCGGTTATTATTTTCTTAAGCTTTGTTGTGTGCTGTAAAGAAGTTTTTAGCCCCCATGCTAACCTATGAACCTCTATAAAGAAGTTGTTCTTTGTTTTTCTGTGCCAGCTTCTATACAAGAAAGATACTCATTTTAGAGTGTGGTGATACCTCTGTCAGCAAGGAATTCTGGGCACTAGTTAATAGGCCTAGAAGTAATTCTCCACATGTGAGTAGCACTCCTTTCCTCAGTCGAACCCCTAGGTAAGCTTTCTTTCCAGGTAAACAATGGTGAAGTTACTAGATTCAGTGTAAGACTCACTCCGTGAGTAAACTAAGGTATCTAAATCAAGAACCAGAGCATAGGACAGTCCCCAAAGTTAGTCAGCTGGGAGGATCAGAAGAACAATCTTGAGCTTACACTTGAGTCTACCTTGGGCTTGCACTGCCAGTCCTCAGCTCTCCTGTGCTGCACTGACTCCTGACTTTGGAGTTGGTGTTGATCTTTGTTGTCATGCATTTCACCTTTACATGTTATAAACCCCACTAATACATTGCTATTATTTTTGTTTGAGCAGTCAATTTCCTTTTTTAATTCTCTTTTTAATCTTGTTTTAATCCTTTTTAAAAATAATTAAATAACTTTAAAAATTTTATGTATTTGCGCATGTAGTTACTATTCTCGATGCTCTTCATTCCTTTGTGTAGATCCAGATTTCCATTTAGTGTGATTTCCTTCTCCCTGAAGAGTGTCCATTAATATTTTTCATGGTGCAAATCTTCTGATGATGAGTTCTTCCAGCTTTCATATGTCTGAAAAAATATCTTTATTTCACCTTCATTTTTGAAAGACATTTTTGCCATGTATAGAATTCTTGATTGATAGTTTTTTCCTTTCAGTACCTGGAAGATGCTGTTCCACTGTCTTCTCCCTTGCATTGTTTGTGATGTTCTCCTATCTTTTTTTTTTTAAGATTTTATTTATTTATTTGACAGAGAGAGAGACGGTGAGAGAGGGAACACAAGCAGGGGGAGTGGGAGAGGGAGAAGCAGGTTTCCCGCCGAGCAGGGAGCCCAATGTGGGACTTGATCCCAGGACCCTAGGATCATGACCTGAGCCGAAGGTAAACGCTTAATGACTGAGCCACCCAGGTGCCCCATCTCCTTTTTATCTTTAATGTTCATCTTAGTATTTATTCTTTATCTTTGTTCCTCTGTATGTAGCTAGTCTTTTTTTTTTTTCCCCCTAGCAGCTTTTTTCTCTTTTATTACTACTTTTGAGTATTTCTTCATATTTCTTGTGCTTAGCTTTGGTTAAGCTTCTTGGATCTGCAGATTTATAGTTTTCATCAAGTTTGGAAAGTTTTTGGCCATTATTTGTTCAGATATTTTTTCTGTCCACCCTTTTCTCAGAGATTGTAATTACCTCTGTTATTAGGCCACTTGAAGTAGTTCCACATCTCACTGATGCCCTTTTCAGTTTTCTGGATTCTTTTTTCTTCTCTCATTACTGTGGTTCCAAGAGTGAAAGATAACTCGAAATGGTATATTCTGTGAAACGTATGTCACTCCTTCATTCCTATACCCCCTTCTCATTCCCTCCCTTTCTTCACCATTTTCTACTTACTCCACTACTAATAGGTAACAAATCTCATTTCTGATTTATCTTTTTTCTTTTGCACAAATAAGCAGATACATGTGTATTTTCTCTTGTTTCTTTCATTGAAGGGCAAGATACATGAGTCATTTCCACTTTGCTTTTTTCCCTCAACAAGAATATATCCTCGAGGGGTGCCTGGGTGGCTCAGTTGTTAAGCATCTGCCTTCGGCTCAGGTCATGATCCCAGGACCCTGGGACCATGACCCGAGCCAAAGACAGACGCTTAATGACTGAGCCACCCAGGCACCCCAAGAGATACCATTTTTCACTTATCAACTTGGCAAATATATTTCTAAATGGACATTGAATTGACAGTGTATATGAGGATACCCTGAGACAGGCACACTCATGTATCACAAGTGGAAGTGTATATTGATAAAACTTTTCTTTAAAGATTTTATTTATTTATTTGTCAGAGAGAGTGCACAAGCAGAGGGAGAAGCAGGTTCCCTGCTGAGCAAGGAGCCCGATATAGGACTTAATCCCAGAACCCTGGGATCATGACCAGAGCTGAAGGCAGATGCTTAACCAACTGAGCCACCCAGGTGTCCCAGATAAAACTTCTTTGAAAATCAGTTTAGCAATATAATTCTGCCTTTTTACCCTGTAATTTCATTTCCAGATCTGCTTTAAGGAAATAATTAGAGCTGCAAATAAAATTTATGAAAAGATGTTTATTACAGTATTATTCATAATATAAGAGAGTTAGTAGCAATTTCTAAGAATAGAGGACTATTTAATAGGCTTTGGTACAATCATATACTATGGATGTACCATAGAAAAAAAATAGGAAGAAAATATACCAGAATGTTAATAGTTATTAGAGATTGTAGATGGCTTTTATTAAATTCTAAAATAAGCATATATTACGTACATAATCAGGGTGGGGGGAGAACAATAGATGTTATTTAGATGGATTAAAATTGCTCTTTGGAATTTTGAACCCTTTTGACATAGCCCCTGCATCAATTTTAGGTTAGTATTTAGCCTAGTACTATACACACCAAGGCTGAGAAGTACTTCTGTGGTTTCCTGGGAAACTTCTTTCGATGTACTTCTAAGTTCTGTGGATTCTTTCTCAATGCTGATTTTAAATTAGTATGTTAGGGGGTGACTGGGTGGCTCATCCAGTTGAGCAGCTGCCTTCGGCTCAGGTCATCATTTCAGGGTCCTAGGATCAAGCCCCGCATTGGGCTCCCTGCTCAGCAGTGAGTCTGCTTCTCTCTCTCCCTTTGCCCCTCCCCCTGCTCTTGTGTGTGCTCTCTCTCTCTCGCTCTCTCAAATAAATAAATTAAAAAACAACTATAAAAGTAAATCAGTGTGTTAGAATTAATATATATTCCTTTATTAGAAATGTAGAAAAACAAATTTTTAATAGAAGGGAAAAATTCCTACATGATTAGTGCTTGGACCATAGATGATGATTGGTCCAATTTTCTTTCAGTAATTAAAAATTATAAAACTTAACACGAATTTCTTTTCTTTACCTTCCTTTTTCTTTTGCAGCCTTTTGTCTTTATTTCCTTTGCTATTTTTCGTTTGCTACTATCCCCAAAATCATGTTGCTTTCTACCACATATGTCCTTCCGTGTTCTTATAATAATCTATAAACATCTCTCTCTCTCACACACACACACACCTACATACGCACATATGTACATATATGAGGGGTTTTTGTGGTTGTTTTATAAAATTATGATCTTAATTTATACAATATTGGCTTCTTTTTTAGCCATTCAGAAGTTACTTCAGTCATGGAATGATCTCCAGCCATATAACTGAAAACAGGTAAGTTTCTTGGGGAAGAAAGGTGAATGGTAATAGAGAAAATGGGATTGACGAGGGGGGTGGTTGTGAGGGAGCATCTAAGTCCAGAAGGTAGAGTCAGGAAAATATAAATTGACTTAGTCATCACAGGGTAAGAAATTCGTACCCTGAAAAATTGTCCATTTACTGCTTTTGTATTTATATACATTTTTTTTTTTAAGATTTTATTTATTTACTTGAGAGAGAGTGACAGCACACAAGTGGGGGATAGAGGCAGAGGGAGAGTGAGAAGCAGTGCTCCCCACTGAGCAGGGAGCCTGATGCGGAGCCCAATGCAATGCGGGGCCCAGTGCGATGTGCGGCTTGATCCCAGGGCGCTGAGAGCATGGCCTGAGCCAAAGGCAGATGCTTAATTGATTGAGCCACCCAGGCACCCCTATACATATATTTTTTTAAAATACAGTTTTATAGTAAACTAGCTTTTAAAAAATTGTACCTTGCTGAAATCTAAAGATTTTTACATTCCATCCCTACCCCCAGGAAAGCTAGGAAGCAGAATGTCCAAGGGCTAGGCAAGGTTCAACAGCATCTTGTGGGGAGTCAAAGGGCTCAGACATTAAAAGTCCAGCCCCAGGAAGACAGGGAGCATCAGGGTTGCTGCATTTGTTTTCTTGAGGTGTTTCCTTTAGCACCTCTCTTGTCATGGTAATCGGGAGGGCCCCCACTTGGTTGGTTCCCCTGATGGATAGATGAGAGTAGTTCTTTCCTCTCTTTTCTTCCCTAATTCCAATTCAGTCTGAAGTGAGACAAATTGCCAGGGCTGGGACTTAGGGTCATTTACCTTGAATTAAGCTTCAGAAGAAAAATCAGAGTCATGTTTACTTTTAAGAGTCCCTATTTGCCTGAAGCTTAAGGAGGTATTTTTAAGAATAATACAAGAAATGTAAAGAATTTTCCACATGACACACACTAAGGGCAATTTAAGGAAAGGGTAGGGGTAAAGGGAACTGTCTTAATCTGTTCTAGCTGCCGTGACAAAAATACCATAAACTGAGTGGCTTATAAACAAAAAACATTTATTTCCCAAAGTTCTGGAGGCTGGGAAGTCCAAGATCATGGCATTATCCCATCCTATGTCTGATGAGGGCCCACTTCCTCTTGGATAGCAGTCATTTCACTATAACCTTACCTAGCAGAGAGGGCAAGGGATCTCTCAGGAGCCTCTTTTATAAGAGCCTTTTTTATAATCCCATTCATGTGGGATCTGCCCTAATGACTTAATCACCTCCCAAAGGCCCTGCCTCCTAATACCATCACTTTGGGGGTTAGGATTTTAGCATATGAATTCTCTGGGGACACAAACAGTTTTTCAGTCCATAGCAGAAACTATCTTTTAAAAATATCCTTTAGGTAGTATTTGTTGAGAACATATGACATACTAAGCAAGAGATACATAATTAAAAAACCAGTCACAGGGGGTGCCCCGCTGGCTCAGTCAGAAGAGTATTTGACTCTTGATCCCAGGGTCATAGTTTGAGCCCCATGTTGAGCATAGAGATTACTTTAAATAAATAAATAAATAAACAACAGTCATGGTTCTCTGCCCTTGTGGAGTGTATAGTGTGGTAGAGAAATAAGACATTAATCAAGCAACCTCACAAAATAATATAGTTACAAACTCTGGTGCCATGAAGGAGAAAAGAACAAGGCATTGTGAAGACCATAGCTGGAGAGCCTGGTCTTCTCTGAGGGGAGATTTGAATGATGAGTAAAGATAATAAGATGAGTGCCTGGTTGGCTCACTGTGAAATGTGCAATTCTTCATCTCAGGGTTTTGGGTTCAAACCCATACTGGATGTAGAGATTACTTAAAAATAAATTCTTTAAAAAAAAAAAAGATGATTAAGGGAGAAAAGCATCCTGAGATGAGAGCATAAGGAACATAAAAGAAGATGGGTTTGGTGGAATATAAAAGTTGGGGGAGAGTGGCCTTCCATGGAGCCAAAGAAGTTGGCCAGGCCAGACCATGCAAGTCTTTGGCCATGTGAAAGAATTCAGTCCTTCTCCTGAAAATAACATAAAGGCATTAAAGGCTTTCCATGTATGAAAGGTTGTTCGCTCTGAACCGTGGAGAATAGATTATAGGAGAGCAGGAGTGGAAGCAGGGTCACAGTGAGGAAGCATTGCAATCATCTGGGAAAGAAATGATGGCAACGTGGACGAGGCTTGTGACCATGTGGATTGAGGGAAATAGACAAATAGAAGTGAAACTTGGGTGGTTGATTGGATTTAGAAGGTAAGGGGCAGGAGAAGTCAAGGAGGCCTAAGGAAGCGTCTCAGGTCTGGTGCAGTCCCTGGATGGATGATGATGCCGTTTATTTACTGCAAGAACTGGAAGGGGAACGGGGGTAGATCATGAAAGAGGAGAGGAGAGGCAGACAGCCGAAAGTAAAACCCTAGGAATATTCAGAGGCAGATAGAGGAAGAGAATGGCTGACGGGAAACTGAAATGCAACAGCTCTTGCAGGGAGAGGGTGTCAGGTGCTTCTGAAAGACCAAGGAAGGGCAGGTTGAAGCCTATCTATTGGATTTGTTATTTGCTATGTGAAAGTCACTTGGTGACTTTTGCAAGAGTAATTGGAGTAAAATGACTGAGGGGTCAACTGAAGTGGGCTGAGAAGTGAGCAGAAAGTGACAGCAAAAAGCTAAAATAAACAGACAAGTCTAACCAAGAGAGGAGACAAAAGAAAGAGATGCATGCAGGGCAGGTGAGTGTGGTAGTGAGATATTTGCAAACCTACTCTCCTCCTCCCATCCTAAAAACTAGTCTGGAATGGTTAATGCCTCTGTTGTCTGCCTATAGTCTGAGTATCACAACTGTCATCCTTTAAAATTTCTATTTCTATTAAAATGCTGTTGTATGAAACTGGAACCTTGCTCCATCTCTGTATCATGGACAGCAGACCTACAGAACTTTCTCCTTAAGAAGTAGAACAAGCTGAAAATATAAACCTGGCTTGAATTTAGTTATGTCCCTAAATGATCCCTGTGGGTCAGTAGGAGGAGTCAGAGACATCTGGCATAACTTCGCGGCAAGCAAGGAGTGTTAGGGGGATTGGATTGACCACTTTGCTCAGACTGCAGGACTGAAAACCCTAAGCAGGACCGAAAACCCACTCTGAAACCCCAAGGAGCCCACTCACTGGGAAGTTGCCCTAGCTAGGACTCTCTTTTCTAACCACATTTTTGGTTTGCCACTCCAGCCCTAATAGGCAGCCATTCGTTCTCTTTGGTAATCACTCCACACGAGAAAATCTGAACGCTGGCAACTTTAACTTCCCTTCTGAAGGGCATCTGGTACGCAGCACTGGTCCCAATGGGAGCTTTGCCAAACACATGGTGAGTGGCTTGATACCTGGTGCTTAATTGGTTTTATTAAATAGGGAGGAGGGGAGGATAAGGGGAACCTTTCTAGTTTGTGTATTGATTTAATCTTGAACTTGAAGTTGTTTTGGAGTGAAAGAAGTGATTGCAAACTGTATTTTTATATAAGTACTAGGTGTAATTTGAAAACATCATAGTTAATTTTTAAATATTTGAAGGAAAAAGCTTAAAAAAATATTTTCTCAAACCAAACTCTTTAATTTGTCATAAGTAATATGGTCAGTAGAATAAGAATTTTAAATTAGCTTGCAAATAGACTCATTCCAAGCCTACTAGGTTTGATACCTCTTCACTGTTACATTTCAGGACATAAACTTTGAGGATCACTGTTCTTTTATTGAGGGTGCCAGGGAGAAGACTTTTGCATTTGGTGGTAAATTGTCTGCTACATTCTTTTAAAGGAAACATTAGACTGAAATATGAGACTCTAGTGACTGTAAAAGGCTGTGGAAGTTTAAGTATTTTCAAAATGTTCCTGACAATCAGGAAAGCGGGGGAGGTAGGTACTATTTGCTAGTTTTGATTAGAGAACATGAGACCTAAATCTCTCTGGACTGAATCTCTCATGGACTACATCTCTCTGACTCTAAGCTGGCCAGGAATATAGGGCTACTTGAATGGATGGATATGCTGTCAGGATATTACTACCCTGTAAAGGCCTCATTTTAACCCCCCAGAGCACCCTGGGAATACACAGGAAATGCCAAATGACATGGGGTTCTTTGTGTAATCTTATGTGTTGACTGTATATGTTAAAACTGATTTCTACTTCTGGGAAGATGGAGTAGACATACTTTTTCCAATTCCTTCTACTGAGTACAACTAAAAACCCTGGACATTATATGTAAAACAAACATGGGAAGACTCTGGAAGGTAGAAGAAGGCAGGCTGTCTGAGGAGCTTAGGACCAAAGGGACAAAATGGCACTGAGTTTTCTGGGGTTCCTTTTTGCCTGCATATCCCAGACTGGATACTGGAGAAGCTGACAATGCAGAAATGCGAATAGGCACAGATATGAAAAGCCTGCTGTCTCTGGCAGAAGGACTAGGAAGGGGACAGCCTAGCAAGACAGAAAACTTTTAGACAACAGCTGTTCTACTGCAGCCAAACCCCTCAGAAAAAAACTGCCTCTCCATTACCCCTACCAATAAGGGCTGAGTGAAGAGCCTAGGGCCTAGGGTCTACCTTGCCTTTGCCATTGCCTTACCCTGACCCCTGTTAGGATTAATGTTAGAAGCCATGGGAGCCATGACTTTCATCCCCACTGGGCCCCAGTGAACCCTCCTTCCCCCTGCAGTATCGATGGAAAATACAGGGAGCCTGGACGTCCACCCCTACCCAGCAGTAACAAGGTGTTCTTCCTTGGGGTAGTATAATTGGAGTCTAGTGGAGTCAGGACTTTCACCACCACTCAGCCATAACAAGGCTGCCCCCTACGCATTGTGTCAATCACTCTCCCAAGCCATGGTGGCATCAGCGGAAGCAGACTGGGGAATCTGAACTCCTGTTCTTGCCCAGCAGTAACAAGGAGCACGTGCATGCGCGCATACACACACACACACACACACACACACACACACACACACACACACAGTCTCACACTGGGTGTCAGTAGAGGCTGTGTGGGAACAAGGAGCACAGGCACGCGCGCACACACACACACAAACTCACTGGGTGTCAGGAGAGGCTGTGTGGGAACAAGGAGCACGGGCACGTGCACACACACACACACTCACACTGGGTGTCAGTAGAGGCTGTGTGGGAACAAGGAGCATGGGCACGCGCACACACACTGGGTGTCAGGAGAGGCTGTGTGGGAACAAGGAGCACGGGCACGCGCGCGCACACACACACAGTCTCACACTGGGTGTCAGGAGAGGCTGTGTGGGAACAAGGAGCACGGGCACGTGCACACACACACACTCACAAACTCACTGGGTGTCAGGAGAGGCTGTGTGGGAACCTGGAGTTACACTCCTGCCTGGCAGTAACAAAGCAGCATGCTTCCCTGTTCACCCACGGAAGCAGTGTCGAAGGAGGTCTGCTGAAGTGCAGGATGTAAGTAACATCCAGGGCAGACTTCCACTCTCAGCATAACATGCACAGAGCTTGGAAATCATCTCTCACATCCTTACAAGAGAAAAATTGAGGGGCGCCTGGGTGGCTCAGTCGTTGAATGTCTGCCTTCAGCTCAGGTCATGATCCCAGAGTTCCTGGGATCGAGCCCCACATCGGGCTCCCTGCTCGGCGGGAAGCCTGCTTCTCCCTCTCCCACTCCCCCTGCTTGTGTTCCTTCTCTCACTGTGTCTCTCTCTGTCAAATAAATAAAATCTTTAAAAGAAAAAATTGAAAAACTGAAAACCAATAACTTCTCTTGGACTCATCAAAGAACTGAAGTCTCAAGGCAAACCTACTCCAAGATCTAGAGAGACAGGTTGAATCCAGGGAATCACAGCCAGTGTCTGCTTACCTGGAACAGAAGCCACACTTAAATAATAATTTTGATGAATTCCTGGAGGCTGAATATGGATTAGAGTGAGAGTGAGAAACTCCTGGAGAATACAGCCTTAGAGGGGCCCCCACACATCTATGGGTTTAACTTCTTTCTGTCAACCTAAAACTCTGTTTTTTTAATTTAGCAAATTCTTTATACAATTTTTTATATATACAACTTTATATAATAATTGGGGATCTTTATTTAATAAACATGAAACTTAATGAAGTCAAGGAACTTACCTGAGATCTGGTCCTGGGGTAGGGTGGGGGTGTCCTAGATCATGACCTTTCGTCTTCACTCATCTCTTTTTCAATGTAACATACTTACCCTCTCCATTTCTGTGCCATTTGTGAATAATTTACAGATTAATAGGTGACATGTAAAACATGCAAATCCAGATTATCTGAACATTATATTGGTAAATTCTGTTGTACCAATTTCTTTTAATGTAAGTGCCAATAAGTTAGATGTTAATCTATGCTTATACAGACTTAGGATATGATCTAAGGAAGCAGGTTTGAAACAAATGGCACCTTTAAAAGAAACTTTCAATTAGGGGAAATTTGGAAATCTAAGAAACATGTTTTATTGTGAAAATATGCCTATTAACCAGCAAATAGAAATATGTACATGCGTTTTTATTTAGGGTTGTGGCAATATTGATCATATTCACTATGGTGAATTATAGAGTAGTCCTAACAAGTCCTTATTACATATCTTTAACTTGGATTCACAGTGTTCACAATATTACAGAAAAATGCCATGGATTCTCTTGTGACTTCCTTAAAGATTGGAGTAGAATGAATATTTGTGTCACATTTAGCTATTTTTTTAATATATTGCACTAACTTCTTTTGCTTTAGTTCTTATGGTAGCATTTTTGTGTTTTATAACTGATATCCTGGGAACCCTGATGATATGCTGGATTTTCAAAAGAAAAGGACATCTGTATCCATCTTTGTATAAATAAACTAAACAGGGAAGAAGAAGAAGAATTTTTATTTTATCTTTTTTAAAGATTTTATTTATTTGAAAGAAAGCACGCAAGTGAGAGAGCACAAAGGGGGAGAGAGGCAGAGGGAGAGGGAGAAGCAGACTCCCCAACTGAACGGGGAGCCTGATGTGGGGCTCAATCCCAGGACCCTAAGATCATGACCTGAGCCGAAGGCAGCTGCTTAACTAACTGAGCCACCCAGGCGCCCCAAAGAATAAGAATTTTTAAGTCTCTTCTCCAAGGCCTATGTACAGAGATGAAATACAAATGAAGGTGCGGACCTGGGGCACACCCTCCTTTCCTGAATTTATAGCTGCCCCCCACACATCTCCCTGTCATGTCGGGCAAGGTCCTCACTGTGAAAGTTCTGGACTATTAATGACAATCAAAACCCAAGCACATTTCCTCTTTTCCTTCTAAGTTGTGAATTCATTAACATCATGCGCTGACCCAGCAGCAACCTCACAATATAGCCAAGGTTAAAAACACAACATTAGGGGCGCCTGGGTGGCTCAGTTGGTTAAGCGACTGCCTTCGGCTCAGG
>NC_058412.1:108927271-109011781 GCF_002201575.2 Neomonachus schauinslandi
TTCGGCTCAGGTCATGATCCTGGAGTCCCGGGATCGAGTCCCGCATCAGGCTCCCTGCTCAGCGGGGAGTCTGCTTCTCCCTCCGACCCTCCCCCCTCTCATGTACTCGCTCTCTCTCATTCTCTCTCTCTCAAATAAATAAATAAAATCTTTAAATAAATAAATAAATAAATAAATAAAATCTTTAAAAAAAAAAAAAACACAACATTAAGGGGCACCTGGGTGGCTCCGCCGGGAACTTGCTTCTTCCTCTCCCTCTGCCTGCCTTTCCCCCTACTGTGCGCTCCCTCTCTCTCTCTCTCTCTCTTTCTCTCTCTCAAATAAATAAAATCTTTAAAAAACACACAACACAAAATACTTCTGGAAAAACAATTAAAGGTGATCTTTCCCCCTTTGCCTTTAAAAAATAATAAATCAGCTGCTGGTGAGATAAAATTGATTTCCATTAACTATATAATTTTTGTTTTTCAGCAGTATACACCTAAATCCCTGCTCCTTTTTTACTTTTTTTTCTGACATCTAGGTAGTACAGTGCGTCTCACCAAAGGGACCCCTTGCTTGTTCAAGAACATACTTTTTTGGAGCTACTCACGTTCCTTACTTGGGTAAGTCCCTGTCTGTTGTCATCTCATCAGCTTCCCTAATGAATAATTTCTCCTATGAACTAGAAATGGACTCATAATTTACTGCTTTCCTCAGAAGCTCATGATATCCACTTTGTAAAGGCCTCCCACTCCCTCTCTGATTCCAGATGGAGAGTTGATGCACCTAACACATTTCTCAAAGAATGTATTTCAGGAGGAGTAATTATCAGCTCAACATGTATATAGTCTAACCATGTGTGAGACTGTGTGCTCAGTGTTAGAGGGAAGGCAAAGATGAGTAAGTCCCAGTTGGGGATAGCAGGAGATATGGGCTACAGTGAGAGTTTGGATGAGTCAGCCAGGCACCTGCTGTTCTGGTGAAGCAGGGCCATGGTCAAAGGGTACCTATGAACTGGGAACATTCCCAGGAGCAAGTGCTCCATGCTGCAGGGCCATCCAGAAAGGTTAGGCCCGCTGGGGCTGCCCTTCTTGCTGGGGTAATCAGAAGTTGCAGACATCCAAAGAGACCTAGAGAAGAACCTCTAGAATGAATGAGGATCTCAGCACTGGTCCACAGAGCAGAGTACACCAGAAACCAGGTTTTCACCAGGGTGTTGCTGTATAAGCCGGAAAACTCTGAAAGAAGCATGATAATTAAGGGTCAGCTAATTAAGGAGATGATAAAAGAGTCAGAACTGAGCCTACTTAATTATACGTGATAAATTTAAAAAATTAAAAATAAAGGCAAAAATATTCCAGAGCCTAAGATTCCCCATGTCTTCTCTGGTGTTTAGAGTTGATGCTGAGTGGGTTGTTAAAATCAGTGTCAGGAGTGAAGGTCTAGGAGGATACTGGGAAAAGCTGTTGTGATTGTACTGTATTTAACCCAAAAGGAAAAAAATATATAGTTCTTGACATCTCCTTCGAATTAAGAAATTCTAGCCTCCTCGTGAAGTGTTTGCATGACCCGTGATCTAGTCACACTTAATTCATGGTCCTCTTTCACAGGTGATGAGAATAAGCTGCCCAAGAAAACTGAACAAATGTAAGTCTTCATTTCTATTTTATATTTTCTTTCTCAAAGTTGAGTTACTCAGATATCGTGGCTGTCCCGTCTAACTCCTCTGAGATCAGCAGTGGGTAGGACATTTGGGTGAAGCGGTGAGCAGAGCCATGGTTTCCTAGCCCCTGTCTCTCAGCTTGGAGTCCTGCCAGCTTTGCCATGTGCTCTTCTTTCCAGAATTCAGAGACTTCCTGCCTGCAAACCCATCCATTTTAATGGTGTGATTCTTCTTACTATGTCTTCTACATAATACATTTTTTTTATCAGGGGCTTTCCCCAAAATAAAACATCCTGAAACACATTGGGAGAATCTGTGGGAAACCCCTTCTGGTCTGAGCAGTGTTTCCTCTGGATTTGATTCTTAGGCTTAGGGAATAGAGCTGGGATCTGAACTCAGGCTGTGCAACTTTAAAAAGGTCCTAGTGTTGACTTCGCTCCCCCACATATAACAGGGAACCAAAGATAAGAAATAAACTCATTAATGTTTATGTTAGTCTGCTTGGTTTACGATAACAAAATATCACAGATTGGGTCACTTAAACAGCAGAAATTTATTTTCTCACAATTCTGGAGGCTAGAAGTCCAAGTTCAGTGTATCTTTCTGGGTTTTTAAAAATTATACATTTAGGTTTGGTATAGCTGTAATTAATGTGTATGCAGTTTTTTAGTGTGTGGGTTTTCTACCCTTTAACAAGTCGACCACATTCTCATATGAGTATGGGTATATATAGTCCTGCTTTGTACCTGCTGGTGGTACTTTTTTTTTTTTTAAGAGAGAGCAGGAGTGCACACACGTGAGTGGTGTGGGGAGGGGCAGAGGGAGAGGGAGAAGGAGAGAGAGAATCTTAAGCAGGCTCCACACCCAGCATGGAGCCCAGTATGGGGCTCGATCTCATGACCCTGAGATCATGACCTGAGCCAAAATCAAGAGCCGGATGCTTAACTGACTGCACCACCCAGGCGCCCCTTTCCCTGCTGGTACTTCTGTGCCAGCTGTGCTCAGCCCGGATCATTCTCAACCCTTAGCCATTCTCCTAATCCAAATTCACTCGTGCCCTGCTTCAGGGACTAGTATTGACCAGTGCTTGGGCCTCCATGCAGAGACTTGCTGAATCACAGAGCTGGTGGAACTCGGGCCTGAAGGAGTCCTAGTGAGGGCAACAGCAGCGCCATCCAGGCATGAGTCTCGTGCCTCCCATTCAGGCCATTTTACGAGTCCATAGCGAGGCGGCTTTGCATTCAGCTGGTGTCTAAGGGGTTGTATAGGAGAAGGCCAAGCAGTGGGGAGGCCAAAACATTGCTGGTACTGAGTGATGTCTGAGTCAAGCTGGGTGAGGAAAGGAGGAGGGGCATCTTTATATGTCTTTGGTGTTGGTGTCAAGGTGTGGAGGATTCTGGTCTTACTTGGAAGTGGCCATGCTCATTGTCAGTGTCCCTGCCAGGCCCCTTCCTACCAAGACCTACCCCTCTGTTGTGGCCTAGCCAGCAATCTTCAGGTATGTTGATCCTTGGAGCTGTCATTTTGTTATGTATACTTTTTCTATCTTTTTTTCTTCTACCCAACTCAGATCTCTTACCTAAAATGTAGAGGTGTGGTGCGGGAGCCAAGGAGGAAATTAAAGGAATTGGCAGTGTGACATGGCACAGTAGAAAAGCACCAGCCTGACAGCAGACCTGAAGTCAAGCCTGCCGTTCATTTTCTGTGCCTTGGACGGTTTATTCTACCTCTAGAGGCCCTACTTGCTTCTCCTGTAAGATGAGAGAGTTAGACCAGATCATTTCTGGATTCCTTCCTGCTTTCCAACTCCGGTCACCTTCCTTTACTTGTTACAAGATTCTGAGGAATAAAAATAGACATATTCTTAGGCAAGTCTTTATCAGTTTCTTGCTAGGCACCTTCCCTGCCTTTCAGGGCCTTGTGGATGAACCCCTTCTCTCTGTAATTATCCTGATAAGATCCCAGATCTCTCTCCCCTAAAGTAGTGATTCTCAACCAAGGACAGTTCTTCCTCCAGCCCCACCCCCAGGGACCTTTGACAATGTCTGGAGACATTTTTGTTATCCCAACTGGGGGTACTATTGGCATCTAATGGATAGAGGCCAAGGGTGTTGCTGAACATCCTGTAGTGCACAGGAAAGACCCCAGGACAAAGAATTATCTGACCCAAAATGCTGAGATTGAAAATTTCTGCTTAAGGGGAACCAGTGTTGGATTTTGGATTTTCTAGGGACCTTCATAACAGTCCCAGTCTGGCGAAGGAAGAAACCTTCTTATAATCACTTTGGGAAGTGAGAAGTCTAAGAGAAAGGGCAGGATTGGCGAGCAAGGAGCTTTAGGAAGGGAATGTTTGCCCTCAGAAACACACTCTATTCTCTTGTTGAGGTAAGCTGCTTGGAAAGTGGTGTGCAGCTGGTAATTTAAATTTAAGTGGAGCTCTCTTCTCCTCTGAGGTAATCTCCTTTGCTCCTGAGGTCTCCCACCCTGAGGTTCCAGTAGCAGCCTGCCCTTAGTAAGCCTGGGAGGAGATGATATGAAGGTGTGGTGTGGTTGGTCCCGAAAAAGCAGAAAGTCTGTACCAAGACACTGAAGGGATTCAGGCTCCTGACATAGAGGGGCTAGGTAGCCTGCAGAGTTCTCTTCTGTTTGATCACAAACAGGGAGGGTTGGTCTTCTGAGCAGAGCTGGCTTTTCTTATGATAGTTTTATAAGAGCAAAGTATAGGGATACCTGGATGGCACAGTTGGTTAAGAGTCTCACTCTTGGTTTCAGCTCAGGTCATGATCTCAGGATCATGAGATCAAGTCCCACATCAGGCTCTGCGCTCAACGCAGAGATTCTCTCTCTCCCTCTCCCACTGCCCCTCCCCCTACTCATTCTCTCTCTCTCTCTCTCTCTCTAAAACGAAAAAATAAATATATATTTTTAAAAAGCTCTACAAAACTTAAAAAAAAAAGGAGCAAAGTATAAGTCACGTGGGGCACATGGCTTTTAAAAGGTTTAGAAATCAGCAGTGCCTGGGTGGCTCAGTTGGTTAAGCATCCAACTCTTGGTTTCGGCTCAGGTGATGATCTCAGGATCCTGGGATCAAGCCCTGAGTCAGGCTCCATGCCCAGCAGGGAGTCAGCTTGAGATTCTGTCTCTCTCTCTTTGCCCCTCCCCACACTCCCCCATGAACGCACACACTTTCTCTCTCTTTGAAATAATAAATAAATAAATCTTTATAAAAGGTTTAGAAATCAATGAGTTCCGTTTTTGCACTTTTCTCATTCTTTTTAAAAATCAGTTCCTTAGGGAATGTCATTTATGTGCGTGCAGCTTTTGTTGAAACCTTGTGATGCTATAGTTAACCCCTGTCTTTTGTTCTAAAGTAGGCTCTTGTCCCAGGTGTACACTGCTGTTATACAGGCTGTTTTGGCTGGCATTGCATGTTATGCTAAAACTTCCAGTCTAACAAAGGTAATTTAAACACCACGTTTCTCTTTCCTTAGTAGTAATTTCAGTGTAAACCGTCCTATCTGTCTGTTTTGGCTTTGGACACCTGGTAGTAGTCAGTTTTGTGCGAGTTTGACCCTAAGTGGAGCTGACACCAGACAAAGAGGTGCCTGGAGAGTGCCGAGCTTCTGCTGCCTGTGACTGAACTGCCCTTGTCCTAGGAATGACCGCTAATCAGCACTTCTTTGTAGATATCCGGTTGTGTTAAAGAAAAATCATTCTGTAGCATACTGTTTTACTTACTAGCTTTTTTTTTTTAATTTATATTTATTTATTTATTTTACTAGCTTTTTAAAAAGCTTTTTTAAAGTTAAAAAATAAAGAAAAATATAGATTTTTCTACTGTGAATTTAATAAAGTTAGGTAAGTTTGTCTTGAGCTACATAGTGTGATTTCCTATAATGTTTAAAAAAAAAAAAACAACTAAAAATTAGAAAAACTGACTTGCCTTTCCTAGACAAGCACATGTGTTCTCGTTCTCTGACCGTTCTCTTCCTTGCTGTTTTGCGGTTAACCTGCCCTGCTGAGTTGGATTCCTATATCTGACCCAGTAAGGAGAGGAGAAGAGTCGGCTTGATGCCTCCCAATGCCAATAGGACCTTTCCTGAAAGAAGCCATTTGACATTGGAAAGGTTGTGTATGATGTAGATACCAGAGAGACTGTAGCCGTAGTCACCAGCTCCCGGCCATCTCCCCTCCTCACTGAACTTGAATCCCGGGTACAACTTGGGATTTCTCAGCCCTTTAGCTGAAGGCTTATACAATATCAGTTCCCACACTTTTCTTTTTTAACTGATCTTTTGTAAATGTAGGTATTCTAATATTCTTAGCATCTGGCAGAAACTCCAAGGGCAGTAGTCCCTCCCCCAGGGCCAAGGGAGAGGGGAGGAAACCCTTTTCCAGACCTCACAATGGCATCATCCCTGCTGGTTATAGTTCCCGGCAGATCAGGTTCCAATGCCCACCTGCCTGAATGAAGTGTTTCTTGTGAACCCAGCCCAAAGAAAGCAGGCACCTGTTTCCCTTAACACAATGTTTTCACTTTGATCTATTGATGTATACAAAGCAGTTGTGTAGGGGGGAGGGGCACAGTGTTCTCCTGGCCAAATGTTAGAAGAGTGCTTCCTATCAGTGATGTGTACTCTTTCCTGCTGTGAAAGCTAATTGTCTCTGTTTTGTCATTGCTTTTGCAGGCAAAGGAGGTAGCTGAGCAGACCCTGGGATCTGGGTTAGATTCCTTTGAGTTGATGCAGTTTAAGGCAGCCCTACGGTAAGCAATGGAAGCAATGGAAGCAATGGCTGCTATTTTCTATAAGGAATTATTTTTAATTTTTTTTTTTATAAAGACCCTTTTCTGTCTTGTATTTGATATTCCATCTTCCCTCTGAGAAATTTTCCAGTAAAATAAGGGAATATCTGAAAGAGAAACATTCATGATCAGGGCTTTGAGAGGACAAGCAGCCAAAGATGGAGGAACTGTAAGAGAAAGAGTCAGGCACATTTCCTGATGCCAGAATGGGAGGCAGATCAATGGCAGAAACATCAGAGACCTGAAGGACCCAGGTTTAGGGGTTAGAAAGGTGAAGTGGGGACATGAGGGGTGAAGTTTGTTAGGGTCAGGGTCCCTGGCCACATAGAGACAGTCCCTGCTTAGGAGAGCCTGGCGCTGGGCCTCCGATGCCTCTCAGGTAATAGACACCCGGAGCCTGGCCTTGTCTCAGGGGCTAGACGCTCTGGGAATCGGACTTGCTGGCAGTCCAACCATCATACTACATCTGGCACATCACAGGGGCCCTCTGTGTGGTCTGTGTCCATAGCTAAACTTTCATGAACCCAGTCCACCTAACCCTCCACCTGTCCTGTATGAGGACCACTAGGTGCACTTTTTTGGGGAATTTTTTTAGAACACTTACGGGATGTGCCCTGTGGTGCCTCAGCTCCATGCCCCATGTTCTCTTACATCTACAGCCCTGAATAGTAAGAAAGAACATTGAAAAAGGTAAGTCAGTCAGTTGATCTAACAAGAATTCTATTGCTGCAGCTCCAGGAGCGGAGGAAAGAGCCAGATCTTTTTGGTGCAAGCCTTCAGGCCTCTTTCCTCTGGGTCTTCTGGATCTTGTAGCTCTGGCCATGAGAGGAGAGGGAGAGAAGAAATTTGTTTCCTTAAGGCCTTGCTCTGGCCTGGACTATCTATTCCTGGCAGACCTGAGTTTGAGGAAGCTCCTTTGCTTTCCAGCTGTGTGACTTCGGGCAAGACAAGGAGCTCTCTACATCTGTTTCCTTGTCTTCCCACCATGCAGAGTGACTAAGCATATAAATGTTAGCTGCTGTCACATGGGGGTCTTCTGTCACCATGGACATGGCGGGCATTGTCATTCCCTTCCTCCTCTCTTCCAGAGCTTTGTGTAGGCCACTCAGCCTTTCCAGGGCAGGCCACCTTTCCATCCCAAAGCCTTTTAGGCCTGGGCATACCTCTCTAGCTGGAGGAAGGAACAAGAAAAGAATACCAGGCAATGGGAGGAGCATCTCCCAGGGCCAGCCCTCCCATCTGGAGCCCCCCTCCCTTCTCTCCACAAGGTCACTTCACTGAGTACCCTCACACTACATCAGATTAGCAAATCATCTCCTGAGAGGAACACAAGACTTGGCCTCTATTTGGGCTCTGAGCGGGGATGGCAGCTTGACCCAAAGGTAGTAAAGAAAAGGAGGATCGGGACAATATGTCCCAGCTGTGGGGCAGGGGGCCATGGGCCAGTAGAGGATCTTCCCAGTCTGCAGTAAACAACAGTTCTGGCACATGGTTCTCTCCTGCTGTGTCAAGCCAGCCATGAGAATCTGCACAGAGGCAGAGCTGTGACTGGAGTCAGGTGCTGGCCCCGCACTTGGCACATGTGCCATGAGGGCCGAGCACAGGTGCAGTACAGCAGCAGGTGTCTGGGGGGTGGCCAGCGGTATGGTTAGCAAGAACAGACTGACTTTTTATTTTGTTGTGGGTCTACAGCTCCAAGACGGCTTTTCATATCCATGCTGTGAATAATCAGGGAAGGTAAGTGTGTGTTTGTCATGCATGCTCATTTGGGGCAAGTTTTAGGAAGAAAAAGAGAAGATAGGCTATCTTGTAACTGCTGATGTGGGTGGTCTTCTTAGAGTTCTACACGTGGCAATGACATCATGCCAGGATTGGGCCTGGGACTGGCTATACTCAGCTGAGACCCCCCTATATCCTGAGTGCTTCGCACTGAAAGACTGAGGCATGGGAGTAAATGGTGGACCTTATTCCTTCCAGTGGCCTATGTACTAAATCTGCATACATGTAACCCAGTGCTTTGAAAAGCCCTGAAAGAAATCTGGGTCTGTGGGTTGCTGCCAAGTTGAGAAAAGAGAGCATTGTAAATGTAATATGTGTTTCTCCTGTCTCTTCCTCTTCCAGGATTATGCCTCTGGACAGTGAAGATAGCTTATACTTCGTGAAGACGGTAAGCAGAGCTGTTACAAGTCAGCTGGCAGGGAGTGGCCTATAGAGGGACATCTGCAAGGGGTGAGACAGGAGTAGGTGGGAGTCTTGGGCAGTCTGTCCCTGAAAAAACTGGTCTCTTCTCAGGAGGGTTTCAGCTGCAGCTGTGATGAACCTGTGATTTTGAGGGTGCCCAGGCAGCTGTACCAGGCCCGCATCATATCCCGTGCCTCAGCTTCCCAGGGCCCAGAGTCTTATCTGGGGGTTGGGAGAGACACTTCTTCCTAAGGTTAGGAAGGCTTCCTCCAAGTGACTGAGACTGCTCTGACCTCATGTGGAAATGTGAGCTGAGGACAAGCCTGCCTCAACACAGACTGATGAGTTTTCAGTGGATTCTCTGTGTTCCAGGGCCTGAGTTGATGCCCTTAACAGGGGTCTGTGAAAATAAATTAAAAAACTGGGGGCCTAAGTCTCCAGTGAAGTGGGTAGTCAGAGCAGAACTTTCCAACCCATTTGCTGGAGGCACCCTGATGGGACAAGGGCATGGTTTAGAGATGCAGAAATATTGGTCCCTAGGTGGGCTGGCTGGCATGGCCTGGGGGAGCAGAGTTTCTAGACCAGTTGCTCCTGGTCACAAGCCAAGTTCTCCATTTAGCCCAGTGCATCCTGATGTGCAGAAGATTGGCAAGCAGTGCATGAGAGGATGGTAGCTATCCAGCCAAGATGCTGGTTGCAGTATATGTGGGCACAGATTACACCTTGGTCTGTTCTGTGGCTACTGCCTGAGTCTTAATTCCAGTGAGCTTTTGGTCACCAGGAACTTGGTGTGCAGGTGTGGATGACTCAGTGCAAATGCATGCCCACCGCCATCACCAGTGGAAAAGCAATAGTGTTATCTCATCTACAGAGTAGTACAACAAGAGTAACTTTTTAAGGTTGTGAGTAATTTCTCTCTTTATAATGTGTCTGCTCCCTGTATCTGTCAGCATTTTGTGTTGATGCTCATTTAGAACTAAGAGACTTTATTGTGACATCATTAAGATCCTAGGAGGTGCTTTCTGATAATAGGTGATAGTACTTTATCTCCTTGCCAGACCGTAAGCCCTGATTGCTCTATTTAGATTCCTCTGCAGTGCTCTGGAAGGTCCTTTGCACAATAGAAGGTAATCAGGAGTCCAGTGGAATCACACTATTGTGTTAAGTATGCATTCAGCAGCCACTAATGAAATAGGAAAGAAGAGAGAGAAAGTTGTTGTTTTCTGTCCAAATCCTGTCCTCCTTTCCAAGTAGAGATGAAGTTCTGCCTTTTAATTTTCTCTCTCCTCTTCCTCAATATTAGAAGCCTAGTATAAAAGTAAAGTATTGGGTATAACCCACTGGATTGTCTTCCTGTTTGATCTGGAAACCAAAGCAGGGTTCCCACTGTCAATTAAGAGAGACCATGCAACCCAGGAAGGTTTTGTGTCTTCACATGTTAAAAATTCTTTGAAGCAGATTTAGGAAAAAAAAAAACTCCCAGTTGTCAGGCTTAATCAGAAAGTTAACTAAAATATAAAAGCCTACCTGTCACTTTTGTACATCCTTTTTTCATGACAACATGAGAAATTAACCACTTTGGCTTTAACTGTGTTTTTTTCTCAACTCTTCTGCCTTCCTTTTGTATTTGGGAATCTAGCAATTTCTTCAAGAGCCCTATGTATTTTGTCTCTGTCCTGAGCCTAGAACAGGGGTCCCAGCCTAGGATAACAATGTATGAAAATGGGCTCTGTTTCAGGAACTCTGCACCTGGCCATTCAGCAACATCAGGCCAGGAGGAGACAGGACCTGAGAAGGCTCATTGTGCTACTCATCCCATGTCCCTCACCAGATCTTCAGTCATTCCAGACCCTGGCTCTGGCTTATACCATTTTCTGCATTTCTTCTGCTAGATTTTCCCCCAAAATTGTTCTGTTTTCTTTAGTTTTAACATAAATTAGGGCTTGTTTATCAGCCATTCGAGAGCTCTTTCTGTGTTGCTCCAGTTTTTTTTTTCCAGCCTACTGAAGCCTCTCTTTTTATTTGTCTTGCCATAAAAGCTTAAATAGTTTTCTTTCAATTTTCTTGGTACTGAAAGAAGCATTTGTAGGTATTGACATGTATCCAGAAATATCAATGAAGACGTGTAATGAATGAATGACCGCCTTCCCAGACTTGTTCAGAACTTGAGCCCAAACCAAAGAAGGAGTTGGTGAGCATGTGCATGTGCCAGGATGCGAAGAGTATATGAGTGTACAAAGCCTGGAAGAAACACCTCCAACTCTGAGAAGCCAGGGCCTCATCACAATTAGGAAGGAAGGCTGTTATCTTAGGAAAGATAAGCAATTTGAGGGAATTTATAGAAACATAAAAATACTCCTGTGGCCCAAGTGTATCTCTGATGCAGAAGCAGTTGCAAGGAAGCATGGGTGATGCTGAAGTCCTCTCCTTGGTCCTGAGATGTAGTTCAGAATAACTTGAGTTTTCCTTAGAAACTCTGGAGTATTCTGTCAAAATGTGCCTTAGAGCAGTATTTTGTGGTCTGTTTCTTAAGGGTCTCTCCTTGGAAGTTTAAGACTGACAACTGGCCTAACTCTGTTTTCTCATTTGATACAGGCTTGTATGACTGTATATGACATTCCTGACTTACTGGGAGGAAGGGGGTGCTTAGGGTCTGTGGTCTTCTCAGAATCCTTTTTGACGTCTCAGATCTTGGTTAAAGAAAAGGGTAAGTGTTTATAAGGTCTTTAGAAAGCAAAACTTGAGTTGTTTTTGTTTGTTTTGGCAAAATAAGTTATAGATATAGTTTCATAGTTTTTATGTATACATAAATCATAATATATAATAATATGTTATTAATTATAACATTATCTTCACACACACACACACATATGTATATGAGAATATGTACAGCCTCACTGGTAGTCAGGAAGAAGCAATTTGAAATAATAATTAGATCCTTTTTTTCACCCTTGTACTACCTTGATAAAAATTAAAAATATAGATAAAAAGGATTAATTCCCAGGACTCTCCATTTAAATGAGTGTTTCTAGTTGTTGTAAAAAAAATAATAAGAGTTAATCACGTGGGGAAACCTTCCTCCCTCCCCTCACTAGTCTCCCTGTTCCCAGATGAGGAAGTTTTCAATTTCTGAGGGCACAAGATTTTGTATACTACTAAGAGGAGCCATCGCTCCTGAGAAAGGAAGGGGTGTTAGTTTGGGGGCCTACAAGGTGGGCTCCGGTAGTGGGCAGTAACTGGCATGTCTGTGGTCTTCCTGCAGATGGCACTGTTACCACAGAAACCAGCTTCATAGTCCTGACAGCCGCCATACCCAGATTCTGCTCCTGGCTGGTTAGTGTCATTCATCCGGTGTAAGTGGACTTAAATGTGGAGAAATCAGGAAGAATATTTGAGGAAGAGCCTCTTCATTGGGTCCCTGGTGGGATGTCAGCTCCTAAACTAGCTACTGTTCAGGAATGGAAGTTTTTATCTCAGCTCTTTTTCTTTATACAAATGAATCTAGTTTCTTTAACTCTCTCCTAAACTTGGGAAAGTGCCAAAAGAAGTGAACTAAGTGATTTGGGTCCCTGTTAAATTATGAAAGGAAGAAATTAAACCTTCATTTTACAGATGAGGACACTAAGGCTTAGAAATTGACCAACCTGTCCAGAGTCACACAGATAGTGAGGAGTAGATCATGTGGCTCCCTTCTCTGGTCAGAATGGTTGCTGCTGAGTATTTACAGCAGTCTTTCTACACATAGAAGGGTTCCATCTTCATCTGTGGGAGTTGGTCTAAAACTCTCGTGCCTTGGGACACAAAGTATGATAGCAATGAGTCTAATAATGGTCTAAGTACCTATTTTAAAATCTTTATATTCTGTTTCTATAATTCTTTTTTTTTTTCTTTTTTTAAAGATTTTTATTTATTTGACAGAGAGAGACATAGCGAGAGAGGGAACACAAGCAGGGGGAGTGAGAGAGGGAGAAGCAGGCTTCCCGCAGAGCAGGGAGCCCGATGCAGGGCTCTATCCCAGGACCCTGGGAGACGTAAGGCAGACGCTTAACGACTGAGCCACCCAGGCACCGCTGTTTCTATAATTCTGATGTGAACAGAGAAGAACAAGAATCATCCTCTAACATGAATACATATAAATGAGAACACATTATTATGTTCTCTTCCCTTTATCCTTACAAAGGATTCTCTGAAGTGAAATGTAAGTGGAGACTAAGACATCATTTCCACATCTTGTACGCTCATTTAGCTGGACCTCAGGTCCCAGGGAGAGAGAGAGCCCTCCAGGGCCTTGGGCTCTGAGCCTTGATGACCAGTAGCCAGCCCGGCTCTGCCAGCCATCAGGGCCTCAGAACACAGGATTTGGTGGAGGGACTGCCCAGTCTCCTGGAAATGTTGAACATGGGAGAGACCTAGGAGAGTTTTGCCCTTGAAGTAGGAAACTGAACACTTGTATTCCTTTTGGACACAGGTAGAAGATAATGAAGTAAAATTATCTGAGAAAACCCAGCAAGCAGTGAAGGTAAGCAGCCTTCTTATCCTCAGTGTTAACATTGTATCAAAATGAAATGTAAACAGTTTATGAAGATAACTAGAATATTTCATTTTAGGTCTAATCTGAAGAATATGTTCCTCTTTGTCTCAATTCCTGTTTGCATTCTTCCCCTCCCAGCAGAGCTTTAGAAATAACCATTTAATGGGGTACACAGAGGGATTTGTTCTGCCATTTTGGCCTTTTGATGTGTTTTTTTTAATCTCCCAGTACTATTAAAAGCAGATCTCAGATTGGCCTAGACATATAGAACTGAGAGGTCAAGGCTTTAGGCCAAGAAGAGCTGCTTCCAGTTGCTAGAAATCCACTGCGAGATGAACACGCATAGCAGGCTTTGGTCCCTGGACTCGGAGAGGACCTTACAAGTTAAAAATGCCTGTAACATGACAAAGAGCTAGGCTGCCAAAGGCATGGAAGAAGTTGGGTCTATGTGAGGCTGACTAAGCAGCTTTTGTAGACAGACAAACGGGCAGGACTTTTGATTCTGTGAAAATTTATGCTGTAAATTGTCTGCTCTTTGTGATTGTTTTTAAAGGGGGATGCCTGTTTCCTGGGTACTTTTCTAACAGGAGGAGAAGGAGCATATCTTTATTCCAGCAATCCACATTCTTGGCCTGAGGAAGGTGAGCCAGCTATTACTTTTCTTTTCTTTTTTTTTTTTTAACATTTTATTTATTATTTGAGACACAGAGATAGAGAGAGCATGAGCAGGGAGCGAGACAGAGGGAGAGGGAGAAGCAGGCTCCCCGCTGAGCCAGGAGCCCGACGTGGGGCTCGATCCCAGGACCCCGGGATCAGGACCTGAGCCGAAGGCAGACACTTAACCATCTGAGCCACCCAGGCGCCCCTGGCTATTACTTTTCTATTCTCAACTGTGTCTGGATCCCTCTTTGCAAGTATTGGCATGGATGTTGTGATTAGTAATGCATCTGATATTTGAAAAGACTTGTTGGTGTAGAAGTGTTTTCTTATGGCTTTTCTCCTTTTATCCATCCATTTTGCAGATGAAGAAACTTGTGCTAGGAAGGGATGGCCCCAGAACCACAGTCTGGTCCTCTTCTTACCGCCTGAGGATTGTTCTCAGAATAGGCTGGAGCGGCAGCGTGTCCAGAAATAGAATTTGTGGACCTAAACAAGTCTGGATTCATTTTCTATTGCTGTATAACAAATTACCACAAATTTAGTAGCTTAAAACACACATTTACTATTTCACAGTTCTGTAAGTCAGAAGTCTAGGTAGACTTGGCTGGATTCATGTTAGGTTCTCTGAAGTTAAGGTGTCAGTCAGACTAGGCTCTTTTCTGGAGACTCTGGGGAAGAATTCATTCCCAAACTCATTTAGATTATCAGCAGAATTCAGTTCTTTCTGATTGTAGGACTGAGGTCCCCATCTTATTGCTAGCTGTCAGCCAGGACCATGCTTAGCTCCTTCTCCCAGAGGTCCCTGCCCTGTGACAGCCCTCCCCCATCTCAGCAATGAAACCTCCCTTATGTTGTTGAATCTCTCTTACCCTTTGGATCTGTCTTAATTCCTTTTCTATACCAGCCAGAGAAAACTCTGCTTATAAAGAACTGCTTGTGATTAGAGGAAGCCCACTCAAATAATGTTCCTTTTGCCATATAACATTACATGAACACAGGAGTAACATCAGAAGATGAAGGTCATGGGAGCCATCTTGAATTTCTGCCCACCACGGTCTACCCTCTGGCCTCCCATTCATGTCCCTCCCACATGCAAAATATAATCACCCCTTCCCAAGGGCCCCATCTCATTATGGTAACAGTTCAAAGTCCCAGATCTCACTAGCTCAAAAATCCAAAATCTCATCGTCAAGATCATCTAAATCAGATGTAGATAAGGCTCTGGCTTTTAATCCATGAAGTACAACTCCTGAACAGAAGTCTTCTCTAGGTGTGGCCCCGTGAAACTAATGAGACAAGTCACCTGCCCCTCTCTCCCAACACCCAGACATAGAATAATATAGACATTCATCTTCAGAAAGGACAGGGTGGGGGGTGGAAAATAAAAAGGAGTCATCAGCCTGAAGTAGCTTAGAAATTCAGCTGGGCAAACTCCAGGGTCTGGATTAGGTTTCAAGGCCTGGGAATAGTCCACCATGGCTCTTATCTCTGCCACCTGGGCTCTTGGTTTCACCGTCTAAACTCTTAGTTTTCCCCTCTAAACTTGTGGCTACACCTCGGTCATCCTTCCTTTTTCACAAAGGTAGCACTTTGTAGGTGAGTTTTATCAGCCTGCTTCTTGCCGATAGCATTTGGGGGTTCAATAGTCGCCTTTGATTTCATATTCTCTCTCTGTCCCTTTCAGTATATTTCTGCTGACCTAAGATTCTCAAAAACCTTGTTGGTTTTGCATGGATTTCATGGAGATTCATTCTGTGCTCCTTTTTGGTTTCCTCAAAATAACATTTTCTTAGGAGTCCTGTTCTTTCCCTGGTTGATATAGCCATCTTGTGGAAGAAGAGTTGTGACTTACTCCACAAATTTCTCAGCCTCTACTGAGCAAATCCCCTTCCTGGATAATTTGTTCTTCTTGAAGATATTCTGTCCAGTGGCAGATTCCTCTCCCTATTCTCAGATCACTGGTTCAGCTTCTGCTCCTCCATTCATGGAGGAGACAAAGCACAAGGAGGTTTGGGGCTCCACAGAATGCCGGGTAGTAAGTAATAGCATTTAGCATTGTGCCTGTGCCACAGCCCCTGCCTGCATTTGTGCTTCTCCAGATCCTGGTACAGAAGACCAGAGTCAGGAACCTGTGGAAGGCAGGGAGTATGTGACAGTGCTGCTCGCCTTGGGGCAAGATTGCATAGTGTTTCAGAAGCGGATTGTAGAGGCAACACAGAGGTGGTTGTGTTCTGTCATAGTTGAGCCAATTATAATATTTAGCAAGGATATTAGCCAAAATTAGTTTGCACCTTCTTAGCAAAGGGCCTTGTTAGAAAAGTAATCTTACGCTGTATTGAGTTGTCCAGCAAGATTCATTGTATCCTGAGGTCTCTACACAAAGGGCACAGCCAGGGATTTCTGAAGCCCTATTCGTCATACTCTTTTGAGAGCACTCTTAGTTTCTGAAGGAAATGCAGTTTGAATTAGGAGGTGGTTTTCTGAGGCAGGAAAATTAAATAGGAACAGAGAATTTGAGCAGGAATCTCCTCTGGCTGTTTGTTAAGCTTTCTGCCACTTTGGGGCTTAGATCAAGTGGTGCTTGAAGTTTATACCATTTAAGGTTCTTTCAAAGAAAAATAACACAAAACGGTTAGGGCTCTTCTGAGGGCTTTGGAAGGGGGCTTGGGCAGGTGAGGGGTTCTGAAGTTTAAGCGTCATTAGTGTCAGTAAATCTGTCTCTACTTGAGACTGTGATGAGCTTGAAACTCATCCGTTCCCATTCCCTAAAGGCATTTAAAAAGCTCTTCAGCATGCATTATCTTAATTGAGCTTCATATCCCGAGCCCCATAGGTGAAAACTTGCCTGAGGTTATAATGCACGTTCACAGTAGGTCTGGAGGGTAGTCCAGGTCTTCTGATTCTCAGTCCAGGCTTGGCCCTTCGAACTACATATAGGTAAGAATAGTACTTCTTTACTTTGAAATGCTTCCAGCACGGGAACCTTTTTCTTCCCCAGTTAGTGGCTTCTGCTGTCATAGGACTTCTTGCTATGCAGGTTCCTATTCATTTATGTCCTTCATGTGCCCTTCTCTTCCCCACCCTGCTGACCTTGGTCAGGCAGGCTGCCTAGCCCCTAATCCTCAGGACCCCGCTTTAGAGTTTTACCACATATGCCTATATCCCTAAACAATGTCTTGGTTTTGAGTGTAATACAAATATAATCACACTGTGTGTTCTTCTGGGACTTGCTTTTTTTGCTCACTATTCTTTTCCTAAGATTCATCCAGATTGTTTTGGATAGCCATATAGCTCATTCACTTTTATGGCTCCATGGGATTCCTTTGTATGAAAATGTGCTATTTATTCTTCGGACTGTTGATGGACATTTGGGGTTTATAGTTTTTTTTTGCTATTGCAGACAGTCCTGTCATGAGTATTTTTGTACGTGTCTCCTGGTGCACATGGATGGCACCAGGAAGGTGCCTTAAATCATAGCCTTATTGCTGTATAATAATTGACATCTGTTGTCTCAGTCTCCTGACTTTCCTGTTGCATTCTGGCTAGTTGGACCAGCCAGCTCTGACATCTCTGGCTAGTCGGTATGTTGGCATTCCCTGAACGTTTGCTACTTTGATTGCTGTCTTTTTTTTACATCCCTGCCTATAAAATTTTCTGTGCTTTGCCTCCAAGTCAGCCCCTCTCCCGTGTAAGATTTTTGTACACCATGGAACTAGAGAGGAGGTCAAGTGAATAGCCCCTGGCTGAAACACCAGATTTCCACAGTTCTCACCAAGCTTCAGTAGAATTTCTCAAATAAATGATTCTCAGTTTTATTGTACAACTTTGGTCCATTACCAGAGTCCTTAAATAGTTGTCTTAACAATTAGACCAGTTTCATCACTGTTTTCTGGGGAGAGGATCTTCACAGCCATTTCAGAAGTCCCACCCCTTGGGTTTTGAAAGATATTTTCACTTGGTAAAGATTCTAGGTCAGTAGTTCGTTCGTTCGTTCCTTCCTTCCTTCCTTCCTTCCTTCCTTTCTTTCTCTCTCTCTCTCTCTTTCCCTCTCTTTCTTCTTTCTGTCTTTTTTTTTTTTTTTAAGATTTTATTTATTTATTTGAGAGAGAGAGCACATGAGAGGGAGGAGGGTCAGAGGGAGAAGCACACTCCCCACCGAGCAGGGAGCCCGATGCAGGACTCGATCCAGGGACTCCAGGATCATGACCTGAGCCGAAGGCAGTCACTCAACCAACCAACTGAGCCACCCATGCGCCCTTTCTTTCTTTCTTTCTGTCTTTCTTTCTTTCTGTCTGTCTTTCTGTCTTTCTTTCTTTCTTTCTTTCTTAAGTAAGCTCTGTCCCATCGTGGGGCTCCTCATGACACCAACATCAAGAGTTGCTGACTGAGCCAGTCAGACACCCCAGCAGTTTCCTACTTTCTGGAAAAGTGTTGCTCTGCTCCACTATCTTCTCAGTTGCACCATTCCTGAGCAGAAACCCACTGCCATCCTTATCTTTGTTCCTTCTACAGAAGTTATCTTTTTTTCATTCCAGCTGCTTTTGAGATTTTCTTTTAAGATTTTTTTTTTATTTATTTCAGAGAGAGAGAGAGAGTGTGTGTGCATGCATGAGTGGGGGGAGGGCAGAGGGAGAGAGAATCTCAAACAGACTCCACACTAAGCACAGAGCCCAACACAGGGCTCAATCTCATGACCCTGAGATCATGACCTGAGCTGAAATCAAGAGTTGGACACTTAGGGGCACCTGGGTGGCTTAGTCGGTTAAGCATCTGCCTTTGGCTCAGGTCATGATGTCAGGGTCCTGGAATCAAGTTCCATATCAGGTTCCTTGCTCAGCAGGGAGCCTGCTTCTCCCTCTGTCTGCTGCTCCCCCTGCTCGTGCTCTCGCTCTCTCTGACAAATAAATAAATAAAATCTTAAAAAAAAAAAAAAAAAGAGTTGGACACTTAACCAACTGAGCCACCCAGGCAACCCAGTTTGCTTTCTTTCTATCACAGATTTTAAGCAATTTTATTTTTATATGAGTTGTTATGTTTTTTTCCATGTTCCTTGTGCTTGGAATTCATTTTGCTTCTTCAATGGATGGATTCAGTTTTCCTCAAATTAGGAGTATTTTTAGCCTTTTTTTTTTTTAGTTTTTCCCCTCCTCCCTCCTATTCCAGGCCTCCAGTTACATATCTTTTCTGTCTGAAATTGCCCTACAGACCCCTGTTGCTCTGTACAATTATTTTCAGTCTTTTTTCTCATTGTGTTTCATTTTGCATAGTTTCTACTTGTATGTATTCTAATTTACTAACCTCTACTGCATTGTTGTTATGAGTTTGTTAAATTAACATTTGTGAAGTGGAGCGCAGGGTACTGAATGGTGAGCCAAGTTCAACAAAAGACCACAAAAGAAACTGAAATAGAAAATTTTATTTCTCGGGGCGCCTGGGTGGCTCAGTTGGTTAAGCGACTGCCTTCGGCTCAGGTCATGATCCTGGAGTCCCGGGATTGAGTCCCGCATTGGGCTCCCTGCTCGGCAGGGAGTCTGCTTCTCCCTCTGACCCTCCTACCTCTCATGCTCTCTGTCTCTCATTCTCTCTCTCTCAAATAAATAAATAAAATCTTTAAAAAAAGAAAATTTTATTTCTCACAAGTCCTGGAGGAAGTACACAGGGCAATGGCATGCCTCATGCCTGCAGGGCACACAGGAGGGTCAAAGCAGAGTGCAGACAGAAGAGAGTGGCAGGACCTGGGGCACATGCCTTTAATAGGGTTTGTGGGTAGAGTGCTTCGGGTTTCCCAGGCTAAGGCCAGATTGGTCACTTCAAACCAGAAGAGCAGGGTTTTGGTAAGCTCCACAGGAGTTTTCTCTGAGGGGTACATAAGGGGACGGCCCTAGAAGGCAGGGGAGACCTGATCACAAGGGCTGTTGGGGAAGTCATGTCAGGAACTTAATCTTCTTGTGACTCTGCAGCCTGCTACGTAGGGCTTGTGTGAGGGGCCAGCGTCATTTTAAGCACCACCCTCCCCCGCCCCCAAGCCGCTTGGCCAAACAAAATGTATGTGGGGGCAGCAGTACCCTGGAGTAGCTTAAACTTCCACAACTGTCTAATATTCATCTCATTTAGTGTATTTTTCTTCTCAGACATTGTATTTTTCATCTATGGAAGTTTGATTTACATTATTTTTTACATCTTTCATGTCTCAAGTTAACATGGTTCAGTCTTCTGGCTTCTTGAACACATGGGATACAGTTATAATAATTGTTTTTTTTTTTTTTTTTTTAAGATTTTATTTATTTATTTGACAGAGAGAGACAGAGTGAGAGAGGGAACACAAGCAGGGGGAGCGGGAGAGGGACAAGCAGGCTTCCCGCGGAGCAGGGAGCCCGACGCGAGGCTCGATCCCAGGACCCCGGGATCATGACCTGAGCCGAAGGCAGACGCTTAACCGACTGAGCCACCCAGGCGCCCAATAATTGTTTTAATATATTTTTCTTATAGTCTTATCATCTGGCCTTGCTTTTAAGCTTTATTAGCCAGGAAATAGAACAGCATTTAATTTAGGGCTAATTTTACCCCACTGCTGAGGCAGAATCCTTCTGAATATTCTACCTGACATCCCTGTGAAGTACGAGGTTTTCTACTGTGGCTGGTGGGAATGGGCAGAAAGTCTCATTCAAGGTATAGGTTGATGTTCACTGTTTTACGTAGGAATATCCAGTTTTTCCAGTACCATTTATTGAAAAGGCTCTCCTTTTTCTTTGTCTGTGCACCTTTGTTGAATATCAGTTGACTGTATATTTACTATTTCCTACAGGCCTCCATGAATGGTTGGCACTCAAGCAGCTCCTTCATTGTCCCTGTGGTGATTTACAGATTGCAGAGTGTTTTTTTCCACTGGGCAGAGATTGTTCAACAGTGAGAAACAGGGGCACTGTAGTGGACACATCTGGTAACCAAGCTGAGTCCTGCCTTCTTACGATGGGAAGGCCCAGGCAGCAGTCATCTGCTATCTGCTGACTTCATTCTTTTTTCTTTTTTCTTTTTTTTTAAAGATTTTATTTATTTATTTGACAGAGAGAGACACAGTGAGAGAGGGAACACAAGCAGGGGGAGGGGGAGAGGGAGAAGCAGGCTTCCCGCGGAGCAGGGAGCCCGATGCGGGGCTCGATCCCAGGACCCTGGGATCATGACCTGAGCCGAAGGCAGACGCTTAACGACTGAGCCACCCAGGCGCCCCTCTGCTGACTTCATTCTAAACCCTCTTGTGTATTCCCTTGTGTCCACATGAAGCTAGTCAAGGACTCTTGAGAAGAGAAAGTCTTCTGTAGCACTGAATGTGAATGGGCTGTGCAGCTGCATATTACCTCCAACATGGATGACTCAGGAACAGATGTCAAGAGTATTAAATCACAGAAGGACACATGTATTAAGATTCTATTTATATGAAAACAAAACAGACGAGACCAAATAATATATGGTTTATAGATACATTGAAGTATGATAAAACTATACAGAATTCGGGATGTTGGTCCCCTCTGGGTAGAAGAGAGAGGGCCATTGAGGAAGGACATTTGGGAGGCTTCAAAGGTACTAGTAATGCTTGATTTCTTAGGCTGAGTGTGGTGAGTGTACAGGCATCAAGACTGTGTTGTTATTCTTTTTCTTTAAGCCATATGTGTACATTTCACACACTGTCACATAGAATGAAAATCATCCAGGCATTGCATCATATTTCCCCAGCAAAGATAAATGTTCCCTCTTCACACAGGCTGGACCATTGGAGGTGTCTGAAGGAGGTAAAGGCAAATTCTTCATTGACACTTGGTGTCTTGTTTTGCCCTTCTTTTGGACTCCTGGTGAGGCAGAGGTCAGTCAAAGACAGAACCATGCCTTGGTCTCCTGTTGCTTCTTGGGTAGTGAGGGGGAACTTCCTCTTACCTTGGGTTTTTAGACTCACAGAATGGAGAAGGAATGACAGTGGCCTTTCAGTAAGGGCACCAGGATAAGACAAGGGGCCAAGGAGGGTGGCTCAGTTGGTTAAGGGTCTGCCTTCAGCTCAGGTCATGATCCTGGAGTCCTGGGATTGAGCCCCATGTCGGCCTCTCTGCTTAGTGGGGAATCGGCTTCTCCCTTTCCCTCTGCCCCTCTCTGCTGTGCTCTTTCTCTCTCTCTCTCTCTCAAATAAATAAATAAAATCTTAAAAAAAAAAAGGCAAGGAGCCAAAGAGGTCTCCTCAGGAGTTGGTTACCGTGGTCACTGAGAAACCCCTGCAAAGGCATATCCCTTCAGACCGAAGTCTGACAGTCATGAATCCAGAGCGGATACTGAAAGTGTCATCACTTCAAGTGGATTAGGATCTAAGAGACCAGGTAACAGGCACTGGACCACCCAGTGAGTCACTTCAGTTATTTCATGTGTGCTCTGAGGATAAGGAAAGTTACCGCTTCCAGAGCCAGGCTGAGGGGTAGCTGCCACCCAAGATAGCCTTTCTGCACCAGAACTAAAATCAGCTTCTATTTACTGAGTTCCTGCCCTGGGCCAGGCCCCATAATGAGTGCTTTTCCAGCACTGCATTGTGAATTTCTGTCTTCCTCTTTTCCATTTTGTCTCGAGGCTTCAGAGTATAGAGAGAGAGGAAATGATTGAGCTGACCTCTCTCATCTGTGCTCTTTTCTGGAAGCTTTGGAAGGATGTTGTCCAGGAGGCCTTTGAGTGATACTGCGCTTGCTTTTGAGAAGCTTCATGTTAGAGCTACAGAGGTGGAGGGTGAGCCAAGGACCTGGAAGGATACAGATAGGAAGCAGTAGTAGGAGAGCAGTTCTTACCTCCTAGTACCTTTTGACCCCTCTTTTTTCTATAAGCAGTAGATAGAGTTATCCTGTGGCTGGAATTGATGAGGTCATAGTGTGAGGAGAGTGCTGAACATCTTGGCTGGGCCCTGGGGGAGCTGGTGGAGGAGCTAAGACAGCAGAGCAGGGACTGCAGACCGCACTGTGGGCCTCTTGAGGCTAAGCAGCAGAGAAGGCAGTCGTCAGATTAGCCATTTGGAGAGGGCAAAGGGGAAGAAGCCAGGTGAGAACTGAAGGGGCCCCGATGCCACAACACCTTGGCGCCCCCTACACACCTCTGCTCTGTACCTGGTTCCACTGGAAGTTGTTCTGTGACTTTGAGAGAAATCTCTCTAAGCTTGTGTCCCCCCATCAGCCTGGTAAGAAGATTACCTCTTGAAATTGTTGGGAAGGCAGAAAACTATAAGGGGTTTTCACTGCAATTAGTGTTGTTAGTAAACACTGAGCAGAATCTGTTCCCATCCCTTTCCCTGACAAATCCAAGATTAAAGCATGTCCTGTCCCGGAAGATCCACCCTGCATGTAGGTGAGAGGAAAGTCAGCAATTTCTGAGCAATCGGGGAAAAGTAGGGGACTGAGGCTTCAAAGGCTCAGTGACGTCAGAGGATGAGATCAGGGAGTGAGATAGCTAAAAGGCTGATGGGATGCTGTAGTCCGAGAGTAGGTTCTGGAGCGAAAGATTTCAGAGGTTGAGATGTCCTGGGTGCTGTTTTACTACTGTGGCATTGGGATTGAGGAGTAGTGAGCCCGGAATGGGGCGTGGGCCATCCCCCAATCTCTCAGAAGAGATGGGCGGCTTGGCTGTGGAAGAGAAGACTGAGCACAAGTTGTGGCATGACTAGGAGGGCATAGAGGTGAGCAGTGAAGAGAAGAAAGGGCTTGTGTTTCTGAGGGAATGAAAGCATTGTGCCAGCATGGAAGGGAATGGTCTGGGAACAGCCATGAGGAACCTTGGCTGTGATACAAGATGAGGCTGGGTCGTGGGTAGCCTCTACTCAGGAGGGCCACAGGGCAAGGCTATGTGCAAAGGAGGTCGAGCTCTACTTGTTAGAGGCTGTGAAGCTTACAGGGCTTGACCCTCGATGCCTTGAACTGGGCTGCTGCTGCCCCATGTGCTAAGGTTAGCATTATTTCCCTAGGACCGGTCATCTAGTTCTTCCATTGATACTCAGGCTCCAAATCTTCCTCTTGTACCTAAAAGCTGCCTCCACCTCCCCCACTTCTTCCCATGCCCCATTAACATGTACACACAAGCACACATACACACTAGGCCTCTCTGCCTCCTGAAACCCCACCTCCTCAGGAAGACTTCAAATTGAAGTCTCCACAATTCCTCACCTTGGCCTTTGCTCTTCTTGTCCTTAACAATCTCCAGAGCTTTGGGGCTAACTTCCTAGCGCTACATCTCAAGGAATCAGTCCGTCGTCTTTGTCTTCTGTCCTCTGTCTTAGCAGTTAGGTATTGATAACAGTATTACCAAGCTTGTGCCTTGAACTCCAAGAAGTACTTTCTCTCTTCTACAGTTGTGAAAACAAAGAAAGAAAGGCTATTAGAAGAACAGAAAGGATATAGCTTGGACCAGCTCCAGAGAGCAGCTTTACCCAGCAGTTTTATGGGTACTCTGAGTGTTTCATTTAAGTCTCCAAAGCAAGCCCAGTCTTAACACCTGTCACCTTAGGTGTCTATCCTTTCTTTGGTCTGCCCCCTAGGGCCCATAATGAGCTATTCTGTATGACCTTGGCCGCCCAGGAAGCAGCACTCTCCTTAGACCTGAATCCTTGAACTGAGGAAGCCACATCCATTGTCCACATCCCACCCATCTTGTTCTTGTGAATGTAGAGCAGCAGGCCTCTAGTGTCTATAGAATCCCCTATTATCTAACTCAGATGTTCCTTTGCTGGGCACAGGGACCCTTAGGTCCCTTCATCAGTCCTTTACCTGAGACCCTAGTGCTCCTTGCTGGGCTTTTAGTGAGGGATGTGGTAGTCTAACTTTAGAGCCAAGCCAGCTTCTGCCAAAATAGGAGAAAGAAGAGTCTATAAACTCAGTGGTGGAGCAGACATACCCAAAGTCTTTTTCATTGTGTTTCCCTGGAAGACACCCACAAGTGAATGTGAATTTTGCCTCTCTCCTAGCAGCTGATAACTTATTCACTTGGTTTTTTCTAATTCTTATGCAAAGACTGTGATGCCTCATTTATCTCTGAAGCTTCAGGAGTGTACATTGGCTTCCCCAGAGCACAGGACTCAGCATAAAAACCATGTAACTTAAGCATTACAGGTACTAGTCTCTAGTTACCAGTGTGGTGTCCCCTGGCACCTGCAAGGACACTGGGATCTGGCCCCCAGGGTCCAGCCCTCCAGCTCTGACCAGCTCTCTTTTCCTTCCAGGGAAAGTGCACTTCTTCTCTAGTGGTCTTCTGTTTTCTCACCGTCATCACGGAAGTATCGTCCTTTCCAAGGATCACATGAATGCCATTTCCTTCTATGATGGGGTAGGTGTTTTATCAGTCCATGGCTTTGATGTTCAGAAGGATACTCAACACTTCTGAGACAAAAACCACATAACTCCCTGTCCCTGCTCCACCACCGTGGGACAGGATGTCAGGAACCAGCATTGCCCTTGAGGCAGGCAGGCAGGGAATTCATGGAGAGGCCTGTCCAATTGTCAACCTCACTGCTCCGTAAAGGGCTCAGCTAGAAAAGAGTTCTGGGTCAGGAGGGCTACCCATGCCCAATTAACTCATCCCAAAGAGGACCAGAAAGTAGGCTGAAGAAGGCCTTAAATGGCCCCCCTCCCACCCAGGGACACAAAGGCTCACCCACTTAAGAACTGGAAAGAAGCTGTTCCTCTAACATTGATGGGGCTCTGTTCATCCATTAGCGTGAGAAAGAATTATAAATGAGCCAGAGAGAAGAGAAGTGTCTCACTTTCCCCATGAGGGCTCAGCCCCACCCCCTGACACACCCAGACTTCCCCTCCACCTCTGTGAAAGTTACACCCCAGAACCACCCTTTAACTTCACCAGTTTGTTTAACACTTTCCGCTCCCCTTACAAGGAAGAATGGAGAGGGCAAAGGGGAAGGCTTTTCTCCTGGCCACGGCACAACTCATCTCAGTATGACACTAGAGTGGAGGGCAGGCCCGCTACTGTGTTTGGTTTCAGCCTCAAAACCAGCCTGTTTGGGAGTCAAGACAGAGACTAGGTGAGGTGGTATGGTCAGATGGCTCAGAAAATAAGTTCTGTGAACAATTCAGAGAAAATTCTTTCTGCCACATAGAACCTGCTGCCTTAAAGGGTGTTCAAAAGTGCGAGCAGGCCAACAAGACAGAATGGTTGGCGTTATTAGATGAAAACGTTGATGAAGGAAGAAAAGATGAATTGTTCAAGTGCTGGGACAATAAGTTAGCTAACTTGGGGCAGGGGGGAATGGATTCTTCCCTCATATCAAAAATCAAAATAAACTTCTGATAGATTAAATATTTTAAATATTTTTAAGTTTCACAAGAAGAAAGAGGAATATAAAAATTTTCCAGAGACAGGAAAACTTTGTAGGCTTAGAAATGATACAAGAAATTCTAAAGGAAAAGTCTGTCAGATTTCACCACTTAAGGATTTTAAATATTTTTGCCAACAATTTAATTTATTGACGTATACTTTAAATACAATTAACTATATCCATTTAAAGTTTTGACAGATGTATACACTCATGAAACCACTGTCACAATCAAGATACAGACAACTTTCATCACCCCTAAAGTTTTCTAATGCCCTTTGCAATTCCTCTTTCCCTCCACTTCTGGCTTTCTGTCACTGTAAATCAGTTTGCAGTTCTAAAATGTTACATAAACGGGGGTGCCTCGGGTGGCTTAGTTAAGTGTCCAACTCTTGATTTCAGCTCAGGTCATGATCTCAGGGTCCTGGGGTGGAGCCCTGTGTTGGGCTCCACAATCAGCGGGGAATCTGCTTACAGATTTCTCTCTCTCTCCCTCTGCCCCTCACCCCTGCTTGCATGCGTACTCTCTCTCAAATAAATAAATCTTTTTTTTTTTTTTTAAGATTTTATTTATTTATTTGACAGAGAGAGATAGCGAGAGCAGGAACACAAGCAGGGGGAGTGGGAGAGGGAGAAGCAGGCTTCCCTCGGAGCAGGGAGCCCGATGCAGGGCTCGATCCCAGGACCCTGGGATCATGACCTGAGCTGAAGGCAGATGCTTAACGACTGAGCCACCCAGGTGCCCCAAATAAATAAATCTTTAAATAAAATAAAATGTTATACAAATGGACATCATACATTGTATACCCTTTTAAGTCTGGCATTTTTCACTCAGTATAATGATTTTTAGATTCATTTATGTCGTTTATATGAAAAGCCTGTTCCTTTTTATTGCTGAATAGTATTCCATTGTTTGGATATAGCATAAAATTTATCAGATTAATTTGTAATTTGAAACTCTAAAAAGTCAAAGAGAATTTATTAAAAAGCAGAAGATAAACTGGATAAAACATTTTTGGTGATTAAAACAAATGAGTTAATATTTCTTTTCTATGAAGAACTCTGTCTTTATTAACATGAGGTTAGTTAACAGATATATGGAAGTACATCAGAAACAGCCTCACACTACCATATATAACAGTAAATTGGCAAAAAGTAAATAAAAGGTCCTGTTGACAAGGAGAAATGTAAATAGTATGAATATCCAGCCATAAGGGTGGCTTTAGAAGATAGTGGGATGCAGTCTTTAAAAATATTTACAGACTGTTTGTAGCAACTTGGTAGATGCTAATGGTAAATTAAGTTTTAAAAGCAAGGTACAGGGATGCCTGGGTGGCTCAGTTGGTTCAGCGTCTGCCTTTGGCTCAAGTCATGATCCCAGGGTCCTGGGATCAAGTCCCGCGTCAGGCTCCCTGCTCAACAGGGAGTCTGCTTCTCCCTCTGCCTGCCGCTCCCCCTGCTTGTGCTCTCTGTCTTTCTCTCTGACAAATAAATAAATAAATAAAATATTTAAAAATTAGAAAGAGGGGCACCTGGGTGGCTCAGTCGTTAAGCGTCTGCCTTCAGCTCAGGTCATGATCCCAGGGTTCTGGGATCGAGCCCCACATTCGGCTCCCTGCTAGGCGGGAAGCCTGCTTCTCCCTCTCCCACTTCCCCTGCCTGGGTTCCGTCTCTCGCTGTCTCTGTCAAATAAATAAATAAAATCTTAAAAAAAAAAATTAAAAAGAAATGAAAGAAGTTCTAGATAAATGAGAAGACACCCCATGTTCGTGGATAGGAAGACTTAACATTGTTAAGACCACAATTCTACCAAAGCAATCTATAGATTCAATGCAATTCCTATCAAAATTCAATGGCATTTTTTACAGAAGTAGAAAAACCCATCCTGAAATTCATATGAATCTTAGGGTGTCCCCAGGTAGCCAAAATAATCTTAAAAAATAACAGAGTTGGAAAACTCACACTTCCTGATTCCAAAACTTACTACAAAGCTATAGTAATTAAACAACAGTGTGGTATTGGCATAAAGTGAGATACATAGACCAGTGAAATAAAATAGCCCAGAAATAAACCTTCACATATGTAGCCAAATGATTTTTAACAAGGGTGCCAAGATCATTCAAAGGTCTTTTCCACAAATGGTGCTGGGAAAATTAGACATCCACATGCAAAATAATGAAGTTAGATCCTTTATGCCATATACAAAAAATTAAATCAAAATGGAGCATAGGCCTAAATGTAAGAGCCAACACTATTAAACTCTTAGAAGAAAACATAGGAGCCATTTGCAACGATGTGGATGGAACTGGAGGGTATTATGCTAAACAAAATAAGTCAATCAGAGAAAGACAATTATCATATGATCTCACTGATATGCGGAACTTAAGAAACAAGGCAGAGCATCATAGGGAAAGAGAGGAAAAAATGAAACAAGATGAAACCAGAGAGGGAGACAAACCATAAGAGACTCTTAATCTCAGGAAACAAACTGAGGGCTGCTGGAGTGGTGGGGGGTGGAAGGGATGGGGTGGCTGGGTGATGGACATTGAGGAGGGTATGTGTTGTGGTGAGCACTCTGAATTCTGTAAGACTGATGAATCACAGTCCTGTACCCCTGAAACAAATAATACATTATATGTTAATAATAATAATAAAAAAAAACCCATAGGAGTAAAGTCCTCGTGACCTTGGAGTAGGCAATGATTTCTTGGATTATAACACCAAAAATACAGACAACAAAAGAAAAAATATATAAATTGGACTTCATCAAAATTGAAAACTTCTGTGCGTCAAAATACAGTATCAAGAAAGTAAAAACAACCCACAAAATGGGAGAAAATATTTACAAATCATGGGTCGCCTGGCTGGCTCAGTAGAGCATGTGACTCTCAATTCTGGGGTCGTGAGTTCAAGCCCCATGTTGGGTATAGAGATAACTTTTTAAAAGAATCGTATATCGGGGCGCCTGGGTGGCTCAGTCAGTTGGGCATCCAACTCTTTTTTTTTTTTTTTTTTTTTAAAGATTTTATTTATTTATTTGAGAGAGAGAATGAGATAGAGAGCATGAGAGGGGGGAGGGTCAGAGGGAGAAGCAGACTCCCCGCCGAGCAGGGAGCCCGATGCGGGACTCGATCCCGGGGCTCCAGGATCATGACCTGAGCCGAAAGCAGTCGCCCAACCAACTGAGCCACCCAGGCGCCCGGGCATCCAACTCTTGATTTCAGCTCAGGTCATGATCTCAGGGTTGTGAAATTGAGCCCCACATTGGTCTCTGTGCTTGGTGGGGAGTCGGCTTAAGATTTCTCTCTCTCCCTCTTCCCTCCCCCTGCTAAAATAAATAAATCTTTTTTTAAAAATCATATATCTGATTAGGGATTGATACTATAGAAAGAATTTTAAGATGACATTTTCAGTTTAGGAGAAAAGACCCTTATACTTCCTGTATCTCCCTTAACTGGGTATTGGAAAAGCACATCTATCATTGGACCCCAGTACACCACATAATGTGAAAATAATTACAGTGAAATTCGTCATATGTGTCCTGACAATAATTGTGAGGGCTAGTGTCATGCCAATGGCTTTTCTCACTGATGCTCCATCTTTTTCTCTTTAGGATTCCACAAGTGTTGTTGCTGCCCTTCTGATAGACTTCAAAAGCTCGTTGCTTCCTCATCTCCCAATTCATTTCCATGGATCAAGCAATTTTCTGATGATTGCCCTTTTCCCCAAATCAAAGATATACCAAGCATTTTACTCAGAGGTAACACCAATCATTAGTCTGCAAAACAAATACTACTTTTTTTTCCTTAGGAGTTTAGATGGTAAGGCCACATCTCAGGGCTAAGAGTGAGGTGATGAGAGGCAGAGCTGGGAGCGCTGGTGGAGGTGGCTGCTTCTAATCCCCTTGCGTCCTGGAATGGTGCTTTTGCCATTGAGAGATGAGAACCTAAAGGAACTGAACAAAAGGCTTTTTTAGCTGCTAAGACAAATCTTCTTTGTCCCTTTAAATCCTAATTAGACTCATTTTTCTTTTAGCTACTTTATTGAATTATTTGGCCCTACCTAATGGATCAGAGCTCTCTACCTCACCCTAGTCTCTCCCTTCCCATGGTTCACAGGCCCTCCCCTTGTGAATGGTCCCACCTGGCAGGCTGCATGTTATAGGCACTCGGTATAGATTGCATGAGGGGGAGCTTACCAAGAATTATACAACCCACTTAGAGACCAAGCAATAGCCAAAGTTAAACACATGGCCAGCCTCATGACTGGTGGAAATGTTCATAAAGGTCTTATTGCCGCAGCCTGTGAGGAGACTGTCCCTCTCTCAGGGCAGATTGACCGAACATGGAAGAGAGAAGAGCTGGCCTGGCTGCAGAGTGGCATCTCAGGCTAGTCCATGTCTCCCTCCTACTGCCTGCTGGTCCTCCCTACCTCTTTGTGCTTGTCCTTTCAACCCAGGAACACAGAGAGAGAGCCCTTTACATTCTCTTCAGCCATTTCTCTGCCCCTAGGCAGGACTTGCGTGAACCGCTCCTTCTTCTGGTCCTGTCCCCAGGGAAGAACGTGCCCCTGCTGCCAGAACAGTGTTACCTGACACCTTACTCCATACTTCCTGGCCTCTGAAGGAGCAGAGTCCCTGGGAGAGGAACCCAGAAAGAAATTCTAGTTTTGAAAAATACAGAACAAAATTGCTGCAGGCCTCTATTTTTGAAACAAGCTTGTTTGTTATGATGGTGTTTCTCTGTACTGACAGTCTAGATTTTCAACAACCATCAAATCCCCATGTGGATTCCATATCCTGTTGTTGGGTTTAAAGTGTTCTTTGCTCAAATTCTGTTTTGTTTAGGTCTTCTCCCCCTGGCAACAGCAGGCTAACTCAGGGCTGTCTTTAAAAGTGATCCAGGAAGATGGATTATCTGTGGAACAAAAGAGATTGTAAGTGGCTGCCTTCAGTGCTTATGCTTGTTTCCCGAAGCTGTGTGTGTCTGCTCTCTCTGCAGGACAACTTACGTTATGTAACACAGGGGTCTTGGCTTCTGAAAGGGCCAGTACAGTCATTTCAGCGCTTCCCTTGCAGGTAGCCAGTGCCCTTGGGGAACTAGAAGTCAAGAGAGATGAAATCCACCAAGAATCAGAAACCCATAATATTACCAAGGGTTTCAGGTGAACCTTCCTCTGTGGGCACACCCATCCTCATACACTAATGCTGCATTGTGTTCCAAGTCAGTGAGATGCTTGTTTTGGAAGTGTTGACTGTGTCACGGGACTCTGGCTTGAAAGCATCAGAACAAGTTATGTAAAGTATGTGTGCTGTAGGGAGATGGAGTTCTAATCTATGAACTTTTGATATTCCAGACACTCCAATGCCCAGAAGCTCTTCAGTGTCCTGGGCCATTCTGCTGGGGAGAAACAGAGTCTTCTAAAGCTACTCCCAGCCAAACTTCCAGAGCTAGACTGGTGAGCTCCAGTTTTCTGTTTATAGATGTTTAATGTTCTAGCTTTTGAAATGTCAGAAACCTCAGTGTTGGTCCTTTCTAAGCGCCTTTTTCTTCATAGCTTCTTAGGGATCAGTGTAAAAGGTAGTAGTGACACCATGTACAATTTTATTCTGTGGAGTGAATCTCTCTAAGATTTCTTTTTTAGCAATTAAACGAGTTTCTCATGTGAAAGAGAACATTCAGGCAAGGCTGGTGATGGTAACATAATAGCATTGTCTTTGTTTTTCTAGGTTTCTTCAGCATTTCGCCATCAGCAGCATTAGTCAGGAGCCTGTGATGAGGACCCATCTCCCTGTCCTGCTTCAGCAAGCTGAAATCAACCCTACTTACCGAGTAGAAAATGACAAGGTACAGCAGCTCAGCAAATATGCTGGGAATTCACAGGAAGATAATCCCAATAGGCTGCCCTTGGATCTTCTGTGTCAGTTAACAAAAAGAGCTCAAGCAGAGTCCCTTTCATAAGACTCTCCACCTCCTAGGATACTGATAGAATAATACGCATGAAACCTGCTCTATGTAGTGAGTGTGTACAGGCATCTGCAGCGACCCCAGCCAAGCCCCACAGCAGCCATAAAGCCCTGGCCCCTTGCCGTGCCTCCCCTGGCTTCTCTGTGTCTTTCAAATTCTTGCTCAGTGCTCTCGTGCCATCAGCTCTTTCTGTCTGTGACAAGGCCTCACCTGGCAGTGGGTTACACATTGAGCTTAATAAGAGGAAGGGCCTTATTAGTTGGGCCTTGCTGGCATCACCAGGGTAAGGTGATACTTTATAAACCTTGTCTTCCCAAGAGTAGATTTTAATCCGCTCCCATCTCACATGCCCCTCCTCATTACCCCTCCCACCATTTCTTCAGAACCAAATGTCATAATACGCTCAGGGCATTATTTATATGCAAACCTAGAAGATGCTCAGCTGCAAAAGATAATAGGAGCACTAAGCAATTAGAAGCCTTGATTTTCCCTTAGGCAAGAGTTTAAAAATGAAAATGCCTACCTCTTGTATTTTATTAAAAGGCTGCTATAGGACAGACCTTAAAGTAAGAAGGTGTCTGGCTATAAGCACATGTGCTGTGATTTGAGAGGCAGGGGCCTGGGCGATGAGGAATAGGAACCAAGGTGAGGAGGAGGATAAACAAAAAGTTACATGGAGTACTGCGTGCAGGAGCAGAAAGGGATACAGGGTAGGGGCCTGGTCAGAGGGGAGGAAGGAGAACTGGTTCCCAGAAAAGAGGAGGGTTCCCTCTGCTGATGTAACCGGCTCAAGTGATAAGTGCCACCAAGCTGAGCTTTAGTCTAAGTTATCTGTGACCAGGCCTCTTCCCGGTGAGTCTTGTGTATTGTGAAAGAAAACACATGCTATGTCATTTACATCAGTACCATTCAGTGATTACCTGGTTCCTTTCCTCCCCTGCTCGACCCCTGCTCTGTCAGGGGATTTCTTCAAGTTGTTTCGGAATACATACCTGCAGAGGGCCCTTTTTCATTTGATTGTGTGCTACGGCTAGGACAGTTCAGCCTGCTCCTCTTCTCCTAGTCAAGGCTCAGGAGTGCTTCCTACACCCCGTTTGTTTCCTTAGCTCAGGCCATGCAGTTTGGACAGATTGGGAAGCCAGGCGGAAATATCCCCATGCCACTCCTCTCCTTCGCTGAGCTTACTTACCACACCAGTTTTTTAGCCCATGACGTTTTGTCTCAGACCTCCTTTCTGCCCAGTGTTTTCCGTTGTATTTTAACTGATCTAGTCAAACCTGCTCCATGGAAATTGTATTAGTAACACTACATTTTATATGGTGTTTGCTATGTGCCACACACTGTTCTAAGCACTTATATATTAACACACACATATATTAACTCAGTTAATCATCACATCCACCCTGCAGGATAGGTTCTATTGTTAGCCCAAGGTCACATAGCTAGGTGAGTGCTGGTGCCGAGGTTCAGACCCACAGAACCTGGCTCCAGAAGTCAGTTCTCTTAACCTTTTACACAACGCCATCTCCCAGTTGGATGACAAACCCACATGACTTTTCTTTCATGTAGGTAATTATCAGCATTGTAACTGGCCTCCCAGGCTGTCATGCTAGCGAGCTCTGTGCTTTTCTGGTCACTCTGCATAAGGAATATGGCAGGTTAGTATGGCTGCCGCCTTTGCTTTGGGGAAAGGGATTCTGTGCCTGGGCCCCATAGGCACTGGGAGACCTTCAGCATGTACTGGCCTTTGGTGTGATTGGTATCAGCACGGTAGCCATCCATCCATTTAACACGTTTGTACTGAGCACTTCCTGTGTGCCAGGCACTGTTCTAAGTGTGGGTGACAGATGAACAAAACAGACTAGAAAGTCTCTGCCCTTGTGGAGCTTACATTCTAGTTTGGGAATACGATTAACCAGATAAAGTAGTATATTAGCTAGTGAAAAGTGCTATGGAGAAAACAAAGTAGAGAAGGGTGTAGGGAGTTTGAGCTGGGGGAAGGATTGCAGTTTTAAATTGGGTGCTCAGGGAAGACCTCACTGAGAAGGGGACATTTCAGCAGAGGCCTGAGGAAATGAGGAGTGAACCTTTGGAAATCTGGGGATGAGCACTGTAGCAGCAGAACCAGCACAGGCAAAAGCCTGGGAGTATGCCCCGTCAGCAGGGCCATTCAGGACCAGAGTAGTTAGAACTTGGGAACTGATAGATGTGATCCATCCCTGACCACAAGGGGACTGCGTCAGTTCCAGTGCAGCTGGGACATGTCGGCTTAGGGGAAATTGGGGAAATCATTCATCCATTACGTTCATATGGCCAGCAGATTACTAAACAACCCTGGCTAACTGAACAGACATTTAATATCTAGTTAGTCTACCTCAAAGTAAGGCATCTTGCAGGAGGCCATAGGGAATGGAGAAGGTGGAAATCGCCTAGAAGTCTGGGAGTTCAGGGAGATTTGGGAGGTTGGACAGGTTTTAGAGACATGCTAGGGAAATATTGGGCCTCTTCTAAGTACTAAGTGGCTAGCCAGTTCTCCCTCGTATCCATTGCTTTTGTTGTAGAACTAGTCTGAATTCTTCACCCTGCTCACTTAGCAAGAGTTTTACTGAGCACCAGACTGAAACCATTTTACTGGATGATCCTTCAGGAAATGACTGCCTGTTCAGAAGGAGTCTTTCTCAACTCCAAAGTCTGACTGATGGTCATGTGCTTACCTGACCTTTTTCCCTGTGGCAAGGCATTTCCTATCAAAAGTTCCAGTGATAGTGGTTTCAGGATATGGAGCTCCCCACCCAGTGCTCTCCGCCTGTTTCTGTGTGCCAGGATTGCTTTCTCCTGTCCAGGGTCACTGGGCAGAATGTCTGTGGGGAGTACTGGTCAGTCACATTTGGATCCACTGGCTGAGCCTGTGGGGCCAGGCCATCAGGTGGCCCCTAGGCTGAGATTATACTTGCCATTTCCAGGTGGATGGTATACCGCCAAATCATGGATAGCTCCGAATGTTTTCATGCTGCCCACTTCCAAAGATACCTTTCCAGTGTCCTGGAGGCTCAGCAGAACCGCTCTGCCCGCCAATCAGCCTACATGCGCAAAAAGACCCGACTGCTGGTGGTGTTGCAAGGGTGAGTACTAGAAGTCTTCTGGGGACAGTGGGGTATGGTGATGACCTTGCCATTACTGTTATTTTGTATGTGGCTAGCCTGGGGCACAGAACGACCTCCACATGTTCATGAGCAGAGTCTGCACTACCCAGAGGCCTTAAACAAGCAAGGACTCTGGTTGCTATCTCGTGGCCCAGAGTGGCTGCTGTAGCTTGCACACAAGTTTTCTGTTTGGTTTCAGAGCACCTGGGTGGCTCAGTTAGTTAAGCCGTCTGACTCTTGATTTCATCTCAGGTCATGACCTCAGGGTTGTGAGATCAAGCCCTGCATCGGGCTCCACACTGGGCATGGAGCCTGCTTAAGATTCTCTCTCTTCCTCTCCCTCAACCCTCCCCCTGCCAAAAAAAATTAAATTAAATAAAAATTAAGTTTGGATGGGGCACCTGGGTGGCTCAGTCGTTAAGCATCTGCCTTCGGCTCGGGTCGTGATCCCAGGGTCTTGGGATCAAGCCCCACATCAGGCTCCCTGCTCAGCGGGGAGCCTGCTTCTCCCTCTCCCATTCCCCCTGCTTGTGTTCCCTCTCTCACTGTCTCTCTCTGTCAAATTAAAAAAAAAAAAAAAAAACTAAGTTTGGTTTCAGTATCATGGTATCCCCAAAAGGTAGAGAATTAGGGAAGAGATTTTCTGGGCAAGATTCTTTGATAATTCTTGTAACAATAGTGATCCCTAAGCCTCTTCCTTTGCCATTTGTTTCAGTCCTTCCTCATGTGGACTTGCAGAGACAGCCCCCACACTCTGCAGTCTTGAGCCCCACCATCCCCAGGATGGCTGGTCCAGGAAGGTTTCCTGGGACCCTCAGTGGGGAGCATAAATAGTCCAGCTGGGCAGGAAGCTCTCTCAGAGGACAGATTTGACAGAATGAGTACTACTGCTTCAGGGACCCAGGCTTCAAGGAGCTTACCTTGACCCATTCTAAGGCCTTCCAGAGAGGAGCTCTGTGCAGGCCCACTACCCTCCAGCCCAGAGGAGAACATGCCAGGTCAGGAAAACACAGGCTGTGGTCTTCACGATGGCTGGTAATACAGAAGCTTTTGGCAGCTCTCACAAAGTGCTTTTATGCTATGCTATATTTTCTGTGCTCATAATAATTACTATGTGCAATTGGCTAATTGTTTCCAGTAAAGAGTAGGCCCACATCCAAAGCCCTGTTGAGTCTCCTCGGTGGATGGTGAGAAGTTTAGAAAAGCCAGGCTGGTGGTCCTTAGGCTGGAGGCGGGCAGGACTGTGCACCCCACCAGCCCACCAGGACATCATTCCTCTCCTTCAGGCCTTGTTCTCACACCTGCCCTGGGCTTCCCTTCCTTCAGACCTTTTGTCCTGCTTGTGGGCTGAGGTCATGGAAGCCACAGAGCAAGAGTCTAGGCTTGCAACCACTTGTGTGTGTGTTGTTGTTTTCTTAAGTAGGCTCCATGCCCAGCCCAGAGCCCAACGCAGGGCTTGAACTCACAACCCTGAGATCAAGACCTGGGCTAAAATCAAGAGTCAGACACTCAGGGGCGTCTGGGTGGCTCAGTCGTTAAGTGTCTGCCTTCGGCTCAGGTCATGATCCTAGGGTCTTGGGATCGAGCCCCGCATCGGGCTCCCTGCTTGGCAGGAAGCCTGCTTCTCCCTCTCCCACTCCCCCTGCTTGTGTTCCCTCTCTCGCTGTCTCTCTCTGTTAAATAAATAAATAAAATCTTTAAAAAAAAAAAAAAAAGAGTCAGACACTCAATGAAATGAGCCACCCAGGCGCCCATTTTGGGTTTTCCATTGCTTCTAATGGTCAAAGGAATAGATTGGCCCGGGCCGAAGTTGAGAGTCATTGGGGATGTGGACCTGGAGTCAGATTCAGCAGTTTGACATTGTGTAGGGCATTGCCATCTTCCGTCACTTGAGAGAGCATCATTAACCCCTTGTCTCTGACAGTGCTCATCTGCAAATGTGTCAGCTGCCCTGGCTGCTCTGGATTGCAGTGACAGTGTATAGCTAGCCCAGTCTGAGTTGTACTCAGACCCAGCCTTTGCCCAGTCACAGTCCTAGGATGCTAGGGACCTCAGACTTCCCGAAGGATTCAAGTGGAAATACCAACTAAATGCTATGGCTCTCGCTAAGACACTGCTCTTAACAAGCTGGGCCCATTCTCTTTGAGGCTCAGCAGAGAGCTCATGGCAGCCTCCTTTTTGCATGACCATCTCCTTGGGGCTGGACCTTTGAGCCCAGTATTGAGAGGTTGCCGGTAAAGGGAGACTCCAGTGGCTTCTCAAACTGAGAATTGTATTTCCTGAATGTGGCTTTTATCTTCATTTATAGGATTCTTGGAGGAATGCTGTGATATAAGGCAGAGTTTTCTTTTGCCCCTAGAGTGGCCTGGTTCCATTTGGCTTACTGCAGCAGTGGGGCAGTGGTGTTGAGCTTTGATATCCAGTGGAGTTGTTGTTTTTAAAATCAATATATTTTTGGGGCGCCTGGGTGGCTCAGTCATCAAGCGTCTGCCTTCGGCTCAGGTCATGATCCCAGGGTCCTGGGATTGAGCCCCACATCAGGCTCCCTGCTCAGCACAGAGCCTGTTTCTCCCTCTCCCGCTCCCCCTGCTTGTATTTCCTCTCTCACTGTGTCTCTCTTTGTTAAATAAATAAATAAAATCTTAAAATATATATATATATTTAAAATATATATATATATTTAAAAAAATAAAAAATAAATAAAATAAATGTATTTTGAAATGATAAAATTTTAGAAATAGAGGACAGAATGGTGATTGCCTGGAGTTAGGGATGGGAGTGGGAGGCAGGAGGAAGGTGGGCGTGGTTATAAAAAGGCAGCACAAGGCATCCTGGTGGTGTTGGAACTGTTCAGTGCCTTGACTGTGGGATGGATATAGAAACCTACACAGGTGACAGAATTGTTTGGAACTTAAACACACACACGCACACACACACATACATAAAACTGGGGAAATCTGTATTTTAAAATACTAATTTTAAGGAATTTGAGGGATTGTATTTCTTTATACTCCAGAATATTGTAAAATCATTCTTTAGATTATTTAAAATATTTATAAACAAAGTCTCTCTCAAAACAAAAGTTGAATTAATCTAAAACACATGCCCAAATTGTAGGCTTAAATTGCAAACATAAAACAGAGGCCAAAGGACACTTGAATAGGATATCTGTTGTTTAAAAAGAAAGAAAGTTAAAGTCCTGCAGGGGTTTTGTTTTGTTTTGTTGTTTTGCTTTTATTTTTAATAAAGAGAGAACTGACAAGAGGCAAACATGACAAGCCAGGTTTTTTTGCCTTCATCATGCATTCGAGGCAGTTTAGCCAAAGTGGTCAAGTACAAACTCTGGTAGCTGGAGCAGTGTGCTTCCTTCTGTAGTGAGGCCTGCTTCCTCCTGTTCGGAGGCCCTGGCCAGGATGATTATAGGGCAAGGGCTGGGGAGGGAGGGAGGGTCTAGCAGCCTCCCTGTCCCAGCAAGTACAGTGAGTGACACCAAGAGCCTCTTCCCTTGCCACAGCAGTTCCTGGTTGTAGTGCCCAGATGCACTGGTCTCACCAAGGACTTTGGGGCCTGTTTTCACTCCAACCTTTCTCCATTGAATGGAATGCTCTGAAAACCCGGGAATTCTCTAGCCACTCTCTGTAAAGGATAACCCATGGTATTAAAATGACCAAAATCTGCAGGATTGGTAAATCTTTCAGTTCTTTTCGGTCCTAAGAAATGAGTCTCTAGGCTCATACCAAACATGGAAAATAAAAAGCTCCCAAACTTGATGTTTAGAAGAGGGGGAAAGCTAATGCTTAGGAGCAAGGCTGGGGCGCTTAACCAGGAGAGTTAAATCTGGTAAACATGACCACAAAGAGATTTGGAGTAGTATGTAAGCTTCAGTCAGTCCCGCTTAACAAGTACGCATGAGGCCTGGCAGGGCAGGCAGTGTGGGTGGTTCTCCTGCATCCAGGCCTAACCAGACATTGCAGAACCAGGAGAAAGAACCCCATGTGGCAATACACACACGTGCCCAGGCAGGGGAGAAACCAGGGAGCAGTGGGCTCACTTTACAGCTCTCTGGCTGCCAGGCCCTCATGGGGGAGCTCTAGAACCGGGCACACCCTATTCTTGATTGAAGCACTGCTAGTTGGTCAGACTGAGGCAGATCTGGGGGTGGGGGTGTGAATAATGTAGTCCCAGATAAAGCTAAGGGCTGTTTTGCAGGTGAGTTATTTGTAGGAACTCAGGAAGAGGCTCAGGCAGGCTGTACCTGTCCCCCCAGGCACCACCACTAGCTTCCCAAGGGCCCAGGCCCATATGATCAGCAAGGCTGCCTTCAGATTTTGCCTTCCCTCCTGTAGGAACTGACCTTTTGGTGATAGGCTGGGTCAGTTGGGAAAATGTTCTCTGCAAGGTAAAGAGTGGAGGCCCCTTCTTGGAGTGGCCATGAGTATACCCAGGATTGGACATCCAGTTCATTCATCTGTCCTGCTTAGGCGCCACAGATTATACCATTCAACAACCACTTTACATTATTACTGCAGAGACACACTATAAACAGTGTATGTAGCTGATGTTCAGTGCCGTAGGGAAGAATTGGGGCGGGGGCAGGTTGTGCAGAAGGAGGGTTGCTATATCACATAGGCTGCAGGAAGTCACAGGATACCTCTCTCAAGATGCCATTTGAGCAGAGAACTGAAGGGAGCAAGCCTGGCAGACATTTGAGGAAAACAGCATCACAGGAGAGAGGACAGGGAGTGCCAGGGTGGAAATATGCCTGGCATGTTCAGGGAAGAGCCAGGAGGTCACAGTGCTTAGACGGAGTCAAGTAAGGGAAGGAATAGTAGGAGGAGAAACTCCTCCCGTATAGAAGTCAGATCATAGACGGCTGTGGGGGCTGTTGTAAGGGCTTTAAAAGCTTTGACGCGGAGTGGGGTGGAAGCCCTGACTCAGTGACTCAGCACGATCTCTCTGGCTTCTCTGTTGAAAAGAGGTTGGGCAGGGGCAGGGACAGAAGCAGGGAGGCCAGTGAGGAGGCTGTGGGGTAGTCTGCAAGAGATGGTAACAGTGAGGATCCAGTAGTAGTGGGAGAATGTGAGCAGCAATCTTATTCTAGTTATATTTTGAAAATTGAGAAAAAGTTCAGTCAGTGACGACTCCAAACAAATTTTTTGGCCTAGCAGCTGAACGAATGGAGTCCCCTCTGCTGAGAAGGACAAGACCTTGGGAGGAACAGGCATGGGAAATTGAATCATGAACATGTTAAGTTCTAACTGAAAATATTAAATTAGCTCCATACAAATTTTAGGATTTTTGTTCCATTTCCTTGAAATTGGCTCTGGAAGTCTGGAGTTTGGAGGGAGTTCCAGGCAGGAAGTAGAAATGCAGGTGGGGTTTGACATGTATCTGCTGACCTACAGGGGTGCTCCCTGTTTCTCTCCTGTCTGCATGTTCTGTGAGGCAGAAGGAGAGAAAAAGCTATTAAAGGAAATAGACCAACCCAAGAGCTCCTAAAATGATTGGAAAACAGGCCTAAGGACACCAAGTCCCACCCTTAGAGCGCCAGGGTCATCTGCAGGCGTCCCTTTACTCCTAGAAGTGGTGGGGGATTCTTCCATTCACTCTTGCACAGTTAGGAGTACTAATGAGGTTTGGGGATGCAGAAACCTTGTGGAATGCAGGGAGGGGCTCTAAATCATTAAGTGGGGTGACCCCAACGAACCCAGTCACAGGCTCCTCCTTGTGGTTTTCTTTCCACCCTTGCTTGCTCAGCCCCTCAGCATTCTGCGGCCCCAGTCAGTAAGCTAATCTTTCTCTTTTTTCTCCCAGCTACACAGATGTTATTGATGTCGTCCAGGCCCTGCAGACCCATCCAGACTCAAAGGTAAAGTCCTCCTTCACCATTGGTGCCATCACGGTGTGCGTGGAGCCCCTGAGCTGCTACATGGAGCACAGGTACATGCTTCAGATCCTCTGCAGCCCACAGGATGTGGTGGGTTTAAATGTATAGAAAGCGATTTTCTTCCACCCACCGGAAGGAGACACATGATCATGTGTGTTTGTCTTTTGGAATGCATTAATCTACCTTACATATAATGAATGCTCAATTGTTGCTTGATTAGTGCTAGGTTCTCAGAAGACACGTATAGACCGAAGCCTCTCAACACTTTTCTTTGTGTACTGAAAAGTTGTCCATCTAGGGCAGTGGGACTTCAAACAGCTTCTCCCCGAAAGAAAGAATGCCCATGACAGCCTTTTCTTTTCCCATAGGGGAGGTGCTTTGTTTTCCAGGTACTTAGAGTATCTCATAGATAATTTTTCATATAGTTAAGCCTTTTTTTTTTTTCTGATTTATTTATTTGAGAGAGAGTGTGTATGTGTGTGTGTGTGTGAGCAGGCAGAAGGACAGAGGGAGAGAGAATGTCGAGCAGGCTCTCTAGTGAGTGGGGAGCCCAGCGCAGGGCTTGATCCCACAACCCATGAGATCACGACCTGAATCGAAACCAGGAGTTGGCCGCTCAGCTGACTGAGCCACCCAGGTGCCCCAATGGTTGAACCATCTTAACACTGTCTTACCTCAGTTAATGACATTCATTCTCATTACTAATAGGTGAACTTTGGTTTTTTTAAACTTTGGAAGTAATATAACAGCAACAAGGAAAATTGGGTAATAATTGGGGTGCCTGGGTGACACAGTCAGTTGAGCGTCTGCCTCTTGGTTTTAGCTCAGGTCATGATCTCAGGGTCATGAGATCCAGCCCTGCTTGGGGGAGTCTGCTTGAAAGATTCTCTTCCTCTGCTCCTCAACACAATCATGTGCATATGCTCTCGCTCTCTCTCAAATAAAGAAATAAATCTTCAAAAAAAAAAAAAGAAAGAAAGAAAATTGGGTAATAATTTACCCATAATCTGGGGCGGCTCAGTTGGTTGGGTGTCTGCCTTCAGCTCGGGTTGTGATCTCAGGGTCCTGGAATCGAGTACCGCGTCGGGCTCCCTGCTCGGCGGGGAGTCTGCTTCTCCCTCTCCTTCTGCCCCTCCGCCCTGCTCATGCATGCTCTCTCTCTCTCTCTCAAATAAATAAATAGATAAAATCTTAAAAAATAATAATAATAATTTACCCATAATCTCACTAACTCAATGTAACATCATTTTTGTGAATACCTTGCCTTTTTTATCTCCATTTTTTTACAGTTATGGTGTACATGTAATTTTATATCCTTCTTAGATTAACATATAAACATATTATGTAACTTAACACATATTTGTTCTAATATCACAGTGGTAATTGCATTTTGATTAATTATAAAGTCATTATGTGTGTGGATGGACATGCTTTTCTTTTTTTAAAGAATTTTTCTTTTTTTTTAAGATTTTATTTATTTATTTGAGAGAGAGAGCGAGAGTACTCTTCACCATTTCTCTTCTCTTTAGCTGTGACTGAGAATGAGTTGGGGGAGTGGCAGAGGGAGAAGCAGACTCCTTGCGGAACAAGGAGCCCAACATGGGACTTGATCTCAGGACCCTGGGATCATGACCTGAGCTGAAGGCAGACGCTTAACCAACTGAGCCACCCAGGCACCTGGACATGCTTATCTTAACAGTTTCCCCGCTGTTAGTCACATATGTTGTCTCCAGCTTTTCACTATTATAAATAATGCTGTAGGAAAATCTTTATCCATATGAATTTCTCAAATTTCAGATAATTTCCTTAGAATAGGTTCTTCAAAGAGATATTAATTATTTGCATGATGAGTTTTATAACTCTGTTCACATTTGAAAATTGCTTCTTGAGTGGGTTTCCCAGTTCACACTGCCCCAGTGGTGTCTGGAAGTATCTGTTTCATCATCAGAGCTCTCCTCACTGGGGAGAGTTTCAAGCACTACCTTGTCCCTTCACAGAGCTATTTGACTTCCTGTCCCTTTAGCCCAGTGGAATGTCTCCCAGGTCTGTAATCATGTGATCTTTCTGGCTAGTCCGTATTACTGGTATCTCCTGGGAACTGATTGATCTACCCTTCAACCTTCATGTGAAAGAGCTCCCTTCCTATTTGAGTCCCAAGTTGATATTTTTAGATTTTGCATATAAAATCCATTAGAGTTTCTTCCCTTACCACCTTGACTGATTTCAAGTAACATCTTCACCATTTCTCTTCTCTTTAGCTGTGACTTAGGTTCTGCTCTCCCATAAAAAGCCAAGGTGGTCTGTTTTCCTTTTGTCTTAGGTTAGGTTATTGTAGTGAATGCTGAGCATCACCACTGTACTTTGGACTGCCACACTGACTCTTCCTAGCAGTCGTATTTCTTTTCCTCGAGCTTTTTATTTGCAAATGACATATCCTTGAGCTTTTATTTAAAGATGAACTAAAGGGGCACCTGGCTGGCTCAGTCAGAGGAGCATGTGACTCTTGATCTCAGGGTTGTAAGTTTGGACCCCACATTGGGTGTAGAGATTACTTCAAAATAAAATCTTTAAAAGAAATAAAATAAAACAGGGGTGCCTGGGTGGCTCAGTTAAGCGTCTGCCTTCGGCTCAGGTCATGATCCTGAGGTGCTGGGATCAGGCCCTGTGTTGGGCTCCCTGGTTGATGTGGAGCCTGCTTCTCCCTCTCCCTCTGCTGATCCCCCTGCTTGTGCTCTCTCTCTGTCAAATAAATAAAATCTCTTAAAAATAATAAAATAAAACAAAGATGAACTAAAGCAGAAGGAGGTTTAATGTGTGACTAGATACTACCACTTAAAAAAGGTAGGAAAAGATATTAAGCAAACAACAGATGGGAGGTTATACTTCAGAAAAATTAGCCTAGACGAGTACTCTGCTGCACTGTCAAAAAAAAATATTTAAGGAGAAGAGGAGGAGTTAACAGGGTAGGTGGGAAGAGCTCAAAGAAGAGATATAAAAGGTCTGGGGAAATGGGATCTTCTTGGTGGGGTAATGTAATGTTCTAAAATTGAATTGTGATAGTTGCACAATTCTGTAAATTTACTTTAAAAATCATTGAACTACATACACTTAAAATGAGTGAATTTTATGATTTGCAAGTTATATGTATACTCAGTAAAGCTGTTAAATAGAAAAGGTCAGGGGGACAAAAAAGTTTAGCTAGCAGAAGCTGATGGAAAATGAACTGCTAGAGCCCTAGAAAGAAAACAGACAATAATAAAACCACTATAGCAATGAAAATCTCAAAGCAGTCAGAAGTAGAATAGACACTGCAAAGACTTAAATCTGTGTCAGAGAACCTCAAGCTTGAGAAGATAACAAAATGAAGAGGAAAAATAGACGAAGAAATGAAGATCATTAGAGAAAAGAGAGGGACTGTAGGATACAGACTTAGCTTTTGTGATTACAGAAACCATTTCTGTTTAATGCTTATGAAATATCATTGAATAATGGGTTTGCCAACATGTGAGGAATAAGGGTCCTTAAGAGAATTCAAATAAAGAAATAAGTGAGAAATATATAAAAGGACTAAAGATGAGCATATAATCTAAGTATAGAAATAAGGCAATATCATGTATGAATTGGGGTTGTGGAATATAAAAATATAAGTAATAAAATCATGGGTGTTAGGACTATGAGTATACTAATTTCTTCAGGGTTTTTTTCATACTGGGAGATCAAAACTATTAGGTCAGTAAGTCATAGTTACTGATTTGCTCATTTTTTTTAGGAATTAATGAGAAATTTCCAAATTTACCTTTGAACTCCTTCCAGAAAGTAATTTACTATAGTGGTGTACTAATGCTCTGTTGGAAAACTAATGATTAGTCCCTGCACATGGGCTATGCACTGTTATATTCCATGTGCAAGAGGTACACATGAAATAGAATAAGAGAATTGTGGCGCCCATGATCAAGAATAGAAAGTTATTAAATAAAGTTAAGCCCATTCCATTAAAAAAAATTAAATGGCCAGTGTTAAGCCCATAAATTAAAAAAAAAGAAAAAGTTTTTTACATGGCCAACTGTGGAAAATTTAAAATATGGCCATAGCAAAAATAGCGCCTTCCGTCAAGAGTTGAAGAATTGAATCTACTTCTTATACTTTGAATTTGGGCTTGAGCATGTGACTTGCTTTGGTCAATGGGACATCAAGAAGCAAGAAATAAGCAGAGGCTTAAAAAGCATTTACACATTGGGGCTTGCTCTCTCTTGTCTCTAAGAGCTGAGACCACCACGTGAAGAAGCCTGGGCTAGGCTGATGATAGAGGATGAGAGATCACGTGGAGAGATAGGCCTAGCTTCCTCCATCTGAGCTGAGACCACAGTTGGCTGTGAGTGAGACCATCTTAGACCATCAGCCCCAGCTGAGCTGCCCAAGCCAAAACAACTGCCCATCTAATCCACAGAATCATGAGGAATAAACACATCATCGTTATTTGAAGCCACTTTAGTTTTGGGGTGGTTTACTACATAGCAACAGTGTAGGAAAATAGGTACATTCATACAGTGTTGATAGAAATATAAACTAATATAATCTGTTTAGAGACAGATTTGGCTATTCCATTGCTAGAAGTTTGTATAGTTATATTTGTACAAATATTCAAAAGATATATATGTGTAGGGGAGTTTGTTTCAGATGGAATTCTTAATTCCAAGTAGTAAAGCCTACTCCAGTATGTTTTTTTTTTTAAGATTTTATTTATTTATTTGACAGAGAGAGAGAGACAGCGAGAGCAGGAACACAAGCAGGGGGAGTGGGAGAGGGAAAAGCAGGCTTCCCACTGAGCAGGGAGCCCGATATGGGGCTCGATCCCAGGACCCCAGGATCATGACCTGAGCCAAAGGCAGACACCTAAACGACTGAGCCACCCAGGTGCCCCTACTCCAGTATGTTTTAATGGAAAGGGATTTACTAAAGGACATTATAGCTTACAGAGTCTCAGGGTGGCCGGGCTGTATTGGCTAGGCAGCCAGGAGCAATGCTCAAACCTCTTAGGCCTGCCCTGATAGGGGGGATATCTCAGCCACTTCCTTCACCAGAAAATGGGGTCTGCTTACCATACATCCTCTCACTCACCTTGCTCACTGCCAGTGGGAATCTTGCAGTAATCTGGTTGGTGGAACTTAGATCACATGCCTGCACCAGACTGCAAGAAAGGCTGGAAAAGTAGTTTTGTGCTATTTAGAAAAGAGATGGACTGGGGCACCTGGATGGCTTAGTCATTAACCGTCTGCCTTCGGCTCGGGTCATGATCCCGGGGTCCTGGGATCCAGCCCCATATCGGTCTCCCTACTCAGCGGGAAACCTGCTTCTCCCTCTCCCACTCCCCATGCTTGTGTTCTCTCTCTCTCTCTCAAATAAATAAATAAAATCTGTAAAAAAAAAAAAAAAACCACACACAAAAGAGATGGACTTCCTAAGTTCAAGCCTAGGAAAGTTGTTTAGAAGTCCTGAGCAGGCTGAAACATGACAGATGTGCTCTGCAATGTTCAAAACAACACCGTTAATAATACCGGGGCGCCTGACTGACTCAGTTAATAGAGCATGTGACTCTTGATGTTGGGGTTGCGAGTTCAAGCCCACATTGGGTGTAGAGATTACTTAAAAAATAAAAATCTTTACTTAAAAAAACCCCCACTGTTTAGGGGTGCCTGGGTATCTCATCAGTTAAGTGTGCAACTCTTGATTTCAGCTCAGGTCAGGATCTCATGGTCATGAGATCGAGCCTGTGTCAGCCTCCGCACTCAGCATGGAGTCTGCTTGTCCCTCTCCCTCTGCTCCTCCCCCCACCTCTCTCTCAAATAAATAAATAAAAAAAGTCTTTTTTTTAAAAAAACACTTTATTGGGGCGCCTGGGTGGCTCAGTCGTTAAGCGTCTGCCTTCGGCTCAGGTCATGATCCCAGGGTCTTGGGATCGAGCCCCACATGGGGCTCCCTGATGCAAGGGAAGCCTGCTTCTCCCTCTCCCCCTGCTTGTGTTCCCTCTCTCGCTGTCTCTCTCTCTGTCAGATAAATAAATAAAATCTTAAAAAAAAAAATTTTATGCTATTCAAGAATACAACAATCATATTCTGTATGTACTGATTATAAATACAAAAAAAAAAAGCTATGCCTGTATACTGACACAAATGGATGTGAATTTAAAGTAAATACAGGGGCACCTGGCTGGCTCAGTCAGTAGGATATGTGTCAATCTCAAGGTCTTCGAGTTCAAGCCCCACCTTGGGTGTGGAGCCCACTTAAAAATAAATAAATAGGGCGCCTGGGTGGCTCAGTTGGTTGAGCGACTGCCTTCAGCTCAGGTCATGATCTCACGGTCCTGGGATCGAGTCCCGCATCGGGCTCCCTGCTCTGCGGGGAGCCTGCTTCTCCCTCTCCCACTCCCCCTGCTTGTGTTCCCTCTCTCGCTGTGTCTCTGTCTGTCAAATAAATAAATAAAATCTTAATAAATAAAACACTTTATTATATCAACTGGAAATAATCCAAATGCTCATTAGTAAGACTTAGACTGGTTAAATTTGGGAATATTCATATAATGGAATACTATGCAGGCATTTAAAAAAATTAAGTAGATTTCTGTGTACTAACACATAACAATGTCCACAATATTTTGTGAGGTGAGAAAAGTAAATTGCCAAAAGAGTATGTATTTTTTAAATGTTTATTTGTATGTGTATAGGAACTAAGAGAATACATACCAAACTATTAATGGTAGTTCCTTCTGGGAAATAGCCACTTCCTTGGAGACAAGGTCTGGTTACTAAGGAAACCATTTGATCTTTTATAATATGCATGTGTACTGCTTTTTAAAAAATATAACAGCTTTATTGAAGTATAATTCACATACCATAAAATTTACTCTTTTAAAGTATACAATTCTGGGGCGCCTGGGTGGCTCAGTTGTTAAGTGTCTGCCTTTGGCTCAGGTGGTGATCCCAGGGTCCTGGGATCAGGCCCCACATCGGGCTCCCTGCTCGGCAGGAAGCCTGCTTCTCCCTCTCCCACTCCCCCTGCTTGTGTTCCCTCTCTCGCTGTGTCTCTCTCTGTCAGATAAATAAAATCTTTTAAAAAAAATAAAATAAAATAAAGTATACAATTCAGGGGCTCGGTCGGTTAAGCATCCAACTCTTGATTTCGGCTTGGATCATAATCAGGGTTGTGAGATCAAGCCCCACGATGAGCCCCGCATCTGTCTCCACGCTGAGTGTGAAGCCTGCTTAAGAATCTCTCTCTTGGGCGCCTGGGTGGCTCAGTTGGTTAAGCGACTGCCTTCAGCTCAGGTCATGATCCTGGAGTCCCGGGATCAAGTCCCACATCGGGCTCCCTGCTCAGCGGGGAGTCTGCTTCTCCCTCTGACCCTCCCCCTTCTCATGCTCTCTCTATCTCATTCTCTCTCTCAAATAAATAAATAAAATCTTTAAAAAAAAAAAAAAGAATCTCTCTCTTTCTCTCCCTCTGTACCTCCCCCATCTGCACTCATGCTCTATCTTAAAAAATAAATAAACAAACAATTCATCACTCCCTATTTCTTCCTCCTCCCAACCCCTGGCAGCTGTTAGTCTACTTTCTGTGGATTTGCTTATTCTGGACATTTCATATAAATGTAATCATGTAACATGCAGCCTTTTGTGTCTGGCTTCTTTTACTTAGCAAAATGTTTTCAAGGTACATCCATGTTTTAGCATGTGTGAGTAACTTCATTCCTTTTAATGGCCACATCTTCTTTATTCATTCATCATTTGATGGACATTTTGGGGGCTATTATAAATAAATTATAAATGCTAGAAACGTGTGTATAAGATTTCATGTGGTCATGTTTTCTGTTCTCTTGGGCATATACCTAGGAATAGAATTGCTGGGTCATATGGTAACCGTACATTTAACTTTGAGTTACTGCAAACTGTTACCTAAAGCCACTACACCATTTACTTTCCCACCACAGTGTATGAGGATTCCAGTTTCTCCATGTCCTCACCAATACTTGTTATTTTCTGTCTGTATTGTGTAGAGTGGTATCTCCTTGTAGTTTTACTTTGCATTTCCCTAATATTAATGATATTCAGCATCTTTTCATTTGCTTATTGGCCACTTGTATGTTTTTTGTAAAAAAGTCCATTAAACTCTTTGCCCATTTTTAAATTGGGCTGTCTCTTTTTTTTCTTTTTCTTTTTTTTTTTTTTAAGTAATCTCTGTACCCAACATGGGGCTTGAACTCATGACCCCAAGACTGTGTCACATGCTGTACCAACTGAGCCAGCCATGCGCCCCTGAGTTGTCTCTTTGAGTTGCAAGAGTGCTTCATATATTCTGAACCCAAGTCCTTTATAAGATACTTGATTTGCAGAAATTCTCTCTCATGGGTTTTTTACTTCCTAGATGGTATCCTCTAAATCACAGAAGTTTTCAATTTTAATGAAGTCCAGTTTATTTTTTCTTTCATTGCTTGTGCTTATGGTGTTATATCTAAGAAAGCATTGCCGAATCCAAAGTCACAAAGATTTATCCCAGTGTTTTCTTCTAAGCATTTTATAGTTTTAGCTCTTATATTTAGACCTTTGTTCCATCTTGAGTTAATTTTTACATACAGCATGAAGTAGGGGTCCAACTTCATTATTTCAACATGTTGATATCCAGCTGCCCCAGCACCATTTGTTGAAAAGACTTGTTTCCCCATTGAATTGTCCTGGCACTCTTGTCAAAAACCAATTGACTATAAATGTGAAGGCTTATTTTCTGGGCTCTCAGCTGTATTCCACTGATAGACATGTCTTTCCTTATGTCAGTACCACATTGTTTTTTTTTTTTAAGATTTTATTTATTTATTCATGAGAGAGAGAGAGGGGCAGAGGCAGAGGGAGAAGCAGGCTCCCCGCGGAGCAGGGAGCCCGATGCGGGACTCGATCCCAGGACCCTGGGATCGTGACCTGAGCTGAAGGCAGACGCTTAACCGACTGAGCCACCCAGGCGTCCCAGTACCACATTGTTTTGATTATTGTAGCTTTGTAGTAAGTTGTGAAATTGAGAAGTGTGAGTCCTTCAACTTTGTTCTTTTTCAAGATTGTTTTGACTATTCTGAGTTCCTTGCATTTCCATGTAAATTTAAGGATCAGCTTGTCAGTTCCTACAAGAAAAGACAACTGAGGGGCACCTGGGTGGCTCAGTCGTTAAGCGTCTGCCTTCGACTCAGGTCATGGTCCCAGGGTCCTGGGATTGAGCCCCTCATCGGGCTCCCTGCTCCACGGGAAGCCTGCTTCTCCCTCTCCCATTCCCCCTGCTTGTGTTCCCTCTCTCACTGTGTCTCTCTCTGTCAAATAAATGAAATCTTTAAAAAAAAAAAAGAAAGAAAGAAAAGACAACTGAGATTTTGGTAGGGATTTCAGTGAATTTATAGATCTGTTTGAGAAGTATTGCCATCTTAAAAATATTAAGTCTTACAATCCATGAACCTGGCTCAATCTTTCCATTTATTTAGGTCTTAAATTTCTTTCAGGGATGTTCAGTGTACAAGTCTTATGCTTCCTTTGTTTAATTTATTCCTAAGTATTTTGTTCTTTGTGATGTTATTGTAAGTGGAATTGTTTTCTAAATACCATTTTTGGATTGTTCATTGGTAGTATATGGACATGCAATTGATTTTTGTATATTGATCTTACATCCTACAACCTTGGCTGAACACATTTATTAATTCTGTTAGTGTTTTGTGTGTACTCTTTAGGATTTTCTATATACAAAAGCGTGTCATGAGTATGTAGAGATAGATTTATTTTTTTCTTTCCAGTCTGGATGCACTTTGTTTTTCTTGTCTAATTCCCCTGACTAGAACTTCTACTCCAGTATAATGAGTAGAAATAGCAAGAGCGGATATCCTCTCTTGTTCCTGATCTGAAAAGGAAAACATCTAGTCTTTAACCATTAAGTATGATGTTAGCTGTGGGTTGTATATTGCTTTTATAGTAAAAGATTTTTTGAGACTCAAGTTTTTAAAACTTAATTCAGTGTTTTGGGGGGGTTTTTGTAAAGTGGCTGCCTTAGCAAAAATAAAATTTACATCATTGCTTCCAGATTATGGTTTAAAAAAACAGGTGGGAGCAGAACATAGCAGGGTATCTTTTTCCATTCTGTGAGGTGGGGATTAGTGTGGCTTCTTTAAGGGTGGGCTCAGTTTGGATTCAGGATGAGTCTATGTGAGATTTGTCTGGTATCTTTATTCTAGTGGATTTCATTCAGTGAGTATCTGTTGGGTCTGCTGTGTGCCAGGAACCATTCTAATCATTGAGAGGGCAGCAAGGAATAAGTCATCCCAGATCTCTGCTCATGTGGTATATGCAGTTTTGTGGATATGCATGTAGGAATTGTGGGGCCCGTGTTTTGGGACAAATTGGATCAGTATTTACTAGAATTTTATATAAATCAGGTAGTTGGTTGGCACACTACAAAATGCAGGATACCATACTTACGTGAGGCTTATAATCACAGTCGTTTCTGTTACTCAGAGGAAGAGCTGGTCAATAACCTGTATATACATTGTATGTACATTTTAATGAACTCGTCTGCTCTGTTTAAGAGTCTTGTGGGGCACCTGGGTGGCTCAGTCGTTAAGCGTCTGCCTTTGGCTCAGGTCATGATCCCAGGGTCCTGGGATCGAGCCCCACATCGGGCTCCCTGCTCTGCGGGAGGCCTGCTTCTCCCTCTCCCACTCCCCCTGCTTGTGTTCCCTCTCTCGCTATCTCTCTCTCTGTCAAATAAATAAATAAAATCTTTAAAAAAATAAAAATAGGGCGCCTGGGTGGCTCAGTTGGTTAAGCGACTACCTTCGGCTCAGGTCATGATCCTGGAGTCCCGGGATCGAGTCCCGCATCGGGCTCCCTGCTTGGCAGGGAGTCTGCTTCTCCCTCTGACCCTCCTCCCTCTCATGCTCTCTGTCTCTCATTCTCTCTCTCTCTCAAATAAATAAATAAAATATTTAAAATAAATAAATAAAAAATAAGAGTCTTATGCCAGGCATTCTTCAAAAATACTAGTTTAAAAAAAAATACTACAGTTTAGTAGGGAAGATGATATGTAGAGAAGGAAAGCAGAGAGCCAACATTTATTTTGTGCTATTTGTTTTGCTGTGATACTTTACCCCTCTTAATCCTCAAAATACCCCCTAAGGTAGGCATCATTATGATGTTTTACCATGAGGGAGCTGATGCTCAGAAAAGTTAAATATATTTTCCAAATGCCACACCAATGATATGTACCCAAATAATCATGATTGAGGTAAGAGGTGCTATAATAAAAGATTTGATGCAATTTCATAAGAATTATAAAGAAGTAATGATAACCCCTAGTTGGATTAGGAAAGAAAGCCAACATGAATTTGAAGGACAGAGATGCCAAAGATGCCAAGATATGAGAAATTGCATTCCAGTTTTAGAGAGTCATGTATATGTGCAATTCTAAGTGTTCTGAATATTTTCTTTGTAGCCATCAGAGGTTTAAAGCATGAGCATCCAGCCTGTGATTGGATAAGATGCATTGAGGGAGAACTTTGCTTGTCTTGTCTAAGATGTCTGTGGTGTGAATTGCTGTGGGCTGCTGTGAGGAAGCAAGCAGGGTGCTGAGAAGGGCCTTTAAGGGCATGTACTGTAACCACAGGCACTGATGGGGACAGACAGTTTCTACGAATGTGTTTGCGATGTGTCAGGCCATTCAGACTGAGTGCAGTGAAGTCAGTGAGTTCTCTCCTTGGGAGATTCCAGTGTTGGATGTATGTCTCTTCCCAGTTCCAGGGCTCTTGATCTTGCTCAGAGCACATGGGGGTTTCTCCTTGGAATTCCTCAGAAACTATGAAGGAGTCAGGCAAGAGAACTACAGCAACAATCCAAAGTGGTATTCATCCAGCTCACTTATCTACCAAATTTGGTTCCAAATGGTATTTTCAGAAAGCAAATAGAAGGATGAAAACTTGGGGCGCCTGGGTGGCTCAGTCATTAAGCGTCTGCCTTCGGCTCAGGTCATGGTCCCAGGTCCTGGGATCGAGCCCCGCATCGGGCTCCCTGCTCCGTGGGAAGCCTGCTTCTCCCTCTCCCACTCCCCCTGCTTGTGTTCCCTCTCTCGCTGTGTCTCTCTCTGTCAAATAAATAAATAAAATCTTTAAAAAAAAAAAAAAAGAAGGATGAAAACTTGCCACCACAAAGGAGATTGCAGGAGAGAAATTCCCCCCTGGTGATTTGAACATCATTACTACCTGCACCTAGACCAGCAACAGTTCAGAAGTGTAGCTTCAGCAAGCATCTCATTTGTAGGGAAAGAAAACATGGGAGCTCTACAGTACTAAACAGACCTGGGTCCCTACGTAAGTCCTCCCACTTCCTAGCTTCATGTGAGGCCTTGGGCAAAGTGCTTAGACTGCTTAGCTATCGTAAACGCACCCACTCTTCTCAGCTTGTAAGTACCCAAGGCATAGAGTAGATATGAGGACAGAACAAGACCGTACATGAGAACTGCTTGACGGTACCCAGCCTAGAGGAAGAACTTGATAAAAGGCAGTTATTCTCATTCGTGTTAGCTATCTTCCCTAAGAAGGGTACTATGATGCTTTAGGAGTTTAAAAGCACTTGAGAGTGTGAGTTTTTCTCTGCATTAGCTAACTAACTCACTCTTTGAATCAGTCACTCTCAACCTGCTTCATCTGTGATCCAGTCAGTTTTGGGCTATTCGTTCACCATTAGAGCTCAGAATGGGGTTGAAGGGGAACCAGGATTCCAGCATGCACATAAAGGGAAGCATGGCAACTTTAGTACTGAAGACCCCTGGAAGAGTTAGGGGAATATAATTCTTCTCATTTTCCTTTGAAATTTCTCCTTTATGATCAGTACACTGTCTCTTAAAAAAACAAAAAAACCTGCTTTCTTTTCTGTTTCTTGTAATCTAGAGACTAGGCCTCTATCCCCTCTTCAACATTCTATCAAGAGTTGGCCACATAAGGACTGCTTCTGTGGGGTTCCTGGCCTAGAGAGCTTTGGTTCAAAGCTATGAAAACCGATTCTTTTTTTTTTTTTTTTTAGTAAAGATTATTTATTCAAATGAGAGAGACAGAGAGAACACAAGCAGGGGGAGAGGCAGGGAGAGAGGGAGAAACAGACTCCCCACTGAGCCAGGAGCCTGACGTGGGGCTCCATCCCAGGACCCTGGGATCGTGACCTGAGCCGAAGGCAGACGCTTAGCTATCTGAGCCCCCTAGGCACCCCGAAAACCAATTCTTGCTGCTTAGTACTGCCTGCCACTTGCCCCATTGAATAAGTCAGCTTGGATATTCACATTTTTGTGGGAAATAATAACAATTCTGACATTAATGGTTTTTAAATATTTCTTTTTTCCCCCTCTAGATTTCTCTTTCCTAAATGTCTTGACCAGTGTTCACAAGGTAAGCAATATGTTTTACTTCCTGCTTTTGCATGCCTTTCAAATTCTGTTTAGATGTAACAGACTTTTCTTCATCTCCTTCTCCCATTCTAAAATCTAAAACAAACAAAATTGGTCCAGGGAAACCTTTGACATCTTTTTCTTTTATCATATTTGATAGGCAGATTTCTTTCTGAGTTTGTCTCTTCAGATGATAAGCTGCCATGACAACAGCTCTCCTGAGCAGGGCTTAAATCCGCCCTGGCCTTCCAACTAATATCAGTGGACTGAAAAGGTATTAGGTATTCCTAGCCTCTGGATCAACAAGATCTTGATGCACTTCTCCTGTCCCATGAATGCACAGTATGGTCCAGTAGGACTTTCTCCCTTAATCCCCTCCTATATACACTGGAATTTTCCACACCTCCTTGGTAGCATTTAGAAAAATCCATCCATCCTGTAGGTTACATTCAACCTCGCATTGTCCTCCCATCTGGCAACCCTGGAAGCAGCACTTTTTAGTCATATTAACTGTGGTGCCTGGAGACCCAGAATAAATTCTGAATTTCCTGCAGTGATGATAAAATGCTCATTGTTGTCAGAAGACCTGGGGTCTGAGCTTCCTGAGCCAGCCCAGCAAGAAGAAATCAGACAGAAGAAAATAACTTGGTGTCCCCAGCACAGTTTTACCCTGCTGATCCCATTGCCAGTCCGCAGGGAGCGGAAACAACTGAGCATACCAGAGCTATTGTCTTGGGAAACAGCTGAGCTGGGTGCTGCGCAGGGCAGGAGCCGGGTCACTGGAGGGAGGAATGTGTGTGTTGGACTGCCGCTCCAGGGAGTCTCACATCCAGCTTTTAGAGTCCTTTGTTGCTTTCCAGGCACAGCACCCCAGAAGCAGAGTGGAATAGAGGTGGCTGCGTCCACCCACAGTATCCATTCCATGTAGATGAAGGAGTTTTTATGGAGGTTGGGTCCATAGAATGTTGTGACAGACTAGATGTGGGGCATGAGTTGGAGAAAGAGTTATCTAGTATGAACTGCTCTTAAGTTCCAAGGTTGGGAGGTTGGGAAGGTTGGTGGTACCTGTCCTTGAGATATAAAGCATAAGCGAAAACATAGGTCCAGGAGATAACCAAGGATCACTCTCTGGTCCTTGGATATATGTTTGCAAGTCATGGTCAAAGCCAAGGGTGTGGGCTATAGTCATGCCCTGTCCACCACATGATTATTGCCACCCTAATGCACCTTGGCTCCTTGGCACTTTCTCCCTCCGTGCCCCTTTCGTTTTTTTTGCACACAGCACAGATAGTCAGACTGCCCTAGCCGAGAGCCTTGGGGAGGTGCCTGTCTTCATTATCCATGAACCTGAGTTCTCTTCTTGGGAGGAAAGACCTTTTAGGCCAAGACAGACTGGATTCTCTCTGGCACTTGGTAGACAGATTTCATTAACACTGCTTCCTTACTCAGTGTTCAAAGGCAACTTGTATCAGATTCTGTGCATGTGTAAAGATAGGGATGTGGGCAGATGACCTTGAGGCCATTGATGATGTTTTTCTAAACTCCAAAGGACTTGTAGAGTGACAGTGTCTTAGTAATTATCTTCCCCTTGCATCTGGGCCCAAAAGACCCTATGAACTGGTCTGACCTGGCTCACCATGGGCATGGGCTGTCCAGGGAGGGAGGAAGTAAAAGGCAAGTATTTCTTTTACCCTCAGAGATTTGGTGGCTAGCTTACCAGTGGGATCTGCCACCAGTAGACAAACACTTCATGTCCCGAGGGAGCATATTGCCTCCCTTTGCTCCTGTTCATGAGTCAGGCTCCCTGATTCATTGCTTTTACAACAAAGGATTGTTTTACAATGAGAAAAGGACTATATTGCAGCCCCAAGATGATGTGTGTTACAGAAATCAAGGATTAGGAAATAATCTCAGAGCTTAAACAGCAAACAAGACTCAGTATAATGCTGATTTGAGAGAAGAGCAAAGACATTTTCGACCATGTCCTGCTTTTGGAAGTATCTAAAGGTGGATAAAACAAACTTTGCTTTCTCCTGGGCTTCTGGAAGCCTTTAGCCCAGACTGGGACAGTCAGACCTTAGAGGTGTTTCTCCACTCTGGGGAATGGGCAGGCCAGGCTGTCCACTCACTCACATCCCAGACTGGTAAGACCATGGCCAAATGTGGGTATCCATTCTTTGATATGGACCAGAAGGAAGCTCCTGGCCCAAGCAAGATGAAACGCCCACAGTGGCCTCTTCACCCTGTGCTCCAGATAACTGCTGTACCTGCCTCACAGATGGCATTTCCTCTTGGCAGGTGGTAGTTTGCATAGCTGGCCTAAGGAATGCTGAGGATAATCCTTTTGCTTGTTTCCCTATAAAGCAAAGCCCCATTTCTGTGTCCAATTCCTGACCTAGAATCCCAACCCCCCAGGGTTTATCTACATGACACTGGTGAAGCAGACAGGACTCTGGGCAAGGTGTCCATCAGAGATCCAGACCCCAGCCTTTTCCAGAATAGGCCAGGCCTATGCTTATGATCCTGGTGCACACAACTTAGGTTGCCACATTTGCACTAGTCTGATTCTCCAGTTTCTTTTGCCCAAGAAGATACCCCACAGAGTCCTAGGACCTTTATAGGTCTTCACTCAGCTTTTGCTGACTCCTCAGTGCAAGATCCATCACAGCCATTCTTGTCTCATGGAAATCTCATGGGCCTCTTGCAGGATCCGGCTCCCATGTTTGCCACCTCTGGAATGTGCTGAGCCTTCTAGCACTCTGCTTTGCTTCCCCCACTATGCTACATTCTGGGCCTGGCCTTCTGATCTTGCCTCACTCCATTTCCAGAGGCCCCAGTCAGGCCCTGGTGCAGTCATAGGACATGGATTTCTGGCATTAGGCTCACCAGCCTCATCCTCAGTGCTTCTCCTGAAACCTCCAGAGTGACCTTTCTAAATGGGACTGAGAGCACAGGCACAACCAGTGTCACCTTCATTATGAGCCTTCCCTGACACTGTGGCTGAGAATTGTCCATCTTAGTGTTAAAGCTTCTGAACAGAAATTTTTAAATGTTTTAAAATAGAATAAACAAAATGCCGACATATTCTCCATTTGAATTCCTCAGTCTGTGCCATTACCACAACTAGGTCATACATGGAGACCTTGAGGATAGAGGTTTTGTGTGGGAGAAGCTCTTAAGAAAATGTGGTTCTTTATCTTCTTGTATACTTGCATACACATAGACTATCTGAGAAAGCATACCCAAGATCTGGTTGTCAGTGGTTGCCTCTGGGAAAGAGAACTAGGACTCAGGGTGCCAGAGGAGGGAGGAAGAAGCTTGGTTTGAATACCCTTTTGTACCTTATGAATTTTCTACCAAAAATGTGTATATATTGGTAAATCTTATAAACCTTTCAGATGGCTGGCTGATGAATGGGATTTGCTCAGACTTAGAAGTGGGGAAAATTCTGGCATATGGGTGCCCACAGCTTAGCTGCTTAGGCAGCTGCACTGGACATCAGGTTGCATGTATCTTTTATGACACTTGATTCATTCATTCACTTATTCAGCAAATCTGTATCTAGAGCCTGCTTCAACCCAGTCCTGGGAGGTTGGGGAAGGCTTCTGGAAGAGGTGCTATTCAAATTGTCTATAGCCTGAAGGAGGAATTGGGCCAACGAAGAGGAGGGAAAAGATGGTTCCAGGCAGAAGGACCAGCAAGAGCGAAGGCCTGATGGTGACCAGAGGACACCCAGGGCACACACCAGAGCACATCTGATATGATCAGATTTTCTGTTTTTGAAAGATTACTCTGACTACAATAGTTAGAATGAATTATAGTAAGAGAAGCCTGGAAGTGCACAGAATAAGCAGTGACCTAGCAAAGAGACTAGCAGCCTGAACTAGACAAATGGTAGCAGGGATTGATAGTGGATGATGGATCCAGGAGCTGTTTAGCACTCACCAGGCCAGGAGGAGGACTCAGGTGCCTCCACAGCCCACATTTGGGGAACTGGGCAGCCTTTCACCAAGTGACAGGAGGAAGCAGAGCTACACTCACCACTTGGATGTCAAGGAAGGCTGGTGAGGAAACTCACCCTTGAATCCTGAGAGGTCTCTCAAGCACCGTGCAAAGGCCTAAGGTCAGCTTACTAGCTGAGCACTACCAGATACCTGAGAAGAATAGAACCTACATCTCAGAACCAAGGAACTGATAGATCCCCAAATTGTTCATAAACACTTAGGAAGGAGGTTCTGTGCTCAGCAGGTGAATTGTAAGTCCTGGTGTCTATGATCCCAGTCATGTGGCATAACCTTCGTATGTATCCTTTCCCCATGGTAACATGTGACCGTTGGCATGAAGCTCCTAATCCCTACTCCCTGGTAATGAATTGAGTGCATCCAGACAATTTGTGAGGTCAGATTCCATCTTTAGCATTTTTATTTTATTTTTTTTTAATATTTATTTATTTGACAGAGTAAGAGAGGGAACACAAGCAGGGGGAGTGGGAGAGGGAGAAGCAGGCTTCCTGCCAAGCAGGGAGCCCGATGCGGGGCTCGATCCCAGGACCCTGGGACCATGACCTGAGCTGAAGGCAGACGCTTAACGACTGAGCCACCCAGGCGCTCCCAGTCTTTAGCATTTTTAGAACACTTTTTTCGTTAGTATGAGTGTCGAGAGGAAGGAAGTATCGTTTACATCTGCCTCAGACTAGACGCAGGAGCCAAGGATCCTGGAAGTTGCCTTCCATCTAGTGATGGCCACTCATCTGAACCATGGACTCAGCAGCCTCACTAGTGGGAGTCACATGACCTAGCTTCCTGTTGGTGCCATAGCCACCCTTGTCTGTCTGAGAAATGGATCAGTCCAGGCCCCTCAGTGTCCGTGTAGAGGTCTCATTCTTAGGCTTTTGCTCCCCAGACAATGACGGTGGTGGGGATGGTGGTGGCCATTAAGTTGCATTTAATGAGTTCTTACTATCTCTAGGCCCTGTGATAATTATTTACTGATAACCTGCAGGTGTGTGTTACTGTTCCCATCTAACAGAGGAGGAAATTTGGCTTAGAGAGAAAGTTGAGCAGTTTGCCCCTGATGTCATTCATTAGTAATTAGTGGAGCCCCGCATTTAAACTCATGGTCTGCCTGGCTCTAAAACCCATGCTTTAGGGGCACCTGGGTGGCTCAGTCGGTTAAGCGGCTGCCTTCGGCTTGGGTCATGATCCCAGGGTCCTGGGATCAAGCCCCACGTCGGGCTCCCTGCTGTGGAGAGTCTGCTTCTCCCTCTCTCTCTGCCTGCCTCTCTGCCTACTTGTGCTCTCTATCTCTCTGTCAAATAAATAAATAAATAACCCATGCTTTAGTTTTTACATTATACTATCTTTCTACATATATGAAGAAGATAAATAAGACTGAGTCCTGTATTTTAAATAACACCTGTGTTATTCATAGGAGCTTTTATAGTTTAGAGGAGGGGAGAGAGCAGAGTCGCATGAAGGATTGAGATGGTAAGGTAATAGGGAAGATTTTAACAAAAAAGTAAGCTTTACCAAAATTAAAAAGTTAAAGAGCTTAAGTAAAAAACAAGGTGCAGAACAGTATAATATGCCACTGTTTGTGGGGGAAAAAAGGTATACACACATTTACTTGTGTATACACAGCACATCCTGGAAGAAGATCTGAGAATCTGATAATGGTGATTGCCTCCAGGGAAGGAAACTAGATGGCTGAGGAGGAAGGGAATTTATTTTCCTTGTGAATCCTTCTTTGCATTGTTTGAGTTTTGCCCTCAAAAACTAAGTACAGCTGATTCTTTTTTTTTTAAACTAAACACTCAGCTTAATTAAATAGTATTCGTACAGAGTCCTCTATACTGAATATTCATCATTCAGGATCCCACAATTACAAGGTTACTTGGGACAGCCAAAGTCTCTGTAATTTAGAGATAATCAGTTATGAACTAATCATTTATAAAAGCTAGCCTCTCCTATTAAAAAGATTTTAATCTTAGATACAGAGTTAATGATAACACCCATGAGAATTCTATTACAAAATAGAATATAAATGTTGAAAATCTTGAAAACCTATAAATGAAATTCTATTTAACAAAGAATTAGGAGGCAGCAAGAGATACTCTCTCTACATCTTCCAAAGTGGGAGATCAATAGTTTAGAGCTGTAAAATCAAGTTATAAAGAGTGAGTTATACTCTTAGTATATAGTTAGTTGTAAAGACATACACTGGGGGGACTAAAATTACTACTATAACCAACCAGAATGTGAAGGCAAAGTGGGAAGAACACTTCAGAATATTCCAGTTTCCCCATCTGTCACGTAGAAAAGCCAATAGGCATTGTCTAAAAGTGATATTATAAGAAACAGTGATTTAGATCTATCAAAAAGCTATAAGGGGGAGCACCTGGGTGGCTCAGTCAGTTAAATGGCTGACTCTTGATTTTAGCTCAGATCCTGATCTCAGGGTCATGAGATCAAGCCTGGCTTCAGGCTCTGCGCTCAGCCTGGATTCTGCTTAAGATTCTCCTTCTCTGGGTGGCTCAGTCGGTTAAGCAGCCAACTCTAGGTTTCAGCTCAGGTCAGGATCTCGGGTCCTGGGATTGAGCCACCCGTTGGGCTCTGCACTCAGCAAGGAGTCTGCCTCAGGATTCTCTCTCCCTCTGCCCCTCCCCCCACTCTCTTTCTCTTTTGTGTGCATGCGTGCTTTCTCTCTAAAATGAATAAATACATTTTTTTAAAAAAAGATTCTCTTTCCCTCTCCCTCTGCCCCTCCTCCCTGTGCTCGCTCACTCACACTCTCTCTCTAAGATAAATAAATCTTTTTTAAAAAATTAGAAAAAGAACAAATTTTTTTAATCTTTTTTTTAAGACTTTATTTATTTGACAGAGAGAGAAAGAGGGAGAGAGAGCACAAGCAGGAGGAGCGGGAGAGGGAGAAGCAGGCTCCCTGCCAAGCAGGGTTCGATCCCAGGACCCTGGGATCATGACCTGAGCCGAAGGCAGATGCTTACCCAATTGAGCCACCCAGGCACCCCAAGAACAAGAAATTTTTTTAAAAATAGTTTATATTTTAAAAGATTGAGGGGCGCCTAGGTGGCTCAGTCGTTGGGCGTCTGCCTTTGGCTTGGGTCGTGGTCCCGGGGTCCTGAGATCGAGCCCCGCGTCGGGCTCCCTGCTTGGCCAGGAGCCTGCTTCTCCCTCTCCCACTCCCCCTGCTTGTGTTCCCTCTCTCGCTGTGTCTCTCTCTGTCAAATGACTAAATAAAATCTTTAAAATAATAAAAAAATAAAAGATTGAATCTATAAAAGAGATCTAGCTGCTGGTATGTTAAAGCAACATTATGGGGTTACAATCAGCAAAATCCAGACGGCAGAAATTTACAGGATACAGCTGTTCAACAAATAAATTACAAAGAAATGAGATACCGCAGATTGAAAGAGAATTATGAGATGTATCAATGAAATATAGTGTGTGGACTTTGGTTCCTGGTTCAAAAAAATCAGCTCTAAGAAAACAGACAGAGAACGTAAACTATATTTTGTATATTGAAGAATTTATTGTTAATTATTAATTTTTAAAATATACTGAAATATTTTTGGATGAAAGAATAGGATGTCTGGGATTGACCTCAAAATCATCCCGGGGAAAGGGGCAAGGGCTGGCATGTGATATGGAAGAAATGCAGTTAGCCAAGTGTTGTTAATTCTTGAAGGGTGATGGGCACATGGGAGTTCATTGTACTACTTTTAAAATTTTTGTATATGTTTTACATTTTCACAGTATTAATAAGTGAATAAAAATGGTTGAATAACAAAAATGCAAGTGATCTTATAGTGGAAATGGTGTATATGCTCTGATCATAACTATGTCAAAACAGGAATGAGTATGGAATTATAATTATGTTGGCATGGTAGGATATGATAACTTCCCTGATTTCCAAATTCTCTGTAGCATAGATTTTCCTTCTATGTATCTATGAAAGCTTGGGAGGGATTTTTACCCACTCCACAACCCCTCATTGCCGGCACCACTCTTCCTTACTGTATGACTGTGTGAATATCTGTGTTAGCACTTACCTTAGAATTGTAGGTCCATGTGAGCAACTCCTTGCCTGTGCACTCTTTGAGAATCTAATGGTGAGTGCCTGACGTATGGTTCGTGCTTGGTAAATGTCTGTGGTCTAAACTAGTGACAGTGTCTGGCACGGGTTCCGGAAGAGGTTAAGGACAAGGGATGTGGAAAGGGCCCTTTGATGAAGAAGCTCCAGGAGAGCTTCCAGCTGGAGAGCAGAATTGAGAAAGTAGAGGAGGGTAAGAAGTGAGGCAGCTACAGGCTTGAGGCCATTCACTCCAAGAAGTGGCAGTAACAGACAGGGGAGCAGGTGTTGGGGGTCAGGGGTGTCTGTATAAGAGGGCTACTGGAAGGGATGATCAGGAAGGGAGCAAAGGCTCACATTGTGTGAGCCCTCAGCCCCAGTCAGGACTCTGAAGCCTGAATCATTCTTGGTTTTATTCCTCAGGCCTGGTGAGTAATGTGGTGTTCACCAGTCACACCACGGAGCAGAGGCACCCTCTCCTTGTCCAGCTGCAGAGCCTCATCAGGGCTGCCAATCCTACTGCAGCCTTCATTCTTGCAGAAAATGGGATTGTCACCAGGTAAACTTACCAAGTTTACTTCACCCTGTAGGACTAGCCACTTTCTCAGATGCACCGCTCTGACTATGGCCCACAGTGTCTTTCTCTTGTATCTAAGACCTGCACATTTATAGAAGTGCTTTTGATGTTACGTAAAAATCAGCAAGAGGACCCCATGTGTCAGTGTCCTGTACTGTTTTGAGATATTTTGTTGTTTTTTTTTTTAAGATTTTTAAAAAGATTTTCTTTATTGAGAGAGAGAGCACGAGCAGGGGAAGAGGCAAAGGGAGAGGGAGAGAGAGAATCCCAAGCTGACTCCATGCTGAGCGCAGAGCCCGACACGGGGCTTGATCTCATGACCCCGAGACCATGACCTGAGCTGAAATCAAGAGTTGGAGGTTTAACTGAGCCACCCAGACGCCCCAAGATTTTATTTTTAAATATTCTCTGCACCCAACGTGAGTCTCGAACTTACATCCCCGAGATCAAGAGTTGCGTGCTCTACTGACTGAGCCAGCCAGGTGCCCCGAGATACTTTGTTTTGATGCATCACATTTTTGTGCATTAAAGGATGAAGTCGAGACTCTCTCAATATTCCTTGTGTTAAGATGTGAAAGAAATGGCATAGAGAACATAGAGAAATGACCTTTTTACTTCATGGACTTGGGTCCAAATTACAAACTAAAAACAGAGAATTGATGACTTTGTGTGTGTGGATGTGTATGAAGAGAAAACATCTGGTCATATAGCACATTTATTTGCTCCACAAAGATATACCAAAAGGTATATACTTTTTATATAATTTCGACTTTGAGCAATGTAAATATTTTACATATTCAGAAATTAACAAAGAGAGATAAAACTAAAACAAAAAAGTGAATCCATCTGTATATCAAAGTAATAACAACCACACACACAGCAGTTAATTCAAGTAACTTTTAAACATAATCCTCTGTTGGAACCCTGATTCAAATAACATCACTTGTTAGATAAGAAAGATTATAGGGGCGCCTGGGTGGCTCAGCCGTTGGGCGTCTGCCTTCGGCTCGGGTCATGATCCCAGGGTCCTGGGATCGAGCCCCGCGTCGGGCTCTCTGCTCGGCAGGAGGACTGCTTCTCCCTCTCCCACTCCCCCTGCTTGTGTTCCCTCTCTCACTGTGTCTTTCTCTGTCAAATAAATAAATAAAATCTTAAAAAAAAAGAAAGATTATAAATGTGAAGTGGGAAAGGTGAAGAAAAACCCTGTGAACGGTGGATTTGAATTGTGGGAGTCAATATAAATTCATTATTTCAAAAAAATGTATATTTCCTAGCTCTTCCCATTGAAAGGGACCAGAAATACTAATACCACAGTAGAATAAACACCCCTTCCTCTAGATCCTGGTTTCTACATACCAATCCCCAATACAGGGTATCAGGACTTCTTGGAGAATTGACTGATTGCAGGTCTAGGGCAGGGAAAGTACAGGTGAGCCTGGTACATATTGTGCTAAAAAAGCAAGGAGGTATCAAAGATTAGTAGAGATATGTCAAAGGGATACCAGAGCTAGCTCAAGAAGCTCCCACTAGACAAAATTTGGGACAGCTTGAGCATAAGAGAAAACAAATGTAATAACAAATTACAGCACATGGAATAAAATGAGTCCATGGTGATACTAAAAAAATGAGGAGAGGCAGGACAGTAAATCTCTCTTAACACTAATAAATAAGAATTTATAGAACCAGAGAGTCACTGTTTTGTAACTGTTAGTATAATATAATACTTGATTTAGGCAAGAATCATCAGTGGATACTAAGAGCAGTGGATGACAGATTGTTGATGAAAAGGACATTAACTGGTCTCAAAGTATCACTCCATGGACTACTTACTGCTTACGATGAGGGGAAAGTACCTTCACAGTAGAGAGATCTAGTAGACATGACGTTGACCAAATGATTAGACTTAGAGACCACTATGTGGGCAGACTGACATCGTGTGCCTCCTTCATGTGATGCTCTGGGAAGGACACAACCTCACCTGGGTATTAATCTTACCAAAAATGTTTACCAAATTTATTCATAAGGAAATAGATCCAGATTGTAGGACACAGGACAACTGGCATGTACTCTTCACAACTGTCAACTCTGTAAGAAACAAAAGTTGGAAGAATTATTCCACATAAAAGGAAAATAAAGATTGTAAATTCAGTAAGCAGTCCTTGATTGGATCCTGGTCCCCTCTCTGGCAAAACAGGGAAAATTTGAAAATGGATTAGATCAGTACTTCTCCAACTCTAATGTGCATATAGATCTCTTAGGGATCTTGTTAAAATAAGAAGGCAGGTCTGGAGTAGGGCCTGGCATTTTGTGTTTCTGATGATGAGCTTCTAGATGATACCAGTACTGCTGGTCCACAGTATTAAATTCCTTGGGTATAATAATAGTATTGTTGTTGTGAAAGAGGACGTCCTTGTTCTTAGGAGAGGGAGGCATACTGAAAGGATTTAGGTGTGCAGTAACAGAAAAAATGTATGTGTACATGCTTGTGCATCTATGGGGGAAGGAAGCAAAATGGGCCAGTTAAAATTGATCATCCTCATTAACCTAGGTTTTTCTATATGTTTTCAAAGGAATGAAGACATTGAGCTGATTCTCTCAGAAAATAGTTTTTCAAGTCCTCAGATGCTACGATCTCGATATTTAATGTACCCTGGCTGGCAAGTATCATCATTGAAAAGTAGCTAAGATTTCTTTGTAAATGCAATGATTTATTCATTTACAGAAAAAAAAAAGAAGAAAAAGTGAAATTTCACGTGTTCTACAAGGGTAACACTGGCAGCTGGGATGGCCTGCCGTATCCTAACAGCTGCTGGTCTTGCCAGGAGCCCAGTGCTCCACACATCTTGGGCTCCAACTTGGGAGCCTTGCTGGATGTTGAGACTTAGGGAGTGGCCCTGTGAGCACCAAGCACACCGTGGCCTTTGTTTCCTCTCGCCTCTAGTGAGGGTGAGGTGGCTGGCATGGAACCAGATGAGAGTCGCTCCTGAGAATATAGGCAGTCCTCCAGAGGGTCCCACCTGACAGGTAGGTTCCCTGCTGTTGTGGCCCGGGGGATGGCAGCCTCCCAGCCTGTGAACCTCTCCTCCAAAAGGGAGGGGAGAGAGAGGACCAAAGGCACTGTCGTCATGCTAGTGCCAACATCACTTGAGCACCCACTGTGTGCTACACCTTGTTCTAAGCTCTCCAGGATAGTAGCCACCAGCCACACTTGGCTATTTCATAAAGTGTCAGTTAATAAAAATTAAGTAAAATCAGTCTTTCAGTCATACAAGCCATACTTCAAGTGCTCAGTAGTTACCTGTGGCCAGCAGCTAGCACACTGGGCAGCGCAGATCCAGAACATTTCCATCCTCACAGAAAGTTCTGTTGGACAGTGCCATCCTACCAGCTCTACCTGTGTTACCTCATTAATCTTCAAACCAAGCCTGCGAGGTAGGCTGCTTGATTTTCCTCCTTTGTAAGGATAAGATAAGTGAGGCAGCGAGGAGTTAAATGGCGTGTTCAGGTTCATACAGCCAGTAAGTGAAAGAGCTGCGTTTCAAACCCAGCTTATGTGGCTCCAGAGCCCGTATGCTCAACCGCCGTGCTGTGCTCATTCCTCTACAGAATGGGTAGCTGGGTTCTGCTCTTTTGAAGGTTCAAGGGAGGACAGTTACTAAAGCTTGGCCGAAAGTATTCTCTCATGTTGATTTGGATTATCTTTGTTATCCTTGCTCACTTCCCCCAAACACCTTTCTATGTCCTCCACACCACGCCTTACGTCACCAGTATTTTATACCAGCAAAAAACTGATTGCACTATGCTGGTAAACAAACAAGTCCCATGTGTGGAATTGAAGATTTTCAGGCATGTTCTAGAAGGAACCTCCGATTTGAGTTATATCATACTTGCTTAAACAGTGGGGGTAAGTGCATCATGCCTTATGCCTGAACAAGACAGTTCTAGCTTAGCTAAAAAGAAACAGATGGAGCTTATGGGTGAAACCTTCCTCTCCACTGACTACAGCTACTGACCCTTTTCCTGCCTCACCTCTGGGCCTGGGCCTGAGATTCCTGCTGCTTCCACCTAGCACCTAGGGAAGCACCCATTCTGTAGTCCATGGTGACTCATTCTGGGCATTGTGCACATGAACCTAGCTCAGGGCACAAACTTTACTGGAGGCAGAATGATCCAAGAGCCAGGTATAAAGGGTGCATTAGAAGCCTCCGTGAATCTAAAGTCTGAAGCCTTCTCTTTGCCAGGAAGATCAGTCCTTATAGAGAATCAGAGATGGAGGGGCCTCAGCATCATCCTTTGGACCCTCCCCCTTCTGAGTCCCTTCCTAGGAATCAGATAATTTAATCTTTTAACAAGATGGCAGCCATCAGCCATCCCTGTATATTTTTCCCCCTCCCTCACTGAGTCAGAGCCCACCACCTCAGTGAAGAGGCTTTAGCTCTGTGCTTAGCTCTGTGCTGTGCAGATTGTCAGTCATTCCCCTCCCACAACCCTCTCTGTGCTCATCTACCCCACCCCCAACTCCCCTGGTAGAAGGCTTGTTTCTAGCCTAGCAGGAAACCTTCACTCTTCCCTTGGCCCCTCCCAGTTTCCGTAAGGATTCAGGCTCTGAACAAAGAAGCCAGAGAGGCCGATGGTCTCCCATTATCTTGGGAGAGGGCAAGAAGAACATGTCAGTACTGCAGAAATGTTACACCAGCACCTTACTTTAAGGAAAGCATAAAGAGTAAGATAGTTTCAATAATACATGTGATATAAAATTCATATCTGTAGAGCTATTTTAAAGCAAAGGAAACTAATAAAATATAATAGACTGGACGAAATGTTTGCATCATATGTGGCAAAGGGTTAATATAATATTTGAGAAGCTTATTTTGATACTGAAGAAAAGTAACCCATTCCATATAGGTGGACAGTTCACTTTTTTTGAGGATTTTATTTATTTTAGAGCGAGAGAGCGAGTACGTGAGCAGGGGGGAGGGGCAGAGAGAGAAGGAGAGGGAATCTCAAGCAGACGCCATGCTGAGCACAGGGCCCGAGCGGGGCTCAAACCCACGACCCTGAGATCATGACCTGAGCTGAAACCATGAGTCGGACGCTTAACCAATGGAGCCACCCAGGTGCCCCTGCACAGTTCACTTTAGAGCAAGTATAAATGGCAGCCATAGTAACAGAATTCCATTTTAGTAACTCAAAAACGTAAAATGATGCCTCGCTGTTGTTTTGATTGAAACCTATTACACTTAACCAGAAATATCTAAGAATCATTGCTGGGGGAATTGTTGTGCAACTGAGACACTCTTCTGCTACTGGGAGTGGTGTAAGTTATTACCCATGAGATGGTTACACCCTTTCCTGGGTTGATACCATCATGCAGATTCATCTCAAGGAAATAAGTCAAAAGAAGGAATGACAATTCCATAACTTTGGAAGCTGGATGATGGGGGTTCATTGCACTCTCTCTCTATCTTTGCATGTGTTTTCAATTTTCCATAATAAAAACTTAAACTTTTTAAATGCTCTGAATATGGCATGTCCTTTTTATTTTTTATTTTTTATTTATTTATTTATTTTTAAGATTTTATTTATTTATTTGACAGAGAGAGACATAGTGAGAGCAGGAACACAAGCAGGGGGAGTGGGAGAGGGAGAAGCAGGCTTCCCGCGGAGCAGGGAGCCCGATGCGGGACTCAATCCCAGGGTTCTGGGATCGAGCCCCACATTGGGCTCCCAGCTCAGTGGGAAGCTTGCTTCTCCTTCTCCTACTGCTTGTGTTCCCTCTCTCACTGTCTCTGTCAAATAAATAAAATCTTAAAAAGAAATTTTTATTTTTAAGCAATCTCTACACCCACCGTGGGGCTTGCACTCACAACCCCAAGATCAAGAATCGCGTGCTCTACCAACTGAGCCAGGTGCCCCTGAACATGGCATCTTCTTAATGAGTCTGTGGTTGGCATTATGTCTGCTGAATTCAAAACTGAGAAAATAGAGCAGAGATGCCCCAGCTCTTTAGTTCCTTCTGCAAAGTGTGCACATCCAAATGTACAGTCTGTTAAGCTGCCCTCAACAATGGTGGGGTATAGTTGAGGCCCTGAGGAAGAGCTCCAGGGGTGTCAGAAGGAACCCCCAATCTCAGGTGGCACACTGGTAGGCTTCAAAGATAGATGGGGATCTTTGGCTTCAGGAACTGCTAGTCTACAGACCTCCCTGCTGTAATGGGGCAACCATGCTTCCCAGTCTTAAGATGAAAGAAACATATACATATTTAAAACAAGTGTTTTGTATGCAAATGTCACATAAGAGAGAACTCAAATATTTCTGGATGGGTATATAATTCATCCCTGAGTGGTATATGGTAACACTCAAAGCCCCAATTACTTGTACTTACAAATTTTTAAACTTTTTAAGGTATGAAGGTAAATATGATGCTGGATCAGTCTTTCCACTAATGGTTCAGATCTGCGTATGGTTTGGTCGTCCCTTGGAGAAGACTCGCTTCGTGGCCAAGTGTAAAGGTAAGCCTTGGTTGGGACATGTCCCAGACCCTGGTAAAAGAGTATGCCAGAGTTGCCCATGCTACCCGGCACCATTTTAGTATTAATGTGTGCTGTCTTTTCTCCTTTCCATTGGGTCCAAAAACAAGCAGAGGGATTTGAGGATCCAGGAGTGCCCCACTCTTGGGAACAGTGGCAGAGCCACTGGGGAGGTTCTGGTGGAGGGACAGCCTATGAGCCCTGGTCCCTCGAGTAGGGATCCTTCCCAGTCCCTAACCCTCCCAGCTGTGTGCCCTGAACTTGGCCTCTGCCCCCAGGTAGGTGACAGCCTTGTCCTCTTCCTCCACCAGCAATTCAGTCTTCCATCAAGCCAAGCCCCTTCTCTGGAAACATCTACCACATCCTGGGCAAAGTGAAGTTTTCAGGTAACTGGGGAGTTGGATTTGGGAGTCCTGCACTATGGAATGCTCACATCTCGTGATGCGGGTTTATAGCTTCTACTGGTGCTCTACAGACCACGGATAGCTCTCAGACTCTCTCAAAAACCCTCCCATCTGGGCTTGACACCAGTGGTTCTTCTAGTCTCCCCGCCTTTCTGCAGGTCCTGCTCCACAGTGGAGGATGTGTCCTATCTTCCCCCTGGATGGCCTGCCCAGGGCCTTTCCTTACAGCTCCTTGATTTCCTTGTTCGAGAGACTCTCACTGCACCCCTTTCAAGGCATCCATGGCCTCCTAGACCTGTCACCAGGAGCTGCCCCAGTGATGAGCTCTCCAGGTCCAGATCCATTTCTGCCCAAGTCTTCAAGCCTTCCACTTGCCTTCTCCCTATTTATTGGCCTTAGGCCTCTGGAAACCCTAATGACCTGAAGTCTGTCCATCCTGGGCTGGAGGTCAGGGAAGGCCTCAAGACAAGGAGTTAATCAACTCAACATTGAGAAGGGAGAATATTCCAGAGAAAAGGTACAGCATGTGCTTTGGAACCAAGGCAAAAAAGGCACATTGCAGGAACCAAAAAGGGTTCACTGTGGCTGAGGCCTAGCATCAATATGTCTGTTAAGGCATTTTTAGCTGTTGTAACAGAAAACGCCAACTCACCTAGCAGGTGTTAGCTGTGTAATAAGTCAAGAGGTCAGGCAGCATAGCAAGGCCACTGAGGACACAGGTAATGTGTGTTCCTTCATTCATGGTATGTCAGCTTGTCCTCAGGTTCCCAGCCCTCATTGCCAGGTAGTGCTACAGGTCTAGGTGTCACCTCCAAACACAACATCCAGCTGAGAGGAGAGGCTCTTTCTGTGGGTGGCTTTATCAATACAGATGCCTTTTACTGAAGCACTTCCTACCACTTCCTGAGCAGACCACTCCTCTCATTGCCCAGGATTGAGTTGCCATGCCTTCTGGGGAATTGGTATTGGAGAAAGAGCAGGATGCTGGGCAGGCAACCATCAGTGTCTGCCATAGGGAGCCACTGAGAGTTGTAAGCATGGGACCATATGGGTTCAGATGGGAGAATTAGATGACATCACCTATATAAAAGAAGCTCTCAAGGTCCTTAACCCATGCCTTTGGCCTAATTTATGTTCCTGAATCTGAAACTTTGACCCCTTACTCAAGCCTGCTTCCCTCAGGCTCCGACAGACAGCCCCCTCCTTGTTTCAGAGGTCATAATGTCTCCCCCTTCCCTCTCACCTTGTTTTTGTCTTAATTTAGACCTTCTCTTGACCCCTTTCTTATTCAAAGTTAACCTCTCTTTGTTTTGGAACCCTTTCTCATCCTGCTTTTTAGGGGGACCTTGCCTTTTTCTTGTGTCTCCTGTGCTAGCCCCCCGCTTCTCAGTCTATAAACCCAGTCCTAGCTTTCCTGTCCCTATAATGTGACCCTCCTGCACCACTTGTATGTTGACAGTCCCTCTTCCCTTGGCCTCTCAGGCCTCTGCTAGGGGCTCTCCTCTTGTAGTCCCCTTCTGGGTTAGTGACATCCACCTGATTACCAAATCAGCCAAGCCAGAAATTTACATTGCTCCTCCCTCTCTTACGTCATCCTTTCTAACTTGACACCAATCAGGGCAGTTCTCCCTCCTGCATATGTCACAGGAATCTGTCCCCAACTATCTGCACATTACAGTCTTAGTGTAGCTTTATCCTTTTGGGGCTCAGGGACTACATGTGTTCTCCCTACAGACTCTGAGAAGGCCATGGAGGTCTGCCATAACACTCTGGCCAATTCTTTGAGCATTGTCCCTGTTTTGGAGGGACCCTCGCCACCGCCTGACTCCCGAAGCACACCTCAAGAAAGCAACGGGCAGCAGGAGTGTTACCTCGTGTTCATCGGCTGCTCCCTGAAGGAAGAAAGCGTCAAGGACTGGCTGCGGCAGTCAGCCAAGCAGGTGGTTTCCAAAGCCCAGACACCTCTGGCACAAATGTGACCAGCACACCTCAGAGCTGCTCCTGGCCTTGGGGTAGAAGCCCCTCCCATGACCTCCCTCCTCGTCCACCCTTCACAGGCTCAGCCAGCACTTTCAGGGATGGTTTGCAAGTAGGAGGAAGCCACTCAGGGTAACCTCAAGGCAGACCTGTTCTTACAGCCATTTCTAATTCTTTTGCCAAGGCAAATTGCAGCTATTAGGTGGCTTAACTAGAACCTGGGTGAAACCTGGTGGTTCCATGTGGATCCTGGGTCAGCCTGGCAGTCTAAACTCAAAATGTCTTTTCTTAGCTGAACCTAATTCGGGGCTGTCCTGTGTTCTGAGCCCAGAATCCTTCTATACTTGGGTTCTCTCTCTAGAAAAGAGAAACAACAAAGATAGGCTTACGGCCATTTGCAAACCAAGATTTCAAGCACTGATACCGGTGAGCCCAGGGAGTCTCAAGGGAAGAGGATGCTTGCCTATAGAGGCACGTAAGCATCTTTAGCCCAGTACTGCAAAGAAAAATAAAACCCAGACTGGATTTAAAATCCTCTAATACGATGCAGGTTGGGTGCTAGGCCTCTTAGCACAGCCTCAGGGGTTTAGCTTGACTTAGAACTCTGGAAATAGAGTTGGCTGAGCCCTGGGTCCTTTGTAGATGCTTAGTTGGAACCTGTCTTTTATACTGAGGGATGGCTGCCGGTAGGCTGTGTCTTTCTCAGATAAACTGGATAAACTCCTAAATGGTTGAGTAGGGGACCTCATGTTGTCCCTTTGTCTGCATACCTGGCACTGGTGAGGCTTAGAGTCGAGGATCTGCAGAGACAGGAACATGCTATTTGCCGAAGCACTGGTGTTTCCTCTGCTGCTTCCCCTGGCACACGGGGTTCTGTGGTGGTAAGTGGTCTCCTTGAGGGGCAGGCAGGCAGGATATTGTGTCCAGGCCATGACAGTGCTGTGCTTTCTTTCCTTGCCACTGGGATCTAAGTCATGTAACTGGCCCCCAGAGCCCTGAGCCCTCACCTGCCCATGTACTCCCATCAGCTCTGTTGGGACCTGACCCCTCCCTCCCTACATCTCTGCACAGAAGCCTCAGAGGAAAGCCCTGAAGACCAGGGGAATGCTGACCCAGCAGGAGATCAGGAATATCCACGTGAGTCCCCTAAGAGCCCCAAGGCTATCCTTCTGGGCTGGCACAGCTCCATCCTTTAGGATTCCCTGAGTGAGGGGCCTATTTATAGGGCATGCTGAAGGTCTTGCTCCTCTTAAGCCACAGAGGGAAGCTGGGTAAAGAGGAACCTCAGACCCCCCAACCTTGTAGCCTGAGAGGAAGAGGGTAGAGTGACCTCTGGTGTGACCTGGGCATGAGATAGAGGAGAAGCAGTGCCTGTGGGAGGAAGGGGTGACATGGAGCCCTGTTTTGACACACTGTTGAAGCAGCCACAGAAGTCCTTTGTCCTCCCATCCCTCCATGCTAGATATAAACCACAGATAAAGCAACAGAGCCCAGGAAAAGTTGTCTAGATCCAGAAGCTGCCAATAAGCAGGGGATATAATCCTGGGACCACCATGAGAGGCTCTTTGATGAGCCCCTCAGCCTTCAGGCTGACTCTCAGCCTCTGCCCCAGTCCCGACCCCCACTGGGACCTTTTCCTGAGGGGCTTGGGGGCAAAGGCTACAAGGGACACAGAGTCCAGGCCCCAGCACAGGCTGTGCCACTTCTCCCAGTAATGAGTGGGTGGGAGAGGCTGTGGGACCCTAGGAGCCCCTGCTTTGGACTTGAGGAGGTCCCTTCATATCCAGCTCCTGTCCTGGGCAACCCTGGGTGCTCCTGGGGAGGAGACTTTGGGTACCTCAGAAGGCAGTCCTTGTAGTGTATGTTCCCCAGAAGCAGACCTTGAACATGGATTTGAGTGCACGTAGCTTATTTTGGAAGTGATTCTAGGAGACACTAGCAGGGAAGTGGGAAAAGTAAGGGAGAGAAAGAAGGGGAGACAGCTAACAAAGGGTATGTTACCAAACCAGTACCACTGAGGACGAGTGGAGCTTAATCCCATGAGAAGCTCCCAGAGTTCCTCCCTGAGAGCTCAGGGACCTCCATCAGTCACTACTTGAGAACTGCTGCAGGGAGGACATTCCCTTGCATGTCTAGCCTTCCATGGGGCAGAGTGGGCTATCTTGCTAAGGTCATAGGCTTATTTGTTTTTAATGAATGAGCAGATGATAAAAAGTGGTCAGATAATTTTAATAGGACTCTTTTTTCCTACAGGTGAAACGCCACCTGGACCCTCTGCCCGCAGGCTACTTTTACAATGGCACCCAGTTTGTCAACTTTTTTGGTGACAAGACTGATTTTCACCCACGTATCCTTAGAATCTGTGGTGGCCAGGTTGGGGGTGTGGGAAGCCTGATCGTCAAGAGGGTGTTTGCTAGAGCCGCTGCAGCCCACCTCCTAGAGCGGGCTGTGTTCTGAGAGCACGCAGCAAGCCACAGAGGTAGACTTTTCATTTGGGCCTTCTAACATCATTAAAATAAATTTTGCCTTCATTTGCCGAAGCATCTGTAGGTTGTAGTTTAAATGTAGCTGTGGTGACATCCTGCGTTCTGTGGTCATCAGGGATCATAATTTACAAGTGGGAGACTAGACATGATTGCAGTAGTTAATCTGGGAGAAGGTGGACAGGAGTCTATACTCATGAAAGCCGAAGGGCTCAGCTCTAGGACCTCATGAAGGAACCTGTGCCAACCCTGGCCTATTCTCTGTAGCTGGGGTGCGGCCAGTATAGAAAAAGAGCCCGGCAGGTAGGCTTTGTGTGGGCTGGGCTTTTACTACTTGAGTGTCCCCCACCTCAGCTGCCCACAGATCCCTCTGGGCCTGGGCAGGTTCCCTTGTCCTCCTGGGCTCTCTTCCTTAATGAGATACTAGTCATGGACCAGTTCATGAATGACTACGTGGAAGAAGCCAACCGGGAAATTGAGAAGTATAACCGAGAGCTGGAACAGCAGGAGTATCATGACCTCTTTGAGCAGAAGCCCTAGGGGAAGGCTGGGCCATACATCCTGCAGAACGTCCACCCTGGAGGTGGACGTTTAAAAATGGGGTTACTTAACCTGAGCTTTCCCAGAGGCCTCTCCCTAAAGGGGCTGTCTTGTTCTTCTTGGCCTTTGTGTACTGGCTTGAGTGCATGTTGTCTTTATTCTCTATACAGCGCTGAAGAGCATCACCTGCACCACTGATGGGGGGCGGCGGGGGGGGGGGTCTTCATGGAGGATGAGCAGATAGGGACTGCCCTGTGTGTGGGGCTGGCAGCCCAGAACCTCTGGGTATCTCCTTTGGGCTCCTGAGGCACTGTGACGGTGGGGAGAATCATTTGTTACACAGAGGAGCTGTTGGCAAGCAGAAGGAACCCTGGCTGCCTGAACTGTGGCCATGCCTGGGGGACCAAGCCACCATAGGCGTTGGGCCTCAGACACTGTCCCAGGAGAGCTCTGTCCCCAGTGGAGTGCCTGGCTTCTGCTTAGGCCCCTTGCACTGAAGGAGCGGGCCTTGCTGGCCCTGGGCCCAGTCCTTGGGGGACCACCCCAGGCCCTGCCCGAGCCCCACCCACAGAGCCAGCAGCTTGGGCTGAGATCAACAGCCTGTTCTCAGATGAGGAGCTGTCCCTTACAGACTAAACTGAGGGGAAAGGCATATTGCTTTCCAGAAGCATGTGGCTTTTGAATTGATACAAGCAGTCTCCCTGGAGGTTGGTTTTGAGCTCCCCTCATGGCATCACTCTGGTTTGCCTCATTCAGGGGCAAGAGCAGACCTGCTGCTTCAGCCCCCCTGGTGATGCTTTGCCTCACTTTTGAGGGGAGCATCCTGCAGCCGCTTAGTCTTAGGCCCAGGGCTCTGATCACTTGTGTGGCATCCCCGAAGGGGGCTCACTCTCCAGCACCCAGCCCTCCCTTGAGCCTTACCAGGGAAGGCTTGGTTTGCAGCCACAAACTTCAGGAAACTTACGTCCCCAAGCATTGTTGTTGGCCCTGGACTTGTTTGGCTCCTGTAGACCGGGAATTTCAAAGAATTCCAATATCCAATTTAGAATTCCTTCCAGGGGCTTTGTTTGCAGCTGGACCGTAAAGCAGAGGGGAATTACAAATGGATCCGGTGCCTGACTTCCAGAATTAGTTTGGGGTGGGGGAAGGTCACAGACACTGATATTTGGGTGATGTCGGTTAGGACTTCAGCGCCTCAGCTGCCTAGATTGTAAATGCTTTCTGAATTTCACATATTTTTTTTTGCATGCCTTAGGAAGAAGCACATAGACGAACCAGCAAAGTTTCCAGTAATGTAGAGGGATTTTTGAGAACAGCCCCTGGCACAGAGGAGAGACTGAGAAAGGATGGAGCACATGTGATCTGTGTGCCTGGTCACTCAGAGGCCTCCATGCAAGTAGCAAAGCAGGTGTTAAGGGCTTGTCAGCAAAATGTACTTGTATTAGAAAAAAATAATCTGTATTTGAAGCCAAATGAACAAAACTCAAAATACCACTAAATAAGAAATCTTGCATGAAGAAAGCCTTCTGAAAAGGCCCATGTGCTCCAGTCCCAACTCCCAAAGCTGGTGGTGACAAGGGCCCTGGTGTGGAGCCCAAGTCTGGGAGCACCTCACTTCTGGTGGGCCAGAGGCTGGGGTCCACAATGGGCCTGCCTCTGCTTCAGAATCAATAACATAGATCTTAAGTGCAATTGATGAAATAAGCAATGAGTTACTGTAGCTTCTTTTAGCTCTACTGAGCTCTTTTTAAAAACTCAACCTTGAGCAGCCTTAGAGAAGGGAGAAGTGGGGTGGGTGGGTGGGGTAGGGGAACCATAGGCCATTTACTCCAGGTGGGTTGCTGTGAACTTTTAAATGAAAGCTCTAGATTGAGGAGCTCGAGCCATTTCCTGGTGGCTGCACAAAAGAGTTTTTAAAAAGGGTTCAGAGCCCGCACATAGAAGCGGGTCTTCCCACTGCGTGGGGCTGCACTACGTGGTGGTCTTGGTTTCTGACCGTTGTCCACAGAAATGCTCTCTCACCAACTTGCCCCACTACCCCAATTCCTCTGCTGTTAGAGGGAAAACTGTGATTACCTCAACTTGAATATGAAACTGTGATTGAAAAAAGTCAAAACGTTAAGAAGTTCCAAAGCCAAAAAGGCAGAACTGGCTGAGGCCTCCGTTGACGCTCCTCAGCCTGCTCGGGAGTGTGAAGGGGCACACTGGCGAAAGGGCATTCCTTGGGGCGCACTTGCTGTGCTCCTGGTAAAGAGGCACACTGGCTGTGTGAGCTCTTTGAGGACTGAGGCAGGGAGGATGCTCCTCACCCCCCGCACTGCCCCTTCTGGAACCTGCCAGGCGCCTCTGGGTTTTGACTGTGAAGTTTAATATCCACTTGATTCCTCTGGGAGCTCCAGGAGGAGGGACAGGGTCTTAGGCTATCTCCAGAGGAAGGGCCATGACACTGTGTTGTAGATTTTGACCATTGGAGTGGATGCCAGGGACCCAGCAGAGACATCAGGTGTAGTAGGTTCCTTAGGGACAGGCAGAAGTCCTCCAGGGGCTTACGTGCTTTTTGCCAACTTTCCTATTAGCAGCTTCAGTTTTATATCACCCAGAGTGAGTGTGATAATTTGAAGTCGCTGAAGTTATGGGTTATTTTACGTTTTGATGTGGGATTTTTTTCCTTTTTTTTTGATTGGAAGGAGGAGACAGAAATTGGAGAAAAGGGATCACCCTAGGAAGGGGCTGCTGGCAAGGAGTCTGGTTGGCCCCATCCGAGCCCTGGGGGCTCTCTGACCTGAGGCCAGGACCCTGGGCCCTGTGGGTCGCAAGAAAAAGTTCCCTCCTAAATTCTATTAGGATTTTGGAGAATTTTTGCACAGTAATAAGCTCTGGGTTGCTCTTTGGGCTTCTCAAAAGGGAAAAGTTAACTCAAAGATTGTAAACTATTAAGTATTCCAGTGTGTCGCTGACCTAGTTGGATAGTTGTACCTCAAAAAGTAGGTGAGAAAAGGCTTCCTTGTCCCAGGTTGTCAAATACTAATGACAGAAGAGCTCACTTACGTGCCAAAATTCACTTTTATACTAGTTTTTCAGTGCTTTAATATTTGTAACTTAAATTTTAAAACTCATATTTACAAACACTACTGTAACTTCAGTGAAACTGAATTGTGTGATTGAAGCTTTTTGCTTATTATAGTATTTATTACACTTAATTCAGTAAATATATAAAAGTAGCCTTCAATTTATTTTTATATTATTTTACATGTTTTTACCTGCAGTCGTGTATGTGAATTTACCTTGGTAACTGAGATGTCATGCTAAGGACCAATAAACTCTCACTGAACAAGCAGGACCTGGTGCAGTTGCCTGTTGCTGTGGACTCTCAGCCCCAAGGGGGCGGGCGGGACTTGGGAAGGCCCACCCCCTGGAACTAGGGCCCTTCCTTGGGCCTCCCGGGGAAGCGCTTTGCTGGGCAGCTGGAGAGAGGTCCTTGGGGTGCACGTCCCCATCCCCAGACCCCAGAGGGCCAACAGAGAGTAAAGTTCACGAGACCACCCTGCGTGGGGATGGGCACTCTCAGGACTCCCAGAACCCGAAGAGGGGCTTGAGGAAGGCAGCCATCTGTTCAGCAGGGTGCTTGACAAGCTGGTCGGCTCATGTAACTCCAGCCAAAGCTCCGTGAGGTGGCCCTTGCTGCCACTTTACAAATGGGAACGACCGAAAATGAAGGGGGTGGGGCTGGCCCAGGGGTCAGAGCCACTGCCCTGGCACAAGGTCCCTCCAAGACGCCCCTCTGGCGCTACCCTACCCAGGGAGCCTGGGGCCCCTGGAACCTGCCAGGCGCCTCTGGGTTTTGACTGTGAAGTTTAATATCCACCTCTCCCAGGGAGAGGCCGCCCAAAGGCCCGCAGCTCTAGTGGAGTGGTCACCAGTGCCTCTCTCTGCGTGCGGTGGGGGGCCTGGCTGGGGCCGTGGGCGATGCAGGGCAAGAGCTGATTGCCAAGGAGGTGCTGCGCTTTCACAGAGACCCTGCTTTCTCTCCCGCTCTCAAGGCAGGGGCTCCAGACAAGGGAAGTGCCCTGCTGGGAAGATGGAGAGCTGGCCCAACAGGGAGGAAGCAGCCTCCCTCAGATGGCAGGGAAGGTGGTCTTGGGTTTGGAGGTTCTGTGTGCTCAATGAGTCATGTACAAACCAAGGCAAAACTGCATGTGAGGGGCCCAGAGAATTGGGAGAGGGGGTGGCAGAAGCATCCCCTTCCTCACAACCCCTTTTCCCAGAGTCTCACGCCTCCCAGTCCTGCAGGGCCAGATTTGAACCTTGAGGGAGCTCCTGTGCTTTGAATTCCTGGGAAGCCACCAGGGCTTAGGGATTAGCCTCACAATTGTCAGGGAGATGGGGTTGACACTCTATGTGGAAGGGCTCCTGGAGGCAATGATCTTTGAGGGCCAGGAGGACTTAGAGGCCAGGAAGCCTGGGGCTGGGGAGGAGGCCTGTCCCCACCTGGAGCCCACAGTAGGGCCACTGGACTACTGAAAGCTGAGGGCATGCTTGACAGAGCAGGAGCCTCAGAATCAGGGAATCCTGGCTGATTGATGGGAAGTGACTTGGAGCAGAGGGTCTCGGGTAGAGCTGCTGAGTATCACAGAGCTCTCTCAGGAGCATGGAGAAGTAATTATGTGTTCGTTTCTATCATACAATCTAGGAAACATTCATGCCCAGAGGAAACATGACAATATGCCCCCCTGCCAGCCCATGATAGAAAGGGAATGGCTTGGTTGCTGTAAGAAGAGTCTAGGGTGGTACCAGCTCCAATGTCATCAGAGCCTTCACTCCGTACTTGGTGGCCTCCCTCTCCCCTGGCAGTGAGCTTCCTTTATGCTGCCAACAGCCCCAACACCCCAAAGGGAAGACCCAGCCTTCTTCTCCAAAGGCAGCACCGAAGTCTGAGGTCACATTGCCATCCCCGAACCAGTCACAATGGTCAGGAATATTCTGACTGGCCTGGCCAAGGGCCCCCCAAAATCAGGTCCACTGGTGAATCTCAGTCCCCGAAAAAAGGGCTTGCTCCCCTAGACCAGCATGGCAGACCGTTTCTGAGCTTTTCTGTTAAAATCAGATATATACTTGATTTTTTTAAATTTTGCTTTCTGCTAGTCTCTTCTAGTACAAGTAATAGCGAACACAAAGTTGTTCTGTTGTGGTGGTACTGATTTTTAACCAAGGGGGGGAAATGTTTTAATCGAAAACATTCCATGCAGTAGGACCATTTCCCCCTGCAGACTGAGAAAAGACCACTATTATTTGGCTCTCTAGTGCCTCAGCACACTCAGGGACACCAGTGTTCCATGGGAGCCTGTTTTGAAAATCATTTTTTTTCCCCCTAAATAAGAAAGATCATATAGACTGTAATGTGGGGGTGGACCGCTGCTCCACATTGCTGGGGATGAGAAGAGGACTAAATGGAGAGTGATTTTGAAGGAACAGTTGACAAGTCAAAATGACTAATTAGACAAGAGCGAGGGGGTGACCTTCAGGTAGAAGTGGAAAAAACCAAGTGGAAAAAACCCAATGTTATGAAAGAATTCCAAAAACATTTTTGTTTCATTATCAAAAAATGTGGAGAAAAATAAATTTATCCACAAATTATTCCTGTTTTTCCCAGGCTCCTGCATTGCTAAAGTGACCAGCCAAAATAATTTGGTTAAAAAAAAAAATGTATCAGGATTAATACATTTTATGTTAAACCAATAAATGACTATAAATCTGTTTTTAAAAACTGCTAATCAAGTAAAATGTGAATATATGTCCATCTTATCCTACAATTACTACTGCTTTTACTGTACCAATAGAGAAGTTTATTTTTTTTTTCCTCACACAGCTCCAAATTTTTAAGAAACTTTACATATTTACTCAGAAGTTTCATGCCTGGATGAATGTACAAATAAAAGCAAAATAAGGACAACAGGAAGAGGAAAGATGATTTGATAACCAAAACTTCATGGAATTTTCTAGCTAAAAAGACTCCACTTCAACCTCTAGACTGTGACTGTGAGTTGATGGGGGCAGGGGGTGGCACAAAAGAGATGTCCTCCTAAGGGGAGCAGGTCCTTGTTGGCCCTCCACAGGGATTCCTGCCCTCCTAGGAGCCTGGATCTTTCAGTGTGGATACACAGCAACTGGGAGAGGGGTACCATAAGGCCCCCCCCATCTATGGGGTTTGGAGATGTCCCCCAGGAGAGGAGGGTCGGTGGAGGCCCTGTTCCCTCCCCCAGCCCACCAGCAGCACCAGAGGGATAACGTGGGAACAGCATCTCTCCTCCCAGGATGGTGAGGGGCTCTGAGGGGCTGCGAAGCCTGCTCAAGGCAGCAGAAGCCCCAAGAGGCTTATAAAACCCGAGCCGACTCGAGGGAAGCCTGATGGCTGCAAGGTGTGGGAAGCCATGCTTGCCAAAGGTCCAAGGAAGGGGAAGGTGGAAGGATGGGACCCACCTGAAGTAGAAATAAAAGGATTTGGTGCCACAACCGAGCAGTTTGGGGTGAGAGGGAGGGAACCTAGGGAATCGGGTCTCCGGCTGGACCCCCATTAGGTGCAGCTGGAAAACCAGAGTGGCAGTGGAGGATAGAGGGCTTCACTGGCTTGAAAGCCCCTGGGAACCATATGTGGAGACATCAGTTGTGCTTTCCACTTGTCACAGGTTCGTTGAGCACCTACTGCGCTGGGTGCTGTGCTGGGGAAAGACACACAGCCTTGCTCTCAGGGAGCTCGTAGTCTGGCCCGGGAGATGGGGCCCAGGCAGCAAACTGAGGATGAAGAAGGCCATGCTGCAGCGAGGGGCCACGGGGGTCTGTGAGGGAAGGAAACAGCAACTACTATGGATGGTGGGAGCGGGGACGGGCCCCCCCCACCAGAGCCGAAGGATGAAGTGAGCAGTGGTAAGGGCTGCAGACACCCCTTCCAGGCACCCACAGCAGGGAGATGGCTTTGCTGTGTTTGTTTGTTTGTTTGTTTCTAAACACCAAGAGAAGCCGTTGGTGATGGAGAATGGATAGGGGTGGGGGGCAAGTCAGAAGGCCAGATGGTGGACCAGACTGGAGGTGAAAGGGGGCAGAACTGTGCTCTGTTCTGAAGGTAAACCCAACAAAATTTGCTCATGGATCCAACGTGGATGCACTGGGGCGACTCCCGGTCCGGAGCAGCCAGGTGGATGGCGGACTTGGAAGCTCTGTTTTGCCTGGATTTGCTGAGAATTGCCTATTAGCCATCCAGGCTGGGGGGAGGGAGGAAGGACTTGCGGCGTGTCGGGTCCGGAGCTCAGTGACAGGAGTCATGCAATCTGATTGTTGGCTGTGGCTGCAAGAGAGCTGTGGGTCCAGCTCCGACAGAGGAGGAGGGGGAGGGTGGTGCTGGGCCCTGCCAAGGGAGGGGGGAGGGCCTGGCAAAAGAGCTGAGGCAGTTTCAGTGCCGGAGCGGGGACAAAAGACATATGAGGGGGGTTGAGAGTAAGAGAGGGTGTGGAGATAGAGTTGCAGAGAGAAGTCTGGAGAAATGTGGTCTGAAAGCACCGCTGAGGAATTGGATGGTTCCTGGAGGAGGGAGTTCAAGGGAGTGGTTTTGTTTTTGTGTTTTTATTCTTATTTTTGTAAAGATTTCATTTTTAAGTAATCTCTACACCCAACATGGAACTCGAACTTACAACCCTGAGATCAAGAGTCACATGCTCCACCTGCTGAGCCAGCCAGGAGTCCTCTATTTTGTGTTTTTGAATGAGATATATAGAGTTACTTCTCACTCCAGGTTCTACAATCTATAAGCCTAAGAGGCTTACAGGGGAAACTGAGTTGAAACTCCTTTGGAAAGCCATTAAGTGCCTTGTGGAACCCAGCACTCAGGTCCGCAGCCCAATAAAGGGAGCCCAAGGAAGGGGAATGAGACGAACTGTGTGTACCTATGTCTGGATCCCTAACTGCCTGCCTGTGTAAGGACCCAATGGGGCACAGGCAGGGATACCTGGGGCACCTCTATTTGCCCTCGGCCTCTAATGCACAGAAGGCAGGTGGTGGGTGGGAGAGCCAAAGGAAACAGCTTCTTGTGTTGGGGGTGGTCTGCGGAGTTCTGGGCCTCCCTCCAGGGCAACTAGGGGAACAGAACCTGCAGGGGCAGATGGCAGGAAGCAGGGAAGGGCTCAGTGGCAGTTCCTTTGAGAGTCAGGTCCATCCACCACTGCGGGGAGGCCTTCCCTGTGGGCTAAGCGGTGGGGTCCCAGATGAGGGAGGAGGCTGCCCCTCCAATCCAGGGTGGCTTCCTGGAAGGCGGGTTGGAAGGTCTGGGCGTTTGGGAGCTGGTGCTGACACAGGAAGACAGATGCAGAAGCCTAGGCATTCGCAGATGTGAGAGGCAGGCGGCAAAATAGCTTTTCTAGGGGTCCAGCCCTGGTACCACCCACCCTATCCAACCTTGCTTTCTGGTAGCCTGTCTGTCCTTCAGCTCCTCCTCAACCCCCCTCCTGGGGCCTCTGGAAGTCTGTGAAATGGTCTGAGGGTCTAGCTAGAGGATATCTAAGGAAGATCCCAAGGGTGGAGTGCAGGGGTTCCCCAGGAAGACCCTGTGTGTCTCCTCCCAGGCCCTGCTGAGCCCCACAGAGAACATGCAGCCAGCCCCCAGCTAGTCCTCTGAGTCTGGTAGATATCTTCTGCGGCATCTCCTCTGGTAGTAAGGAGCAGGGTGCTCAGAGCCCTCCCGACTCCCGGGCCATTCATCTGCAGAAGGATGCCCCCATGGCTTCCCTCCCAATGCACTATCTTGCCGGGAGTGGAAACCGATAGCCGAGCTCACCTGGTTTGTGCACAGGGCTCCCCCAAGGCACCAGGAGCCCTTGGGGGCTGCAGAGCAACGCCTCCGAGGAGGTGGGCTCGCCCTCTGCTTGCCCAGCCCGCCCTCTTCCAGGCCTGGGGGACAGTGGCAGAGGACTCCTTCCCAGCAGGAGGTTAGGGGGGGATCGCTGCTAGTCTTCGGGCTGGCAGCCAGAGTGTGGAGGGGTGGGGGTTAACACTGGTGGGGAGAGTTCCTGAGTCCAACTGGGGCTCAAGGGCCGTAGAATCGTTTGCTGAGAAGACACCGAGGGTCAGGCCAGGGGTTCATCGCATGGGCTGGATTTGCCTGACCGGTCGTAGTGGACGCGGGCCTGCCTGCGCGCAACACCGCCTCCCTACACTAAACGCGCGCGCGCACACACACACACACACTCTCTCTCTCTCTCTCTCTCTCTCTCTCTCTCTCTCTCTCTCTCTCTCTCTCTCTCTCTCTCTCTCTCTCTCTC
>NC_058412.1:109011791-109027377 GCF_002201575.2 Neomonachus schauinslandi
CTCTCTCTCTCTCTCTCTCTCTCTCTCTCTCTCTCTCTCTCTCTCTCGATTCGCAGAAGACCAGGCGCTGGCGAATGCACGTCCCCGGGTCGGGCTCCCCCCTGTTCGGGAAGGAAAACCGGGCGGCAGGGCTACCTTGGGAAGGAAAGAAGCCGCGAGCCAAGACCTTGACCCAAGAGAAGGCCGGGGGCGCACGGAGGCCAGAAGAGAAACCTCGAGGCGCACAGCGAGCAAACCCGACGCCGCCGAGCCGGGAGCGCCGCTGGCTCCGCGCACTAGGGCGTAGCCCAGGGAACGCGCGCCGGCCCATCTAGTTAGTCGGGGCGTGCTTCCTGGAGGAGGAGGAGAAGAGTTTACCACTCGAGCGACTGGGATGAATGGAGGGGGCGGGGCAGCTGGCAGGCTGGGCTTTGCCGAGGCCCCCTGCCGAGCCGAGGGCAGGGGGGCCTGCAGCGCGCATAAAGCTGACGCCCGGCGAGTCCTCCGGCTACCCGCCGCAGAGGCACAACTTCGTGGGTCCTTGGGCCCGTCGAGCTTCTTCCCAGAAACTTCCCAGCCCCGCCCAGCCCCTAATCCGGCGACGCCTGGGCGGGCACGCGGGCTCGTAGGAGCCCGACCTACACGTTCTGGCGGAGTCGCCCCGGGCTCCCGGGAGCAGCCTGCTCGGGACCGACAGGAGCGCGGGTGAGGGCGCCGGGCGGGCGGACGGGACCCCGCCCAGGGCGGCACCAGGGCGGGGCGTCGAGCGGCATTAGGACCCAGGCGCGGCGCGGGGGTGTGTCGCCGGCTCCGGCCGCTGGCCCGCCCCAATCGCCAAGCTCGGGGTCCCGGAGATCGGGGGGTGAGGAGCCCGGGTGTGCGCGCGTCTGTGCAGCCGTCTGGCGGCCGATCGCCGGGGCCATGGCTGCGGCCACCGGGCGCATGTTCCATCTCCAGCCATGCGGTGGGTGCCTAAGTCGGCAGGCGCGGCGGGGATGCGGCGGGAGGGCCGTCCGTTCTCCGCAGCGAAGGGGTGCTAGGCGGGGTCGCAGAGCCGTCGGAGCACCGGGGAGAACGCGGCTGCCGTCGGCCTGCAGACGCCCCAGGCCACGGTGGGCGAGGGGGTCGTGGAAGCTTCCCAGGCCTGGGGTCAGGTGTGAGTTCGGCGGAGAGGGAGGGAAGGCCGGGGGAGTACGAGGGTGGTGGCGGGAGGCCCAGGGAGCCTCGTGGACACTGCGTGCTCGATTTAATGCCCTCTCGCCGACTTGAAATGCGGTAGCCAGTGGAGGAGTGGGGCGTGGAAGTGGTTGGGACGGAGCTGTGGGGTCCTTAGCACGGGTACGCTGCCGCCTCACGCTACGTTCTGCCGGGACACCTTCTCGTCCCCGCGCTGCGGAGAAGCCTGCCCACTCTTAGGGATCCGGGGGCCTCCGACTGCCCCCTGCGAGGCCGCAGCAGCCTTTACCTCGCGGCCCTGACGCCTGAGGGCCAGCCTCGGGTTTGTACGGCCATTTATTTACCTGCACGTGGGGCGCCCGGGATGAGAGTAAGGTGTGCACCACCCCCACCCTTCCGGACCCTCGTCACCCTCGTCCTCTGTCCATCCCTGCAGCCTCGGATGCTAGCTTTACCGCCCCCGCCCCTCCCCTCTGGATGCAGCCCGGGCTCCCGTCCCGCGCGTCCGTCCGCATCCTGCCCCCCGACCCCCAGGGTCTCCGAGTCTGGAGGCGCTTTCCTCTCGTGCACGCGGCCCCTCCTGTCGCTTCCTTCCTCGCACGGAGCGGCACAAACAGTCGGGACGATCCGGGGCCCGGCCCGGTGAGCGCGCCCGGCGCTCCCCGCTCCCCAACCCCTCCCTGCCCCCCTCGCCTTCTCCCGGGAGGACCAACGGCTCCGCCTCCCAGGAGGCCCGGGACGCGGGTGGCACCGAGGGGAGGAGGCGGTTGCCAAGTCGGCCCCCTGTGACCCCGGGCGCGTGCGGTTGGGGGCGACTGCACATGTGATGGGTGTTGATGGCCCCAGGGACCGATGTGAGAGTGAGAGGCGCTATGTGCGGGCAGGAGGCCCCCAGCCCAGGTGCTGGGCTTGGCAACGAAACAGCGAGAGAGGGAGGCCAGGGAGGCTGGCCACTACATGGAGGGTGGAGGGACGGGCCCCCTCCCTCCAGCCCTGGCGGCCGGTGCTGAATAACACAGTCCACGGTACTGCACGGGTACTGTTAATAACTCCTGGAGGAAACGGTGCTGGGAACGTCTCCTCCCCACCCCGCTTGGCCCTTTCCCACTTGGGCAGACCCTAGCAGATTGGCTGAAGAGTGACAGGCTTGGCTTCCTCTGGCTCCGTAGGGGGCCCCTGCCTAGTGCGCCCCTGCTCCTATTCCCCCCAGGTTGGCCTGTATTGGGTACCTGGGAAGGGTAAGAAGTCGTCAGCATGGTGGGTGTCGGGTGGGGAGCAGCTGGGCACAGGAGACTGTCCCGGGCTGGTTGGTGGAGCTGGTAACAATTCTTGGGCTTTCCTTACAGAGTACTCCTCTAACATGTCACAGAACGGGTACCTTGAGGATGCAGGTGAGTACCTCTGGGGGTGTGTGTGGAGAGAGCTCCTTGGTCAAAAGTCTCTAGGGGACCTGGTCCTGGTCCCTCCAGCTGAGTACCCATGGCATTGACCGCCCATCTGGGGGCCTCTGCTGGTGCTGGGATGCCTTTAGAGCTTCCCGTCCAGGAGGTGGTGGTATGGTCAGGGGCGGACACGGACAGGTCGCTCCCGTGGTCCTGTGAGGGCAGGCAGTTCCCTCTCCTGGGTTCTGTGGACCATCTGGTGACCTGCCTTGGTTTGCGTTAGAATGCTCTGGTTACTGGGCCAGCCTTTAGGCCATGTCGTATATGCCCACATCCCTCAGTCCCTGCCCAGCCCAGCGAGGGAGGGGGCTGCCATTGTCCCTCTAAAGCCATGTAACCGGACCTTTCCCCGCTTCAGCTCTCCTGCTTGCTCCAGACCAGCTCTCCCCCTCTCTGTGTCTCGGGGATCTCCTGTGCCCAGACCTGGGGCCTGGCCTGACCATCTGAGGGGTGTTCAGTGGGATGGTGCTTGGACAGAGTGGTGATAGGCTCTGACCCAGGGCCCCCAGGGCCTGGTGACTGCGGGGGCCAGGCTGTTGGCAGGTGGGTTAGGTGTGTGGTTGGGCTTACAGGATGGACGTGGGGACATGGCCTCCTAGGAGCATTGCGGGGACCTGGTCGCATCAGCTGGGCAGGTCCTAGGTAGAGCCCAGAGTAGGGGAGAAGGGGGCAGTGTGAAGGGCAGTGCCCAAGAATAATGGGTGCTGGTGGGGGTGACGGAAGGGAGGCTAGGGCAGGTGGGGACTGGGGAGGAAGGGGTTTTTCGTGGACATGAGCTCCATGACAAAAATGGGAAGGACATCTTTTGACTCGGGGCTCTGAGTGCAGTGCAGACCCAGCACCTCCTGCCTGAAAGGGCCCAGGCTGAGCACAGCACACTGGGGGAATGGGGCCTGGGGTGTGCAGAGGAAAGTGGCGGGCTAGAGTGGAAGTGAGTCAGGGTGAGTCACTGGCTGGCAGGTTTAGGCGTGCTGCTGACCTGTCCCCGGCCCTGCACAGGTGTTTGTCAGGCATCCTTGGTCTGGGCTCCAGGAGCCCCTTTCCTGGGAGCACTCCCAGGTGGTGAACCATAGGGACCCACAGGACAGTCAGGAAGGGGTGCCGGCAGGGCCCTAGGAGGACCAGCCGCAAGAGGAAGCTTCTGTGGAGCCTGGAAGAAGGCCCTCTGGGGAGGGAGGCCCTCTGCTTGGAGCACAGCGCTGGCTTGCCTGGGGTGTTGGCCTGCTGGCCTGAGGATGGCCCATCAGAGGTCGGGAGTGGGACCGGGCCTGGCGGAACCGGGGGTCAGGACGAGGGTAGCAGGCCTGGCCCAAACTGCCATCCCAGAGCTCGCGAGGAGCCCAAGCAAGGGTGGAACATTTGCATGTCACCAGGAAGGCTTCCTCTAGAGGAGGGGCGCTGGGGCTGGGAGCCGATGGAGGAACTAAGGCCCACCCAGAGAAAGGCTCCGCTCTGAGAGGGAGTCCCAAGGTGCCACGACACTCCTCCTGCCTGCCATTGGGTCCCCCCTCTCAGTCCCTGACTGTATCTCTGGCTCCCTTACTTCCTGGGCCTTGTCTGCTGTCTGGACCGAGTCTGTCAGCCTTGATGCTTCACCCCACATGCCCTCCCAGAAAGGAAGCACTCTAAAACCCTGTGCCAGTAAGGTGGGGAGGGGCCTGGACACCACAGTAGTTCTGGCTTCCCTTGGGTCCCAGCTAGGGAGCCCGGCAGGTCTGGGTCCTGTAATTTGGGGGCTCGGGGAGGGCAGAGGCCAGTCTTAACTCATCATTGCACCACCTACCGGGCCCAGAGTTGTGGAATGACCATATTTTTCTGTAGCTGAGAGGATACACATGGGTCGGAACAGTGCAGGGCCCTGGTTCCTGCAGCTGAAGAATGTTGGAGAAAGCTGTTGGGTGGGGGCTGCCAGCTGGCTGCCATACTCTGATTGGGGCTGGGCTGGGATTAGACATTCGGCCCACCTGGGCCTGAGGCTTCCTTCCTGGCCTACAAGAGGCCTCCCTCACCACTCACTGAGAGTGCACCAAGGGGGACAGCCCAGGGGCGCCCCTGCTCCTTGGGCTTGGAGCCCCTCCCTCTGGTGTGTAGCACTGACGACCGGGTCCTCTTTGGGGGGGGGGGGGTCTCTCTCGGTGGTGGTTGGGTCTCTAGGCTACCTCAAGTGTGAAATGGATGATGCCTCTGAAACCCGTGAGGAGAGCCTGGGGGATGAGGCCTTCGACACGGTCAACTCCTCCATTGTGTCTGGCGAGAGCATCCGTTTTTTTGTCAACGTCAACCTCGAGGTGCAGCCCACCCAGGCTGGTATGGGGGTTGTAGCAGGGACAGGCTGGGGGGGGGGGGGGGGGGGGGGGACGGGGGGCTGGGCAGACACGGCCCCACGCCACCAAGAGAGTCCCGACGAGGTGGGGCGGCCCCCTGAGCCCTCCCACTTTTCCCTAGCCGAGAGTGAATCGCCTGGCGGCTGTGGGCTCCTACACACCTCCCGCAAGGTGAGTGGCCCGTCGGCGGGACAGGACATCTTTGCTCCTGGACCACCCACTGGGGGTGGAGGTGGCTGCTTCCCTGGGGTAGCTCACACCGCTCCCTCTCACACCGCACAGACACCTCCCGCTAGCCCTCGACCCGGCCGTGGGGGCCAGCCAGGCTGGGCCGTCCCTCTCGGAAGGGGTGCTGGTCCTGGTGGGCAGGGGCCGGGGCAGCCGGGGGGCACCACGGAGGAGGGTCCCAGGCCGTGACCGCGGATCTCCCTCACGGGCCTGTGTGCTTCTGTGTGTGCGGTCCCCACAGTACCTGAAGCTAAAGAACTTTGAGGAAGAGATCCGGGCACACCGGGACCTAGATGGCTTCCTGGCCCGGGCCAGCATCATCCTGAACGAGACGGCTACCTCGCTGGATGACGTGCTGCGTGCCATGCTGTGCCGCTTAGCCCATGACCCCCACAACACTGAGCCTGACTGCAACTTGGACTTGTTCATGGCCATGCTCTTCACCGATGCCGGGGCCCCCACGGAGGGGAAAGGTGGGGCCCGGCTCCCCAGTGGAGCACGGGAGCTCAGGGAGGTGGGCTGGCGGGCCCTCTGACCTCCTTCGCTCTGCCCTCAGCCCACCTGCTGTCAGATACCATCCAAGGGGTCACTGCCACAGTCACGGGGGTGCAATACCAGCAGTCCTGGATCTGCATCATGTGAGTTGCCAGGCCACCACGTTGGCCTCCCCAGTGACAGCTGGCCCACCCAGTTTGGGGGTGGAAGGTGTGAGCGCTCCCATCAGAGGTCACTGGGGGGTCAAAGTCAGGGGTTCCGGGGGAGGGGGAGCCCAGCTCCCAGGGTGGCAACCGTGCGCCGTGTGCCCTCCCCGCCCCTGGCAGCTGCACCTCCAAGGCCCTGCTGAAACGACATGTGTGCATCAGCCGTCTGGTTCGCCCGCAGAACTGGGGGGAGAATTCGTGTGAGGTGCGGTTCGTCATCCTGGTGCTGGCCCCGCCCAAGATGGTGAGTAGGGGTCTGGGGGTGGCTCTGTTTCCTGAGAAGGAAGATCCCAGGTTACTTGGCCCTCTCCCTGGGAGCATCTGCTCCATGTGCTGGGGGATCCCACAGTCCGGGCCCGAGGGCCTCGTGCTCACGCTGTCCTTCAGATCTGCCCCCCGCGTCTCCCTGAAGCATCCTTGCCAGGTCCTCATCAAACCCTAATTTCCCCCGAGGTTGCCCAAAAAGTGGTATTTCCTTCTTGGCTGGAAAGAGATACTTGTTAAAATTAGTATATTTCCAATGTGGGGGCTTTTCATCGGTCTACGCCAACCCCGATCCTTCTTGCAGGTGGCTGGCTCTATGATTTGCTGGCCGGGGATCCCCAATTCTGCCTGGGCCATGTACCCCCTGGTCAGGGGCACATCTTCCCCGTGTGAGGGCTGAAGCTAATATGGTCTGGGGAGTCTTCTTCGAAGGAAACGGATTTCAAAATCATAAATAGAAAATGGCGAAGGCCCCTCCCCAGGCCTGAGAAGGGCCTTCATGCTTAAACTTCCACTAGCTTCTTGACGATTCTGCCCCCTTAGGCAAAGCAGGCTCTGAGGGGAATGTCCCTCTTGGGGAGGTTACAGCGCTGGGGAGAGCGGAAGTGGGCTGCGTGTCAGGCAGAGGGAGTGACAGCTGGTGAGGCGGCCAGAGCCGTGGAAGGGGCAGCATCCCAAGGGCCGAGTGGCTGGACTCCTGCCTGGTGACAGGCGCCAACCAGCCCAACACCTGGCTCCTCCTCTGGAGAGCGAGCCTGTTCTAGAGCGAACAGGAAAGCAAAGCGTGGGCGGGACGGGCTCTGGACGACGGCTCTGGGCAGCACGAAGGGGTTGCCGTGGGGGAGGCTGGGCCCGGGGTTCATGGACAGAGTTGACTTTGGTCAGGCAAGAGGGAGAAGGCTTGACAGGCCTGGAGCCCCTCAGAAAATCAAATAAACCGGCAGACGGTTGGGAATACAGCTGGGGAAGATTTGTGTCCATCATTGCGATCTCATTATCCACGATGATGCAGGTTTGTGTTCCTTGGGACAATACCAGTACCTCAGTTTATAAGAACTCATGAGTTTATTAAGGAGATTCGGAGACTTGATGGTGGTTCTGGTGATCTGCTGACCTGGCGGGAATCCTGGCCGACTCCACTAATGCTTGACCTTTGGGGGACAAAACTTGCTGCCACTTCACAGTGGGGGGCACCTGCCCTGTGCCTGGGACTATCGGTGATGGGCAGGGCGGGGGACCCCCCAACTCTCCAGGAACTGCAGGTGTGACTTCTTCTGCCCCCAGAAAAGCACCAAGACTGCCGCGGAGGTGGGGCGCACATTTGCCACCATGTTCTTGGACATCACCTTCCGCCAGAAGCTCCTGAACACCCGCACGGAGGAGGAATTCAAGGAGGCCCTGGTGCATCAGAGACAGCTGCTCACCATGGTGAGCCAGTGCCCAGCCCTCGGCGCCAAGGGCTACAACATGAACTCCATCTGCAGACACAGACCCGCACAGGTACGGCGGGGAAGCCGGCCTGGGCGGCTGCCGTGACACATGGGCCATGGGCCGCAGAGCTGACAGACATCTGTCCCCTTCCCCAGCCCCTGAAGCACAAGGACTTTCTCCCTGTGGGGAAGGGCATCCGGGAGGACATTGCCCGCAGGTTTCCCGTGTACCCACTGGACTTCACAGATGGTACGTGGCCCTATGGTCCCCCACCCCCGCCGGAGCTCAGCCTGTGGCTTCGGTCCCAGGACAACACATGGGCCTGTCCTGCATCCCCAGCAAACTTCCTGTCCTGTCCCATTGCTAGGCATTATTGGGAAAAACAAGGCTGTGGGCAAATACATCACCACCACCCTGTTCCTCTACTTCACCTGCCTCCTGCCCACCATCGCTTTTGGGTCCCTCAACGATGAGAACACAAACGGGGCCATCGGTGAGGCGGGGGCGGGAGGCTGGTGGGGGCGGGGCGGGAGGCCCAGGGCTGCGGCACCCCCTGACCCCCCCCACCTCCTCAGATGTGCAGAAGACCATGGCGGGGCAGAGCATCGGAGGCCTCCTGTACGCTCTCTTCTCGGGGCAGCCGCTCGTGGTGCTGCTGACCACCGCACCCCTGGCCCTCTACATCCAAGGTGCCGTGGCACTGGCGGCGGGGGGTGGCTCCCGTGGTCCCCGGCCCTAGCCCAGCCCAGCCCTGACCAGCCCACTCGTCCTGCTGCCTGCAGTAATCTGTGGCATCTGTGGTGACTACGATCTGGACTTCAACACCTTCTACGCGTGGACGGGCCTGTGGAACAGTTTCTTTCTCGCGCTTTATGCCCTCTTCAACCTCAGTCTGGTCATGCGTCTCTTCAAGAGGTGACAGGGCCTTCCCCAAGCTGCTGGGACCCTCAAGCAGGAGGGAGACCAAGGCCGGGGATCTGGGTCAGCCTCCATGCCGGCCTCCAAGGCCCTGTAACCCCAAAGTGGCTGCGGTGCCCCCACCGTATCACTGCCCCAAGAGAGAAGCGTGGGACCCGGGGCTTCATGGCAGGAGGAGGTTGGGGGCTGTGCAGAGGCTCAGGGAAGCCTCCCCCCACCCCCGCTGCCCAGCCCCCTGACGGTTCACCCCCATTTGATGAGGCATGACACCCCTCCCGCCCCCCCGGCAGGTCGACAGAAGAGATCATTGCCCTCTTCATTTCCATCACCTTCATGCTGGACGCTGTCAAGGGCATGGTCAAAAGTGAGTGTCTAGCCGGTGGCCGCCTGCTGCAGGGGCAACTGAGCTGAGCTGGGGGACTATGGGCTGTGGCCGGGGCCGCCAAGCAGCATGCAAGCTAAGGCTCCTCCCACGGTCCAGGGTGCTCTCGGGAGCTGTGACCGGCAGAGAGCAGCAGTGCCGTGTGCTGGAGGGGGACAGGGCTGACCCAGGCAGGATCAGAGGCACGGGGCCCCGTGTGAGGCACTGTCAGAGATCGGGGCGGTGGGTGGACGAGCAGGTCAGTGGGGGCCCTCTCCTTTCCCTGTCCCCCCCAGAAGCCCTTTCTCCCCTCGGGGGCCCCCTCTCCCCCGCATCCAGGAGGGAGCTGGGCCTCAGCCTCCCCGAGCTCGGATGGCTGAGGCCTGCTGGCCTGTATCCACAGTCTTCCAGAAGTACTACTATGACCACGACTTCGGGAACTATTATACAGACAGCACTTCCCTGGTGAGCTTGCTGGGCCTTGGCACCGGCCTCAACACCAGCCTCCACACTGCCCTCAACACCAGCCTCCTGACCCGCCCGCCCCAGCTGACCTCCATGAGCCACCACGCCGAGCACCCGGGCCGGGAGACCGCCGTGCTCAGCCTCCTCATCATGCTGGGCACGCTGTGGCTGAGCTACACCCTCTACCAGTTCAAGAAGAGGTGAGGGCGGCCTACGGGCGAGGGGAAGGAGGCACAAGCCCCCAGGCCGCACTGATACACCCACCTGTGTCCCCAGCCCCTACCTGCACCCCTGCATGCGGGAGATCCTGTCAGACTGCGCCTTGCCCATCTCGGTGCTCACCTTCTCCCTCATCTCCTCCTACGGCTTCCGGGAAATCAAGAGTGAGTTGGGGTCTGGCAGGGGGTGCGGTGGGGTGGGGTCACCCCTCGAGGGCCGCAGGCTGGAGCAGGGGCCTGTACCTGCTGCAGTGAGCCAGTTCCGCTACAACCCCAGCAAGAGCCTCTTTGAGGTGGCCGAGATGCACTCCCTGTCCCTGGGGGCCATCGCCAGCGCCATGGGCCTGGGCTTCCTGCTCTCCTTGCTCTTCTTCATCGAGCAGAACTTGGTGGCTGCCTTGGCGAATGCCCCAGAGAACAGGTGTGCAGGGCTGGGCAGGGGAGGGCTGAGCGTGCGCCCGATCCTGCAAGGGGCCTCGGGGATCCGGCCACACGTGCCCCCGTCTGCTGCAGGCTGGTGAAGGGCACTGCCTACCACTGGGACCTCCTGCTCATCGCCGTCATCAACAGCGGGCTGTCTCTGTTTGGGCTGCCCTGGATCCACGCTGCCTACCCCCACTCCCCGCTGCACGTGCGGGCCCTGGCTTTGGTGGAGGAGCGTGTGGAGAACGGGCACATTTATGAGACGTGAGTGCGGGCCGGGTCCCTTGAGACCTGAGGCAAGTCATGTGGGCCCTGAGGTGGGGGGGGGCCTGGGCCACATGGGACCCAGGCAGGGAGGGAGCCCGGGGAGCCCCATGTGAGCCGAGGGGGGACCCGGCCCCATGGACCAGGGCCGGAGGTGAGCTGGTGCCCTGGGACCGCGCAGGATCGTGAATGTGAAGGAGACGCGGCTGACCACGCTGGGCGCCAGCATCCTGGTGGGCTTTTCCCTCCTGCTGCTACCCTTCCCGCTGCAGTGGATCCCCAAGCCCGTGCTCTACGGCCTCTTCCTCTACATCGCGCTCACCTCCATCGACGGCAACCAGCTCTTCGAGCGCGTGGCCCTGCTGCTCAAGGACCAGGTGAGTGTCCGGCCCTGAGAGTGAGGGCTGTGGGGCGGGTCACGGCTCCAGGCCTGCCCACAGTGGGTCCCTGCCGCCCGCAGACCTCGTACCCACCCACCCACTACGTCCGGAGGGTGCCGCAGAGGAAGATCCACTACTTCACGGGCCTGCAGGTCCTGCAGCTTCTGCTCTTATGTGCCTTCGGCATGAGCAGCCTGCCCTACATGAAGATGATCTTCCCCCTCATCATGATTGCCATGATCCCCATCCGGTACGGGCGGGCGGGCGGGGCGGCAGGGCGTGGGGGGTGCCCTCTGCCTCTTGCTCTCCGACCCAGTGCTCACCTTGAGGTCTGCTCTCCCTCTGCCCAGCTACAACCTGCTGCCCCGAATCATTGAAGCCAAATATTTGGATGCCATGGATGCTGAGCACTGACTGGGGCCCTGACGTGCAGGCCCCGGCCATATCCCCTTCACTCGTCTCTCTGGCTCTGCCCAGGCTGACTCTGCAGCCATGCGGGGGGGGAAGTATGGGTGTCCTCTGGGGTGGGGCTCTGTGCTGCACCCCGTCCCAGCTGTCCCATCAGGCCTAGGGCATCTAGGCATAGGAAGGGGGGTGGGTGTTCCACGGTAGGTGCCCATCCCTGTCCCCATTAGCCTTTCGCTTGGGTCAGTCACACTGCTCAGGGCAACTTCTGTCCAGAGTAGGACTAAGCAGGACGGATTTTCTTTTGATAAAAGAGTCAGATGTCTGAAAGAGAAACCATTTCCTTGATTGTGTAAGGAACTTGCTGTATGCACACTAGAGAATAAAACTCCTGTTTCTACGCTTCCATCTCTGCTGTCCTGCCCTGCCCCAGCCTCAGGGCCACCAGAGAATACGAGTCGGATGTAAAGGGGAGGCAGAATAAAAAGGACCAGGGTTTGTTGAGTGCCACAGGCTGTCACCTCCAGCCCCACACCGTGGATGTTGGCCCAACAGGGGGCTGGGGAAGATCCAGGAGGCCCTGGCGCTGCGGGGTTGCCAGGAAAGCTTGCAGGGGAGGTGTTGTTCTGGGAAGAGCATGTGCAAGGGCCCGGAGGAGAGGGCTTGGGGCCAGTGCCGAGCCACGGCTGGTGGAGGAAAGACGAGCGGGCCTGGCAGCCCTGGGCCTGGGCTCACGGAGCTCAGAGCCACTGTGGTGACAAACACCCTGTGTGGGGTGGGTACCAAATCTACACGTGGGGGTGGGGCAGGGGCTGCACCCCGCACCAAGGCACGCATAGTGGGGCTGAACAGAAGTGGAAGACTCGGAGGCCAGGATGTGGGGATTGGTTCGATGGAAGGGAGAAGGGGCTGTGTTCCTGGCTTGGTCACTTGGTGGTTGGCCAGAGGCCCCATGACCTACCTTATAGGACTTTGGCTTCCCCAACACACCAGAGACCAAGGGCGCAGATGAGAGAAGACATCTGCTACCTCTAAACTGAAAAGGACTCACATCTAGATATGCTAAGAATTCCTGCAAACCAACAACAAAAAAAGACCAGGGCTCCAACTCCAATAGAAGAGGCAAACCTGTGAGGGGGCAGCAGGAATGCTCGATGCCCTAGGTCACCTGACAAATGCAGCCCCAAGGGGGCTGGCATCGTCCACGTGGACCTGGCAACACTGAGCCTCCCAAGGCTGGCCGGCTGCCCACGTGGGGGGGTGGGTAACCTGGTGCATGGGTGGGGGGAGGGGAGGACCAGGGTGATGCTCCCCGGTAGGGGGGCGTGGGGACAAGCATGTTCATGGTGTGGGTAGGGATGGGTAGCAAAGGGGAACAGTGTCCTGTGGGCCTGGGACATCACTCTAAGAGTTGATAGCAAGCACAGAGGGCTGCCCGGCCCTAAGCTCCATGTACCCAACCCCATGCGTGCGGCATGTGATCCTTTGGGGCCCCCTCCCCAGTGGCCTGGGTGTTCCCTCCAGGGAGGGCTGTATCCAGAATCACCAGGCAGGGAGCAGACGAGCCCCCAGCACCCCACGTCTGAGCCCCAGCCAGACAGCCCTTCCGGGGGTTAACAACCCAGCAGAGCCCCACAGGCTGCTCTGTCATACTGAAATAGAGCCCACCCCCCAACCCAGCAAACACCACGGAGGCAGCTGGGTGGTGGCCTCCCTCCGTGGGGGGCGGGCAGCATGTGTCTGGCATGGAAACAGTCAGCTCACGAGCTGAAACTTGAAGAACGAAAAGAAAGATGCGATACTCCAGTGAGCAAGGTCATGCGGACACCCTCGGCTGCTACCCTCGTCCCATCATCGTCCCCCGCCCCCCCCCCCCCCCCAAGGTTTCCTGCTCCCGCGCAAAGAGATTCAGGAAACACACAACTGCCTGGGGCAGGTTTCAAAGCTGATATATCCAGTTTATTCTGGAGGAAAGTGCCTTCCAGTATTTTTATTTCTACCACTTTAAAAACGTCGAGGGCGATTTGTGGGGTTCTTCCCAAACCCTCGGGCCTGCTGCGGCCAGCTTCACATCCCAGGTCCTTTCAGGATCCCAGGCCAGGAGGCTGCAGGAGGGCCCACTGAATCCCCGAGGGCCCCAAGTTTCTCCCAGCTGAGCCAGCTGCTCCTCCAGGGATGGTGAGGCTGTCTCAACCCCCCCGCCCCAGGAAGCGGTGATCTGGACGGCAGTACTTGGAGGGCTGCCTGTCTGATGGCGGAGGTGGCAGGCTAGCCTTCCCCAGCTCCCCGGCCGGGGCAATCACCACCAACTACCGGGGGAGCGAGGCCGCCGAAGTACTTCTGCAGCTCAAGCAAGGCCCGGAAGCGATGGGAAATGGTGTTCTTCTCCGCCTTGGGCATCTCTGCATACCTGAGGGGTGACAAGAGCAGTTCAGAGGTGCCCGGATTCAGGGGGTGCGCTTCCCTCACCCGTCCTGGAGCCCAAAGCTCAAGGAGTCGCCAGGAAAGGGTGGTGGGGCCACCAGCTCCTGGCAGCCAGAGTTAATTTAAAAAAAAAAACAGAGAGAGGGGCGCCTGGGTGGCTCAGTCGTTAAGCATCTGCCTTGGGCTCAGGTCATGATCCCAGGGTCCTGGGATCGAGCCCCGCATCGGGCTCCCTGCTCGGCAGGAAGCCTGCTTCTCCCTCTCCCACTCCCCCTGCTTGTGTTCCCTCTCTCGCTGTGTCTCTGTCAAATAAATAAATGAAATCTTTAAAAAAAAAGAGAGTTTTAAATTCCCCTGTAGGTGGAAACCCGTACTGACGAATGTGGAAGGATGTTAGACTTGCCCAATTGTGTCCAAAAGTTGTTACGGGAAGCCAGAGACAGGGGGACGAGCTGCATGTTTGATCAGCTTTGTCATCTGTTGACAGGAAGCAGTGGGACCTGACGAGTAACACGACAGTCTCCTCTTGTGTACTGCGGGAGTGGTGCGGGACAGCCGGCCGGTGGCCCCTCCTCCGTGTCAGGCCTCCAGTGAGGTGAGGACCACAGCCCGCCTGGGTGCCGCCGGCCTGTGCTGTCCAGTACGTGGCCGCTAGCCACGAGTGGCCATGTACGTTGAAATCAACCGCAGTTGAATAAAACTACGTTCAGTTCCTAAGTCCTACTGGATAGCCACGTACTGGATCGAACAGTGGAGAAACAGAGCCTTTCTCTGTCTTGCGTTCCTGGATGGTGCTGCTGCACGTCGTCCTCAGCCCTGTCTGGCTACTGTGAGGCCTCAGGCCACGATCCCTAGGGGCCCCTCAAGCCTGGAACACTTGATTCCAATAATGGCCAACATGTCCAGTGCAAACAAGGGGGCCGAGGGGTCAGGGGGAAGTAATGAGGACACTTGGCACTGGGGTGGTTTCGTGCGGTGCTGGAAGTATTAACATTTTTCCAAACTACACAGGGAAGCCAGATCATCCCACAAAACGGTCAGGTTTAGATGTGACAAGCCAAGGGCAGAGGGGAAGGCACTCGAGTCACACAGCTGCTCTGTGGGGAGCTGGAGCCCAAGGGCCCAGAACTCCCAGCTCTGCCTGACTGCCTCCCGCCGCTGGAGAGCAGCCCACGCGGATTCCTCGCGTCCACCCCAGCAGAACCGCCTTCAGCTGCAGCAGCAGCCTACGGCCGGGCCCGCGAATCTGCACGCCTGCGCTCGGGCGGGGCGCCGAGCCAACCCGGACCGCGGCTGTCCCAACCCCACCGCCCCGGAAGAAAACGGGGCTCCTTACGTCTGCTCATATCCATCAGGCTGAAAGCAGGGATCCCAGCCAAAGTCTCGGCAGCCTCGGGGCGCCACGATCTGGCCCTGCCAGGGGAAAGGAGGGGGGAACAGGTGTTATCACTGGGCACAGAGGAAATGCCCTAGGAGGAGGGTAGCCAGTTTGAGTCTGGCTAGTTTATGTACTTGGTTAAGCCCCAGGTATTCAAAATAGATGGTTTCAAGAAGTCCGTGGTACCTGCACATGTTTGCTGAATACATAAATAAAATGCAGTGGGACCGCTCTCCCTGCACACACACACACACACACACACTCTCCCTGCGCGCGCACACACACACACAGCTCTCCCTGCGCGCACACACACACACACAGCTCTCCCTGTGCACACACACCTCTCCCTGCACGCGCACACAACACTCTCCCTGCGCACACACAAACACACGCTCTCCCTGCGCGCGTGCACACACACCTCTCCCTGCGCGTGCACACACACCTCTCCCTGCGCGTGCACACACACTCTCCCTGCACGCACACACACACCTCTCCCTGCGCGCGCACAAACACACGCTCTCCCTGCGCGCGCACACACACCTCTCCCTGCGCGTGCGCACACACACAGCTCTCCCTGCACGCACACACATAACTCTCCCTGCGCGCACACACACACCTCTCCCTGTGCAGACACACACACAGCTCTCCCTGCACACAAACAGCTCTCCCTGCGCGCACACACAGCTCTCCCTGCGCGCACACACACCTCTCCCTGCACGCGCGCACACACACACACACTCTCCCTGCGTGTGAGCGCACACACACAACTCTCCCTGCGCGTGAGCACACACACAGCTCTCCCTGC
>NC_058412.1:109027387-109027813 GCF_002201575.2 Neomonachus schauinslandi
CACACACAACTCTCCCTGCGCGTGAGCACACACACAGCTCTCCCTGCACGCACGCACACCTCTCCCTGCGCGCACACACACAACTCTCCCTGCGCGCACACAAACACACGCTCTCCCTGCGCGCGCATACACACACCTCTCCCTGCGTGCGCACAAACACACACACAGCTCTCCCTGCGCACACACACAGCTCTCCCTGCACGTGCACACACACACAGCTCTCCCTGCGCGCGCACACACACAACTCTCCCTGCGCGCGCACACACACAGAGCTCTCCCTGCGCGTGCACACACACACAGAGCTCTCCCTGCGCGTGCACACACAGCTCTCCCTGCACGCACGCACACACACACAGAGCTCTCCCTGCGCGCGCGCGCACACACACACACAGCTCTCCCTGCGCGCGCACACACACACAGCTCTCC
>NC_058412.1:109027823-109129870 GCF_002201575.2 Neomonachus schauinslandi
ACACACACAGCTCTCCCTGCGCGCGCACACACACACAGCTCTCCCTGTGCGCACGCGTGCACACACGAACCACAAACCTGATCAGCCCACTGACACCCCTGGGCCGCTCTCCCTCTCTCTACAGCTCTGACAAACTGTGACCTCACTGAAGAGGGTCAACTTGGAAAAACTGACAGAAAACATGTTCTCTGAATAGGAAGTTATGAGGCCCTGAACTATGCACACAAGCCCTATGACTGCTACTCGCTGTTATTACGTGAAGTGCAATAAACTGCTGCATTTCTCAAACTACAAAGGAGGCTCTAACAATTAAATGAAGAAACAAATTACTCAGCACATTGTTCAATACATAAATGAGCTCAGTAAATACTGACTGCAATAGGCAAATTCCAACAGGAAAATGTTCCAAAGAGAACCGATTTAATTCAGCACAAATCAGCGCCGTGAGATGTCATGTTGCCTTGAAGGTTAAAAAATAGTAATTTTAAAAATACAAGGGAGGGGCGCCTGGGTGGCTCAGTTGTTTAAGCGACTGCCTTCGGCTCAGGTCATGATCCTGGAGTCCCTGGATCGAGTCCCGCATCGGGCTCCCTGCTCGGCAGGGAGCCTGCTTCTCCCTCTGACCCTCCCCCCTCTCATGTGCTCGCTCTCTCTCATTCTCTCTGTCTCAAATAAATAAATAAAATCTTTAAAAAAAAAAAAAAATACAAGGGAGGAGGGGCACCTGGGTGGCTCAGTCATTAAGCGTCTGCCTTCGGCTCAAGTCATGATCCCGGGGTCCTGGGTCTGCTTCTCCCTCTCCCTCTGCTCCTCCCCCTGCCCGTGTGCGTGCTCTCTAATAAAATCTTTTAAAAAATAAAAAATACAACGGAAGTGGCAGAAAATGGGCATTAGCCACGTAACTGCCAAGTTGTTCGGCCCAAAGGCAGATTCCACTGGTGCCGGTGGGGAGCCGCGTGACCGAGGTCCGTTACTGAGCCACTCTGAACCTCGCCCACACCACAACTGGTTTTCTGGTTCAATCTGCAGTGGGGCAGGTAGTGTTCTCAGCACTGGAGCCGTACCAGGCCTAGCCTTGCCCTCGTCAAATGGACCTCTTAAGCAAAACAGGCTTTACACCAGTAAACAAAAGAACGATTACAAAATGCAAAGTGCCTTAGAAGGAACAAACCGGGAGCTGGGCTCAAGAATAACAGGATGGAGTGACCTAGATTGGGAGCTCAGTGAGGAGACACTTTGGCCACATAAAGTGATCGGAACGTTCCAGGTGGAGGACACAGCTGGTGCTGGGACCCAAGATGGGGATGGGCTCGGCACAGGCGTTGTTGCGAGGACAAGATGATGGGGGTCTGGAAAGCGTGAATGAGGACAAAACAAAGAGAAACAAAGCCACCTCAGGTAACGTAGGGGCTAGCAAGCCACAAAGTGCTTGAAGCTGGGGAGACAATCGGGAATAGTGGGGACCCCAACAGTGGGTCACCCCAGCGACCAGGCCCCATCGGCAGGGACTACAGTTGTTCACACTTCTGATGTTTTAGAGAACAGTTCTGTGAAAGTAGCAGACATCTAGAATTAATTTTTAAAAATGTAACCCAGCAGGGCGCCTGGGTGGCTCAGTTGGTTAAGCGACTGCCTTCGGCTCGGGTCATGATCCTGGGGCCCCGGGGATCGAGACCCGCATCGGGCTCCCTGCTCGGCGGGGAGCCTGCTTCTCACTCTAACCCTCCTCCTTCTCACGTGCTCTGTCTCTCTCATTCTCACTCTCAAATAAATAAATAAATCTTTAAAAAAAAAAAATGTAACCCAGCAATTAGGACACGGCCATCCTGGTTCTGTGTAAACATCCGAAGGCACCGACCACGGGATCTCAAGCTCGGATCTCACTGGTACACCTGTGTTTGCAGCAGCAGCGTTACTCAGCCTAGCCCGACGGGGACGCAATCTAGGTGCCCATGGACAGATAAACGGCCAAAACAAATGCACAGATACATACAATGGATATTATTCAGCCGCAGTAAAAAGGAGGGATTCTGTCACCTACCACACAATTCTGTGTACGCTACCACACAAATGATCCTGGGAGGACATTATGCCAAGAAATAAGCCGGCCACAAAAAGACAAACACCATGTGCAGGATTCCACCTAGACGAGGGGTCTGAAGTTGCCAAACTCTTAGAAACAAAAGCGGAATAGCAGTTGCCAGGGGTGGGTGGGGAGGGGCAAGGGGGAGCTTTTATTCAATAGGTATAGTTTCAATTTTGCCGGACGAGAGAGTTCGAGGTCTGTGGCTCAGCAGTGCACATGTAGTCAATACCATTGTACCGAACTCGTAACATGGTGAAGATGGTAGTTTTATGTTTTTTACCACTATTAAAAAAAAAAATTTAACCAGGCAGGGCATCATGAAATGTCTATGGACAGCACCCAGTGGAGACTCTGGGGCGGGGCTCTGCGGGCTACTCAGGACTCTGGATTTTATTACGAGCAGAAGGAGTGATGGGCCAGAAGCCATCGACCCGGACACGAGGAGGAAACGGCTGCCCTGTGGGGGAGCAGGCCAGCCCCGAGGGTGGTGTGGACCCTGCGAGAAGCAGCTGAACCCAAGCGTCTGATAGGCAGGCGGGGCTGTGCTAAAGGCTAGCTGGGGAAGGAATGAGCTGGGGAAAGTTCGATTCTACAGGAACATGAGAAGTTGGAAAGGATGTGAGATGCTCTAGGGAAGTCGTCACCTCAACACTTGGACAGGGATGGGAGCTGGAAGAAATTTGGGCTGTCCGTGCAGCTCCGGGAGCGGTCACCTTCAGCGTCCACATCTGCTTCTTAGGAGGGGACACAGTGCAGAGCTCTGGGTGGACCAGGCCTCAACAGCCATGAGTCACCGTGTATCTCTGGAACACCAGCCTCAGAGGTCAGATAGATTTCAGGATTGACAGCACTCCTAGTTGTGATGCTCAGGGGCATGTCTGGGCAAAGCTCTGGGAACTGACCACGAGCCCTTCCCACCACCCGCCTGCCTTAGACCCTGGGCCACTGGCTGGAGCCGCAGCGCCCTCTGGCGGCCCGCGGGGGAGGCAGCGCGGGTACGCACCAAGGTCCGGCCCCTGAACAGGCGCACTGGCTCGCTGGGGTCCCCGGTGCTGAGTGCGAACGTGCAGAGCGCGTAGGCAGACTTGTCCTCGAACCCAGCCAGGAGCTGGTAGAGACCTGCGGGGGGCGGTGGGGGGGGAAGGGGGAGCGTAGTGATGTCTGTGCAGCTCAGCTCCCAGCCTTATTTCCCCACCCCTGAGGCCCTGGGAAGCCACCCAATTTGGGGAGCTTATACATGTCATCGGATAGGTTTTGTGCTTAATACCCTGGAAATTGGGTGATGGGGACATGGAGCTCGTTATTCTATTCTACTACTGTACTAGCTGGGACTCCTCCCCCAGACCACCTCCGGATTCTCAATTCCCAACAGCTAGGGAAAAGAGATTAATACCTTCAGGCTTTAACTTGTCCAGAAACCACTTTCTGCAAGAGAAATAAAGGTGAGTCAGACACCAGGTACAGATGGAGCTTCCTACCATCTTCTCTGGGCTGCACCCCCTCACCCCACCCCCAGGATTAGAGCCCCAGGACAGCCAGGGGGCATGATAATGTCTTAACTCAAAATGAAGAGAATTAATCCAATAGGAAAAAGGACGGAAGTAAACAGGCAATGCACAGAAGAATTAATAAAACCTATGAAGGCCTCAACCTCATTGGTAATTAGAAAAATGTAAATTCAGGGGTGCCTGGGTGGCTCAGTTGGTTTAGTGGCTGCCTTCAGCTCAGGTCATGATCTCAGGGTTCTGGGATCAAGCCCCACATCAGGCTCCCTGCTCAGCAGAAAGTCTGCTTCTCCCTCTCCCTCTGCCCAACCCCCATCCTACCGCTTGTGTTCACTCTCTCTCAAATAAATAAAATCTTAAAAAAAAAAAGGAAAATGCAAATTCAATCCAAATGTGGTAACATTTCACATTCCCCACACGGCAAAACATTAAAGTCCTAGTACTCAGTGCTGGTGAGGATACGGAGCAACACATATGGGTGCTACTGCCTTGGCGAACATACAGGCAATCCAAAAGTTCAAGATAAACGTGTCCAAAACCCAGCAAAAGCACCTCGTGCCTATGCCCTCCCACCCCAGCCAGGAGCATTGAAAGTGAGATATGTGTACCCAAGAGATACACAAAGGCCATCTGAGGGTGTCCAGGGCACTGGATAGTTTCAAGGAAATCCATTTTCAGATCTCAACTTCCTTATTTCCTTTTTCCTGAAACTGATCTGCCACGAATGTACCTCTCCAGCAGGTGGGTTCCACCGGCCTATCTCCACTTACACAATCACATTCTCACACTTTACAAAAGAAAGGCATGCCTCTCCCAGACCCCTAATCCTTCCTCAGGACAATGTGAAATATTGGTATTGACACCAAGACAGTGAACGACCCACAATATCAGGTAACCAATCATTTCGAAGTTCAGGTGATTTGGGGGCCAGGGCCCTGCGGGGGGCGGGGGGGGACTCACATGTAGGGGCCAGGGAGGCCCCCGAGGGCGTTGAAGCACAGACAGGTGTCCTCCACCAGCACAGGCCCCCGTACCTGCAACACAAGGAGGCGAAGCCCCGAGACCTGTGACCGGAGTAGGCCCTGTCCCTAACCTGAATTCCCAGGCCAGCCAGGCTGGGGCCAGGCCCAAGCTAGTTGGGATCTACAGCAGCTGCAGTTAACAGCTATAGGAAACCGCCCCTGGCTAATCTCTTTTCTTCCTTCGAGAGACAGGAACACAAAACCTTGGAAGGTTGTAAGGCTTACTCCAGGCACAGCAACCAGAGAGGTGGGATTCACACTCGGACAGCCTGACGCTTCAGGAAGTGTTCTTTCCCAATTCCACAGAGATGTGTGAGTGCGGGGGCAGATGTGTGTGGGGAGAATGCAGGCACTGGAATGTATGTATCTGATAATCGGAGACAAGTGTGTGCATATGTGTACGTGTGTGCGCTTACGCGCGCGTGTCTGTGCGTTGGTCTGGGGATACTATGCAGTAAAGGCTGAGAAAGAAAGGTAGTATTCCTCTGCCAACATTAACTGACCCAATCTAGCTAGGCCTGGGCAGGTCCTTGAAGTTATGACCAACTGTGCCCACCCTATTATTCTCTGCCTGAGCCCAGCAGGTACAGCCCCCAGGAGCCCCAGGACAAGAGGAGCAAGTTTGGGACGCGCGAGGAGCAAGCACCTGGCGAGCTGCCTCCCGACACTTCTGTATGGAAATCTCATCAGGCTCTCCCTGGTACTCCGGCACTTGTTAGAGAAACAGATATACAAAGAGAGTCAGGTCACAGGGAGACAGAGAAATCAAACCATCTTTCAGAAATAAAACAGAGACATACGGTCAATTTTCTGTGCCACCAAAGTGCATGGAAACTTATCTCCCAGAATCTGAATGACCTGTTCCAAAATGAAAGAATATTTATTACCATTTGTTAACAATTCCCTGTTACTACAAAAGCTGTCACCCACCTTTCTCTTCAGGTAACTCTCCTGACAGCCCCCCTAAAGCTGAGTAAGTCAGGCCCATGAGCCTCACTCCAGACTTCAGGGTCCGACTCCAGCAGATCAGCTCCCCCATCTCCTCAGTCTCCTACCCTCCTACTTCAGGTCTCTCTGTTGACGTTAACCCCCCACCCAGGACACCCTCTTCCCTTCTCCTGCTCCCTAAAACTCTATGTAACCTCCTATTCTGGCAATTCTCCATCAGGGGTTACCCAGAATTCAAGAGGCCTGCGAACCCGGATGGGGAAAAAAATGCCTTTATTTTTCACTAACTCTTAGCTGAAATTTAGCATCTCTTTCAATTGTGAGTAAATACAGAAAACCAAAATAGCATCAGCAGTTCCTGTGACCTTTAAACCTATTAAAATCACAGATGTTGTCATATCCCATTACAGCTGTAGCAAATATCTCAAAATATTTACAACCCTATTTGAAAATTTTGGTAACTACACACGGCTACATTGAACCCTTTAATGCATTAAAAAAGTGTATGTTAACTAGATCACAAATATTTATATTGAGAATTGTACTTTAATAGAATTACTTTCTTTTGTAACCCTATGTATTTTACTTTGTACATTTAAAAATACTTTCCTGAAAAACGGTCCACAGACTTCATCAGCCTGTCAATGGAGTGCTATGGGATGAAGAGTCAAGACACCCTGTTCTAAGCCAACTTCATCTAACCCATCTTCTTCGGTGAGCCTCCTCTGGCCACTCTAGCCACTTTTTAAAACATAGGAGGCCACATTCTCAACCAGACACAGAGATGGGCTTGGGAGCTGGCACCCACTATCCTGCATGGGCTCTTTTTCACGGTGGCGCTACTTGTCTGTTTGACCGGCCTGGCCTCAGGATCCCAAACTTTTTGTCAGCATGGGGCTCTGCCTCTTGAGTAGGACACCCTGTACTGCCACAGAAGTGCCATCATTCCCTATGCTGTGGACAAATGAAAGGTCGGTCCCCTAATGACTGGGTCCCACTCGTCTGCCTCAACATATCTAGTGGATGTCACCCTGATTCTGCACCATGACTCACCTCCTTGGCCATGGCTGACGGAGCAGGGGCAAACCCTTGACCCAAGCAAGGCTAATGAGAGCTAATGTATGGCAGAAGCCTCACTGCCCCCTCCACCAGGAGCGAAGTAAGCAGAAAAACGCTTACTAGGAAAGGAATGAGCATCCAGAGAGAACTACGAGGACAAGATAGGCCCTCGGGAGACTCCTCAAATCTTGTGGGACATCTTAACATTGTATTCCCAGAAGAGTCACCTAGTAGTTGACATGAGTTCCCTGTGTGTGTCTATTATTTGCAGCCAAAGGCTATCCATCCACCCGCAGAATCCTCACAGCTAGCCACAAGATTCCCAGAGTCAGGAACTTTGGGGATCTAATGCTTTCTTCACTCCTCCTCCCTACTGCATTGTGAAACCGACCTTCCAAATCATCCCCATTTCACAGAAGAGGAAAAGAGGCTGAGGACCACATTTCTGGACCGTGGTGGGGCGTGGACGGCTCAGTTTGGTTGCCTGTCCCACGCTCTGTCTCGCCCCTGCCACCCCCAGGTCGGCAGCGGGGTCTGGATCAGCTCCAGAGGGGTGTCAAGAGTCCCCGTTTAGGGTCTAGCCTAATAGATGACCTTTGGGACAGGTACTAAGGACCCGGCACTCCTTTGGCTCCCGCAGCTCCCGAGCTCGCAAGCCTGGATCTGTCAACGCCTTAATTCTATTAAAGCCAACCACCGGCCCGCTCCACTCCGCACACACGGCCATTTCGCTCAGCGCGGCCCAACCCGTTCCACACGCCCCGGTCGGCCTCTCCGTGCCCCCTCCGCCTGGAGGCCGCCTCTCCGCCCGATCCCCAGCGGGCCCTACCACCCGCTACCCCCTCAGCCGCCTACTGGTCGGCCCCCCGCGCCCTCCCGGCACCTCCTCCAGCTTCTTGGCGTTCCCCGTGACAAACACGATCTTCTTCCCGGCCAAGGGGGCCGCCATGCTGACTCCCGACTGCCCTGCAGACCCACCGGAAGTCCTCTGCCTCAAGTGGCAGGCACTTCCGGCTGACGCGGAAGCGGGCGGCACAGCTTCCGGCCTAGGCTCCTGGACCGGGGATCCTCGGGCTCCCACCGAGCGCCTAGCGTGTTAGCTGCAGCCTAGCTGCCTTCGGGCGAGAAGGCCGTCCTGGACGCCCAGCTTCCTTGCTCAGACCTTGGGGAACAGAGCGCCCCTTTTCCGGATGAGCAGCCTGGGGCGACGGGCGCTAAAAGGGAGGGAAATGGCGCGGCCCGTCAGCGCCGGAATTGCGGGGTCTTCCCGGGACTGGCGGTCGAGTGTGTTGAAACCAGGCCCTCCCCGCAAGGGGCGCTGTCTTCGAAGAGGAGAAGAGACCGTTGCAGCCACCGGCCCCACCCCTGCTTTCTCCCCTCTCTGGGAAGGGGGCACCGAGGGAGGCAAAGAACCTGCACCGTAATGAGCTTGCAGTCTTGTGCCCTGGACGGTTTGCCTTCTCCGCGGGCACCTACAAATCTGCCCCTGAGAACTGTTTTCTTTTGGACAAGGGCTGCAAACCTGACCTCACCTCCAGCCCTACTCCCTTCTTTCCTTGCCCGCCAGCTTTGATCACTTTGTGGATTAAAAAAAGAACTTGTTTTAAATTAAGGTATAATTAACATATAACATTAGTTTCAGGTGTACAACTAATGATTTGATATTTGTATACATTTAGAAGCATTCACCTCAGCAAGTCTGGTTAACATTGATCACCTTACAGTTACACATTTTTTTCTTGTGATGAGAACATTTAGATTTACTCTCTTAGCAAACTTTCAAATATGCAGTACAGTACTGTTAACTGTAGTCAACATGCTACCATGCTGTACATCTCCAGGATTATAACCGGAAGTATATACCTTTCAACCCCCTTCACCCATTCTCCCGTAACCCTACCACCAATCTGCCCTCTGTTATCTATGAGCTTATTTTGTTTTTTTTTTTAGATCCGACTACTTGCCTTTTTTAGATCGGACTACTTGCCTCTGCCTCCCCCATAACTCCCACAATTTACATTGGAAAGGAGAGCCTGCAACAGGAAGAAAAGTATTAACAGAGACCACACACCCTCCCCCCTGAGGAACTTATCATATTTGCGTAATAGAGCAACCTTGTTTTTCCCAAACATCCCTTTTCACCTTGCTAATGAGTTTTTTTCCCTTCGTATCCTCAGGCCCCTACCTCTTCTTAGTTCATAGAAGCATCCTGTTGTCTCATTGTCTTTAGAATCTCGTCTATGTGGATTCCCTTTACACACACCTATCAAATTTTATTTTCTCCTCGTAATCTGTCTCATGTCAGTCTGATTGTAAGGCCAGCGAGGACCATAGGGCAGAGGAAAGTGCCCCCCTCCCCCGCCCTGGCCCTGACAGCAAAGGGTAGAAAGTGCCCCAACAGACCCACCTGTGCCAAAGGCCTTGACCCACTGCTGACACCCCCGTTGAACAAGTCACCTGTCTCCTTCCTCCAGGGACTCAGCAAGCACAGATTAAAAGCAAGGGCAGATTCAGGGCCCCTCTCTCCTGGTGAGGAAACTCCTGACAGAGGAACATCAGAAGTCAGAAGTCTGTCTGGATGAGCTATTTTGCTTAATGTTCTTGTCCCCTGATAATCTCAAATTCTTTTTTAGCCCCCAGGATTTGTTAGGGAATAGCAAAAAACTGCATGTTCTCTAAAAACCTTTGCTCAGTGACCTTACCATAGCAGGAATATTGCACAGTCCAAAAGGCATTACTGTGTCCTCAAGTGGTCCGGAAGGCCTGTTCAGGCAATTCGATGAGGCAAGGTGTGAGGTTCCTTGGAGATCTGACCATAGTGGTTTAGATTCAGGGAGCGAGTAGCCGTCCCTTTGTGTCATCTGTCTTCCTTCTTCATGAAGTCATGGGGTATCTATCCCCAGGGAGGTGGAGAGGCAGAGGAGCCCCTCTGCAATGTTAACCTCCTGACTGTTGAAGGCTTCAGCGACAACCACAGGCAAGAACCTGTTTGCCAGGGATGTGCATCCAGTGCACCACACAGACAAGTACCATGTGGTATGGTCAGTGCAGTGCCCCTGGGAGCACCAGGTCCTGGAGGGACCATCACCGAGGCTGGGGAGGCCAGGACTGTCATCTAGCAAACTGTGGGAGTCCACAAAGGGTTGTTAAGCAGGGAATATTGTGAGTGGGTATTCACTTTGCTAGACCTCACTCTAAAGCTGAAGGCCTAAGAGTACAAGAGCTTGTGGGGAGAGAGGAAATACATGAATCCCTGAAATCGTATGCAAAAGTTTGTGTATATGTGATCTTTAGTCAGGACTCTTGGTTGCAGTGACAAAAATCTTCCTAGTCAACAACAACAAAAAAGAAATGTACTGATGGTTTCACTGATGAGCAAAGTATAAAGAGATAGTCAAGTTCATAGTTTTTGCGAATGGAGAGAAAGGGGATTGTGTTAGTTCATTCATTAAATGGACTCTGCTAGAGTTCAAATATGTGAATTTTTACCCTCTAACCTTGAGTAAGGAATATCACAGGAAATCTCTTCGGAATCATATACCCCTCAATTGTGAGGGAACCCCAGTTAAGCAAAGAAAGATGATTCTTCCTCTCAAGGGAGCTTGTTAGGTCCTATCAATTCTACCTCTGAAATAGTTCTCCAATCAGTGCCTCCACTCCACCTCCACTGCTACTGTCTGAACCCAGCCCTGTTCTGTTCCTACTGGACCAGGGCAGCAGCTGTCTCACTGTTGTTCTCCCAGCCACCTTCCTCCCCGTCCACAAACCTTAAATAATATGCTTGGGGTCCAGGACTCTGAGAACCTGAGAACTCTAAATGAAAACTGAAAAAACGGTATCTGTTTGAGGCAGCAAGGAAGAGTTAGCTCTATTGCCAGTTTGTTTTGACCTTCTAGAAGCTTTCTGTGCATGTGCATATTACACACAAAAATGTATAAAGTCTTAATTTTTAGGTTTTTTTTTTAAGTTCTTTTTTTTTTTTTAAGATTTTATTTTTTAACAGAGAGAGAAACAGCGAGAGAGGGAACACAAGCAGGGAGAGTGGGAGAGGGAGAAGCAGGCTTCCCGTCGAGCAGGGAGCCTGATGTGGGACTCGATCCCAGGACCCTGGGATCATGACCTGAGCCGAAGGCAGACGCTTAACGACTGAGCCACCCAGGCACCCCAAAAAGTTCATGTTTTTTAGAAATCTCTACACCCATTGTGGGGTTCAAACCCATGACCCTGAGATCGTGAGTTTGAGTCACATGCTCTTCCAACTGAGCCAGCTGGGTGCCCCATAATTTTTAGTTTTTTTAAAGATTTTATTTATTTATTTGAGAGAGGGAGTGTGTGTGTGTCTGTGTGCGTGCGTGCATGCGTGCATGTGTGCACAAGCAAGGGGAGAGACAGAGGGAGAGGAGGAAGCAGACTCCCCGCTGAGCAGGGAGCCCAGTGTGAGGCTCTATGCCAGGACACCGGGATCACGACCTGAGCCAGAGCAGACGCTTAATCGAGCCACCCAGGCGCCCCTAATTTTTAGTTTTTAATAAAATTTTTTATTATGGGAAATTCCACACTTAAACAGAAATGTCAAACTTACAAAAAATAGAAAAGAGCAGTATAATGAGGGGCGACTGGGTGGCTCAGTCGTTAAGCGTCTGCCTTCGGCTCAGGTCATGATCCCAGGGTCCTGGGATCGAGCCCTGCATCGGGCTCCCTGCTCAGCAGAAAGCCTGCTTCTCTGTCTCCCATTCCCCCTGCTTGTGTTCCCTCTCTCGCTGTGTCTCTCTCTGTCAAATAAATAAATAAAATCTAAAAAAAAAAAAAAGCAGTATAATGAGCCCCAATATATACCCAACTTTAATAATTTTCAACATTTGCTATTTTTATTTCACCTATCCTGGCCTATTTGCTTGCTTAAAATTTAAAAATGTAAATTATGAAATATTCCAGAGTTACAGAAAATAGTAAAATAGATGCAGAAGTTCCCACTATTTCAGCTTAACAAATGTTAAAATGTTCACATGGTGCCATCTTCTTTCAAGTCTTCCACTTCATCGCATTGGTCCTTGGATCTTTGTGTTATCACACACACAAAAAGCTTCATACTGCTCTTACAGCAAATTCCCAGTAGTTGCTATTTGCTTTTTCAAAAATCTTGAGTTTACATACTGTCCCCTTTTTTTTTCCCCAAACGACTTTATTGAGGTATAATTAGTTCCTAGTTTCTAAAAAATTCTTAAGAATTACAGGGAAATTTAAATTCCCTGTGGGTACTTAAATTTTGAGTGCGCACTATGGAAAACTGGGTCATTAATTCTCGTATTAGTCTAATAGTTAATTTTATGCTAAAATAGGTATAAAATTGCAGTTCTGTGTACAAAAATAATATCACGATTCATTTAAATATAAGATTTGGTCTCTTCCCCTCCCCTCTCTTCTTTTAACGAAATCATATGTCACAGATACAGGCAAAGCTCTGCCCCTAATCCCATCCATCGTTTTCCCTCCTCCTAACACCTATCCTGAAGTTGGTGTGTATCATTCCTAAGCATCTTTTTGTACTTTTTCTACATATGTATGTTTTTATAAACGCTCTGTGATGTTGCTTAATGCTTTTAAAACACATATAAATGTCTCACTGCACAAAATCGTTTGCGATAATTTCCACTTACGAGTATTTGCATGCCCCCCAAATTCCTCTTAGAGTAAAAAATTGAGGAGTCTCTACGGAGTGTGCGGCCTGGGAGGGGCCCCGGCTGGTGGGCGGAGTCTAGAATGGGAAACGGGAGGGGCCGCATGGCCGTTGGGCGGGGCCCGGGAGATCCGGGGCTTCGGGGTGGACGCGCCGGTTCCGCCTGGAAGCCGTCGTCATGGTGTCCCCCGTGGTGTACCTGGTGGCGGCGGCTCTGCTTGTCGGCCTTATCTTTTTCCTGACTCGCAGCCGGGGCCGGACGACAGCAGGTAGGAGATGCCGCCGCTCCAGGGCCGGTGGGGCCGCGTTCTCTGGCCTCCTGAGCCTTTGTAGGCCCTCGCCCGTGGCTCCTGCGCATGCGCTGGCCTGCCTGGCTGGGCAGACGACTAGCTCGGAGCCGGATTGCGCTTGTCGCGCTTCAGGCCAGCCGCGCGCCTGCGCATACCTGCGCGTCGCGGACCGGGCGGCGAGTCGCAGTGCCGCAACCGTACTCGCGGACGGGATGGCAGCGCCCCTACACCTTTCTCCCAGCCTCAAAGACAGCCTTACTCAATTCCTCTTCTCGCCCCCCGGCTCTCTAGACCCAGAGGGGCCGGTCCCCTGGCGGACATGCTCCCATGCGTCATTGGGGCTGTCCCCCTGTGCGCTCCTAGGAGAGGCCGCCGGGGTGTCCCGTCCCACCCAGGCTGGCTCCAGAGCGGGTGCCAAGAAGGCGGCACCTGAGTGTTTTGTGCTTACCTACGAGCTGTAACTCCCTGAAGCTCTCTCCTTACCCCTCAAAGAGAGCCCTATGCACCCTTCTCTCTCTTCTGCGCCCCGACCAGGAGCTCATGTCATCTGCCAGGATACAGAACAGATACGCCTGTCATCCTCCATCCCCCATTTCTTGTCAGTATGTGGGTTTGTGTATATGTCTCTGCCCCTCTCTGGACCCACAACCTACTTCAGAGCACCTACATGCTCCAAGGGCAGGGGAGAGAGAGCTGAGGTAAGGCAGATAGCCAAGAAATCTTCCTAGAAAGGAAGCCTCAGACCTCAGGTGTGCTCCCGGTTGGCATGCCTTATAAAACTGTGGCAGGTGGTGTTAGGCAAGAAGTAAATGCAGTCCTGCAGTGAGCATGCAGATGTGGTCTAGAGAAGTCAGGATGAGCTTCCCAGAGGTGCTCCTCCTGCAGGGCGGTAGTCTTCTGACAGGCCAGCTGGAAAGGTATCGACAAAGGCAGGAGGGAACAGGTGATCTTGCTGCAAAAGTCCAAGGTGTGGGTCTGGGTTATAAAGGCCTTTATGATCTGAGAAACTGGGGCTTTGTGCGTCAGGCAGCCGGAGCCTGGAGGAAGTTGAGTGGAGGGTGAGGCTTCCAGGTTGCTGCTCCCCTGCCATCAGGTGGGTTGGGTTACTAGACAGTTGTGATTCCTCTCTTCCCTACAGCTGGCCAAGAACCATTGCACAATGAGGAGCAGCCGGTAGTAACAGGCTCAGTGGCCCAGCCTCGGCCCCTGGAACCTGAGGAGCAGAGAGTCGGGGGCAGGCCCCGGCGCCGGAGAGACCTGGGCAGTCGCCTGCAGGCCCAGCGTCGAGCCCAGCGTGTCACCTGGGCAGAAGTGGATGAGAATGAGGAGGAAGCCATCATCCCAGGTGAGAAGGGCCCAGCCTGGAGGAGAAAGGGGCTGGTTTAGGGCATGAAGGGTAGAAGAGTGGAGTGTGGAGCTACAGTGTAGGAGACCTGTCTGGGAGCCACAGGATAGGGTTGGGGGAGGGGAGACTTGGGACCCATCCTTTGGTCCCAGTTCTGGACCCTGACCAGCAGTTCTGGACCCTGACCCCTATTCCATTGGGCCAGCCCCCTCTTCCTTCATTTTGGCTTTCAGTGTCTAAGCAAGAGGGCAGTCGTCTTCAGATTGACCTAGAGAGTTCCTCAGCCCACTTCTTATATCCTAGCACCTTACTGGTATGGGCACAGTCATTTTCTGAGAGCTTCACCCTAGGGCCAGAGTACCTAGCCAGGAGCTTCTGCAGTTCCTGAGGTGAGGTCACCTGTAACCCTAGAAGGGTTTGGGGATGGAGACATTTTGTTGACAGAGCTTCCATATCCCTGGGAGACCAAGAGAGCCCCTGGGATTGTGGGAAAAAATATCTCTTCTCCAGCGTTCAAACCTGGCTTGAGCCGGAGGAAGGGGCATTTGAGGCCTTTGCCCTTGTACTTTTGGGAATTAGCCCCTTTGGCTCAAAAAAGAGGCACTCTGGTGCCATTCCTTTTGTCTCAGACTTGGGATCAGACATCTCTGCTGCTTGGGCACCAACAGGTTTTTTTGGTCTTATTTTGTCTTTTTAAATTTTATTTATTTGATAGAGAAAGAGCACGCGCACATGCAAGGGCATGTGTGGGAGCACAAGCAGGGGGAGGAGCAGAGGGGGAGGGGAAAAAAGTGTGTGTGGGAGAATTTCAAGCAGATGCCACGCTGAGCGTAGAGCCGGATTCGGGGCTTGATGAGATCATGACCTGAGCCAAAATCAAGAGTTGCACACTTACCTAACTGAGCCACCCAGGTGCCCCAACAGGTCTTTAACTTTTAGCTGGCCCTAACTTTAGGTAGTCTTGGGGTTGGAGCTGCCTTTTTGGCCAGGAGCTGAGCCTGGAACCCTCAGCAGCTCCTGACCACAGTGAGGACAATTTTAGATATGAGGCAAGGATACATTTCCCCATGAGGCCGTCTTTCCCTGGAGGTTTGGCTCAGAGACAAACCAGAGAAGTCTGCAAGCCCAAGCATCCCTGCCTGTGATTTTCAGATGCCCAGATATTGGAACCTGACACCTCCCTTTTTGTGGCGATGCAGCATCTAAAATTACTATCTGTTCCCTTGCCTCATGATTCCCTCACTTTTCCCTTACCTTACCCTCTACCCTCAGTACCCCCCGACACACACACACTCGCACATACACAGACTCAGAGTGTTAATTTCTCCATTCATGGTAGATATCTGTGGAGGGCAGAGCTGGGCTAGTGACATTTGCAGGTGAGAGGAACGGGATCCGCCGCCATGTGGAGAGGGACAAGGGGTAGGATGGATCCATCATCATCAGCCCTCTCTAGGACCTGACCCGTCTTTCTTTGACCGTACTCAGCCCAGGAAGAAGAAGGTATCGAGAAGCCGGTGGAAAGTCACCTGTCAGGGAAAATTGGAGCCAAGAAACTACGGAAGCTAGAGGAGAAACAGGCGCGAAAAGCCCAGCGTGAGGCAAGCAGGAGGGTTGGAGTGCGAAAGGGTCCTGCCTTCCTCATCCCCTACGTCAGGCCCTCCCCTTGGGCTCTTTGCGTGCTGCTTGCCTGACTGTCTCTTACAGCCTTGGTCCATGGTCTGGCCCAAGGTTGGCCCCCTGGCCTGTTTGTGAGGTGGGCAAGCTCTGGTGGGGGGTAGGGATGTGCTCCCTATGAAGGCCTCTCTCCAGGCAGAGGAAGCTGAGCGTGAGGAGCGGAAACGCCTCGAGTCCCAGAGGGAGGCAGAGTGGAAGAAAGAGGAGGAGCGACTTCGCCTGGAGGAGGAACAAAAGGTGAAAGAGCCCCCCCCCATCCTGACCTCTGACCCATGAGCAGGCAGCCTTGCTTCTCATGCAGCTCGTTACATCTCTGACCTGGAAGATGGGCCTTGGACTGGTTTCAGGAGCAGGCCCTGGTTTATTTGGTCCCTGGACTCTAAACACAACCTGTGTAAAACCGCTGCTGAAAAGCAGAGCCAGAGACGGGGATTTTTGTGTATGTGATTTATTGAACATGCCTGAAGCATGTAAAGAAAATTGAGATGGTTGGAGTGGCTGAAACAAGATAAGCAAGAAGGAGAGAAGTCAGAGAGGGAGTAGAGTCTGGATTCTAAAGGCCTTGAAGTTGTTAAAGGTCACTGTAAGGGCTGATCGGTCCTGCCTGAGCCAGTTCCTGTTTAGGGCCTAACCTGGAGGAGATAGATGCTCAGAGAATGGGAACCACTGAGGTAGTAGTTGGCTAATGAGCATTTGTTTGCCAGGTGCTTCCTTCTTTCTGAGAACCAGAGAACAAGAAAGGGAACATCACAAAGGTGTGATGTGCATAAAGAGTGAGAGCCAGGGCTGCCCCAGTTAGGAAGACTCGCTGGTGCCTTTGGCCTCTCACTGGCCCTGCTGTCCAGGGACCCTGGGTGGCAGGGAGCCTGGCTTTGGGTGCTGTAGCAAATGGGCCAGAACACAGCAGAGAAGGCATCAGGGGAGATTTTACCGTTACTGTTTTTTACCTTTCCGAAGGTGATCCTGCCTGATGGATCTTAAATGTCCTGGGGCTCCTCTGCACACAGTTTCCCCTGGGTTAGCACCTTACTTACCTGGTGTATTTCCCACAACCAGTATCGATACATTGTCTGTGGTGTATTTCCCACAACCAATATCGATACATTGTCCTAACTAAACCCCACACATTATTCGGATTTCGTTAATTTTCCCCTACTGTCCTTTTCCAGGGTCACTTCCAAGACGCCACATTACACTTAGTTACCATGTTTCCTTAGGCTCCTCTGGGTTGTGACATTTTCTCAGATTTTCCTTGCTTTTAATGATCTTGATAGTTTTGAGGAGTATTGGGCAAATATTTTGTAGAATATTCCTCAGTTTGCTCGACTGATTTTTTTGTCATGGTTAGGCTGGGGTTATGGATTTTTGGGGAGAAGATCACAGATGAAGCGCCATTCTTGACGTAGCATTTGAAGGATACGTGTTGTCAACTTGACTTGTCATAACTGATGTTAACCTGGTTGCTTGGCTCAGGTTTTATTTGCCAGATTTGTCTGCTGTAGTGTTACTTCCTCCTTCCTGTAGTTCTTTGGAAATAAGTCACTATGCGCAGCCCACACTTAAGGGGTGGGGAGTTATTCTCCACCTCCTCAAGAGCAGAGTATGCAAAGTATCAGGAGTTTTTCTGTACAGAAGATTACCTTTCTTCCCTTTGTATGTGTTTGTTTATACCAACGTGGACTCGTGGATATTAGTTTTGTGCATTGCGTTACGATCTGATAGTATCTTATTTATCTTGTTATGTAGGTCATCAGGAGTTCTTGCTGTTGGCCCCCACGTACCTTTGACGTAACCTCATTGTTTTGTTTTCTGAGTACTCTCTTACTTTTTGGCATTGCAAGATGCTCCAGGCTTATTTTGTATATTCTCTGTTCCAGCTTTAGCTACGTGTTTTAAAAAAATCTTTTTGAGAGCTGTGGAAAATAGGATGACGTGGAGGGAAGCTGTGGCACTAGGTGGTGGTGGTGATGAAGTGACATGGATGGGCTGAGAAGTTTTCCGGAAGTTGAAGGCAGAAGTGGTAGATAGGACTTTATTTCTGACCAGCTGGCCATATGGCTGTGTGACTCACTGAGCCAGGGACCCAGGAGGAACACCGGACGTGTGGGGAGTAGATCACAGGGTCTTTCTGGGACGTACTCAACTCGAGGTGCCTGTAAGATGGCCCAGTGGGTGTGTCGTGTGGGAGGAGAGATTTGGGGCAGGGGTACAACTGTGGCAGTCCCTGGCAAGGAGATGGTTGTTGATGCTGTGGGCATGGCGAGGTGGTCTGAGGAAGGGGAGGAGGGAGGAGGGACAGGGCTGAGCGATGGAGGAGGTGAGGAGAATGGCCCAAGGAGCAAGAGGAAACCCAGGAGAGGGTGGGATCTGCCAGCCCAGCGAGGGAAGAGGAAATGGTCAGCTCTTCCCAACACCACTGAGAGGACAGGGTTATGAGGCTGATGGCTGTCCCTTGGATTTGGTCGGATGGATGGTGGCTGAGACCATAGCACTTGTTTCGGTGGGGTTGAGTATCAGAAGCCAGACTGGAGTGGGTGGGAGGGGTGAATGGATGATGAGGAAGTGGAGCCTGGGTGTTTGTCCACAAAGTTTGGACATGACAGGAAGGGGGGGTCATTGGCAGGATTTTAGAGGAGAGGGGGCTGAGCAGCACACGTGTGGGAGGTAATGGAACTGATGAGAAGAGGGGCCTCTTCCTGTAGCTCAGCTTGGGGTTGAGGGAGCAGTCTCTTGAAGGAACTCTGTCCCTGAGAAAGGGCCGGACTGTATGCCCTGGTGCCCTGTGGGGGTAGCAGAGCCCAGAACAGGGATGGGGTGGGCACCCGCCCCCAACGTACCTGACTCTTGTCCACAGGAGGAGGAAGAGAGGAAGGCCCGGGAGGAGCAGGCCCAGCGGGAGCATGAGGAGTACCTGAAACTGAAGGAAGCCTTCGTGGTGGAGGAGGAAGGTGTGGGCGAGACCATGACTGAGGAACAGGTGGGCCTGCTGCCCCTGGAAAGCTCATCTCTATGCCCACCAAGCCCGCCACCCCATCCCAGACACCCCATCGTTCCTTGCCTGCCGCCCTTGTCAGGCATTGAGAGGGGCATGGGCATCAGGCCCCGCAGGCTCCAGTGGCCGGAGGCCTTGTCCCCAGGAGAGCAGGCGGTGCCTCCGAACCCCTCGCTGCGGGAAGCTCTGTTCACGCAGATGGCAGGCAGGTGGGTAGGCATAGACCCCTGTAGCCCCTGCAAGGGGGACACTTACCCCAATTTCTCTGCTCCTCTAGTCCCACAGCTTCCTGACTGAGTTCATCAGCTACATTAAGGTAAGAAACCACAGGACAGAGTTGGGCATCAGCTCCCTGCCTCACGCGTGTGTGTGGTGTGTGTGTGTGTGCGTGTGTGTCACGTGCACTCTCTGGGCATGGAGGGAGTAGACCCGAGCCGGGGCTATCGGCGGCTCGCTGGAGCTCATGCCGGAGTGGGCAGGGACCTGGGAGTCTGAGCTGCCTGGTCCTGGCCAGAAGAGCCTCTTCTTTGACAGTGGAGAGGGACCTGGTCTGTGTGGGAGGCCTGAGCCTTCAATCACTTCCTCACATTCAGGGTTTGACAGTCTCCCTGCTCCTCAGACCCCACGCTCAGTGAGTCACTGTGTTTTCAAGTTTCTTCACATGTGTTTTCTGTCAGTTCTGTCACACTGAGACTCTGCTGAGTTGAAACAAGCATCCCCTGCCACGTGTTCCTGATCAGGAACTTGGGTCTTCAGGGAAACAGGATGATGTTTCCTTTGGAATCTAGGGCCGGGCAACACGTGTGTCCCCCTCTGTCTGTAGCCGTGCTGGGTACTGCTCCAGGTTGCATAAGCACGTCCTGCTTTGCTCTGCTGCTAAGCAACTTCTCTCCCACGAAGGATGCGACAAGGGGAGAGGTTTTCAAGTGCAGCTCAGAGGTGCAGAGGCGGCTGAGGGAAGGAGTGCAGAGGGAGTGGGGGCGGTGGTGGGGGTGCTATTAGGGGGTGCCAGGGAGCCAGGCCTTGCATAATCCTCCCCCCCCTTCCAAAGGGAGCAGGGTTCAAACTCCTCCCAGCAGTAAGGGGCTGGGCTCATAGCCTGGGGGCCTGGTATTCCTGTGGGGGAGAGAGCTCATTTCCCTCTGATGGAACCCATTTCCACCCTGACACCCTCGAAGGCTGACAGGACATCTCCCACACTTTGCTGCTGCTGTTTGGAACTCACCATCCCCACCTACCCAGCGGGCAGCGACAGGTCTTGAGTCTGCCCTCCAGAAAGCCCTCGTCCACAGTTTCAGCTCCCCCTCTCCTCTGCAGAGACTTGAGTAGAGGCAAGTCCAGGCCTTGCTTTCAGAGGCTCTCTGGAGAGTTTTTCTGGGCTTCTCCAGACTCTTCTGGACTATAGAAGTCTTTCCAGCCTGTGCAGGCTGGTCCTCCTAGAGCTGCTGTCTGCAGGGAGAAGGAGGATTTCCAGAACTGAGCCCACCTGCCTTCTCCCAGGCTCCAGGGGAATGGGCCCTTTAGTCCTAGGATTTCAGAACTGGAGGCATGTTTTTGTGCCGGGCATAGTTTATGTGCAGCGTAGGCCTAACTTGCTCTTTTTGGTTCTCTCTCCCTTCTGAGCAGGGCTGAGTGGGTTGGTTTGTTTCTGTAAACACACTTTTGGCCCTAGCATCCCCTCAGGCCAGGTCTTCAGGGACAGCTGGGGTGACTCTGCGGTCACATTCTGAGCTGTCACTGAGAACCCAGTGCCTGCTCCCTGCTTCTTAGGTAGAGGCCAGCTGGCCAGGTCACCTTGTGCTTGCCACCCCCTGGCCCAACCACCACTCACTTGCCTCCCTGCGTACACATCCATTTTAGCATTTTGAACAGTCACATGCCATCTGCAGCTGAGGAGGCGTCACCGTGTCACTTCTCCCCCAGCTCATTTGCTATGAAGATTCCTGGAAACGCAAAAGACCACCTTCTCTCAAGTCACATGCTGTCTCTCTGTGGGGGAGGCAGGGCAGATGCCTGCGTAGGACCCAGCGGTGGACCCCACCAGGAACTAAAGTTTCTACCAAGGGGGTGAGGGAAGCACAAGGAGCATGGCCGTGTATGGAAAGCCCTGAGCAGATTGAGTGACAGTGATTTTAAGGGTGGTCATGGTGCCTCAAGAGCGTGAAGAGGATGGTGAGCAGCGTGGCGTGTCAGGGGGTGGGGATCTCTAGGCCAAGGGGGCAGTGAGCAGAGGTGAGACAAGAACGATCTGAACCTCTCCTACCAGGACCCTGGCTCATCGGGGCTTCTCATCTGCTCTCTTCTTGTCCACGTTCTCGCCTGTCTTCTCACCGGCTCTGAGCTCGAGGGCAGGAGCGGTGTCTTGTTCACCACTGCACGCCCCACGCTTCTCAGCTCCTTGTCCTGGCAGGTCTTCAGCAAACACGGGTCCTAGTGACGGTTGTTTGATAAGCTTTTGGCAATTGTCAGCCCCTCCCTTCATCTCTGTGGTGCTTCCCCTTCCAGCCTGTTCATAATGTTAAAATGATTCGGTTGGATGCAGAGGAGAAGGTAGCAGCTGTTCTCGACTCTCCACGGGTGCCTGTCCCAGGGTAGTCCCCAGGCCAGGACGTGACTCATGGGGCAGGTAGTGGTTTGGGCAGATCCCTCCCCGTAAGCAGGGGCATGAGAGAGTCGATGAGTGTGTGTGTTTGTGTGTGTACACGTACAGGCAGCTGGGAGAGCGTGAGTAGTGTGTGAGGGAAACAAGGCTCTCCCTTGGGAGCATGGAACCTGCTTAGCCAGCCACCCAGAGCAGAACAGGTGGGTGTACCAACCTCAGAGGGCTCCTGTGCTGAGAGGCTTTCTCCTCTCCCCCTCTTTACAGCAGTCCAAGGTTGTGCTCTTGGAAGACCTGGCTTCCCAGGTGGGCCTGCGGACTCAGGTAAGCCCTTGAAGGTGGTCTGCTCCATGGACTATGGCCACGGGGTCTGTACGGCTCTCAGAGGGGGACTGCCTTAAAGATGGGAGTCTTAATGCCCTCAAGCAAGAGTAGACTGTAGGAATTTTTTGGTACCCCAGGAATCTTGTTTTTCTGCTATACAGAGGAAAAAGAAAAAAGCCCAAACCCCATCACTCCAGCGGCCCCTGTAAGCGAGGCAGCCCAAACCCAGTTACCTTGACAACTCTCTTGCAAACAGGCTGCGTCAGCCTTCGCAGCCAAATGTCCCCACCACTCCTCTCCTGCCTTGAAGAAAGCCTCTCTCGGGGGTCTTACAGGGCCCCGGGACCACGGCCCTGTCTCCCCTGAGCCCCTCCAGAGGAGAAACAAAGAGTCACACTGGGGATGGCCATGAGAAGGAGAGGAGGAGATTTGACTGTGGTGGAGGGAGAGTGCAGCTGTCTTCTGGGACGGCAGTGCCCATCTCTGAGATGTCTTCTTCTCATAGGATACCATAAACCGCATCCAGGACCTGCTGGCTGAGGGGACTCTGACAGGTGAGGGGGTGAGAGTCAGTCACCATAGGCCCTGGCCTTGGGGTGTGTCTAGCCACAGAGGGCCTGCAGGGATTTGTTGCAGAGGCAGGATGACCCCCCTTCTCAGCCCTGGGTGGGGAAGTGATGTGCAGGAGGGGTGCTGAGCAGAGGGAGATGCCCAGGTCTGGGAGTGACTCAGGGTGACAGGGACAGGCAAGGAAGCCTGATTTGACTCGCATAGGCAGGACTGGATGCAGCCAGGGGAGCCCAGGGAGGTAGGCAGGCCTGGAGGGCTCTGAGCCAGTTGTGAAGGGGTGGGTGGGTGGGCATTTTCAGGCAACGTCGGGGAGGGCGCCCTAGAGGGCTCAGCCCCACAACCCTTCTGTCCCCACAGGTGTGATTGACGACCGGGGCAAGTTCATCTACATAACCCCCGAGGAACTGGCTGCTGTGGCTAACTTCATCCGACAGCGGGGCCGGGTGTCCATCACTGAGCTTGCCCAGGCCAGCAACTCCCTCATCGCCTGGGGCCGGGAGCCCCCTGTCCAGTCCCCAGCCTGACCTAGCCCTTGCCTTCTGGACTGGGAGCTAGCACAGCCTATCTGGCTGTACAACTTGAACCCTCCCCTCCACCCTGGGGAAGAGATGGAATGTGGCCAGGCAGTTATAGATTAAAGGCCTGTGAGCACTGCTGAGCTTGGTGTGGCTTGGTGTGACAGAAGGCCTGGCCTGGGATCCCAGGTGAGCAAGCGAAGTCTAGTCCTCAGAACAAATCTTGGGGGTGAATGGGAGGAGCCTGTGGAGGCAGATGAAAGTTCCATTCTTACCATGCGTTCATTTATTGAAAAAGAATATTGAGCATTTTATTGTGTTCCTTTGTACCCTACAAAGATGAGAATTTCTCTCTCTCCCCCACTTGCCAGAGCAAAAGTGAGCAACCTTAGGGCAACATCTCCCCTAACTGGGGAGGAAGGTCTCACTATTGGTTATATGGATGGTTTCAGGAGCCCTACAGAGAGGGCTGAGAGCCCTTAAGGAGAAGAGGGAAGTGCCAAGGATAGAGTCCTAAGGAACATCAGCCTTTGAGAGGGAGGGAAGGGCGGTCAGGGAGGGGGAGGCTAGGCAGGTAGAAGGAAGCGAGGAACCTGCTTGAGCTGGATAGAGTGGTGCAGTGGAGAGATGCGCTTCCTACAGTCTGTCCGTGAATTTAGCTCTCTATCCTGGACAGAAAGTTTAAACGGTGTGGGTGATTCCACCCACTGGTGGATGTAAGGACCATATGCTCAGGAGTGGGTGTGATGGGAGATGTATCTCTCCTATAGGGTCAGTCACTCCAGTTCCCGTGGGCTGTTCGTGGCATGAGCATCCTGCTGTGCTGAGGGTGAGGCATGGGTTTAAATGTGTATTTTTTATGCAAGGTTGCCCCTAAACATAGACCACCTACTTCCTCTGCCAGGTAGAGGAGGCAGCTTTCTGTTCCCGTCCTGGAGGAAATGGTCTATGGAGATGCTGATGGAGACAGGACATCAGGCTGTAGGGTAGAGCCTTCCTGAGTGTCATCAAGGATGATTTTGACTCACTTGGTGCCATAAATATTAACTATAGTGCCTAAATTCCAAGTGAGGCGTGACTACTGCTTCTGTCAACTACAGGCACTCGGAGTCACCTGGAGCTAGGAAGGGCCACGTGCATTGTTTGGAACGCCATCTGGGAGCCCACAGTCCAGTAGGAGAGGGAAGAAACAGAGAAAGGTACTGGCAGTATGAGAAAGAAACATAAAATTATAAAGGGAAAAGAAAGCTTATAGTCTTGAGTGATGCTTCTCAGCTCTGGTTGCTCATTAGAAGCCCCTGGAGAGTTGTCAGCAGTCTCATGCCAGGCTGCATCCTGAACCAGTGGAATCAGAATCTCTGGGGGTGGGACCCAGGCAGCATCAGTGGGAGATTCCAGCGGGCGCCTAGGTTGAGAAGGTGGTGGGGTGGGGTGGAGAGACAGGCCATCAAGTTACAAGTAGTTAAAATCCCCTCTGGAAGGGGCTTCTCCCAGAGCAATACAGCAGCTCCAGGTCTCCTCCACCCTTTCCCTCCATCCTCAGCCACTGCCATCCAGGCGGCAGGAGGACTGTAGCAGCCCCAGCTCCTCATTCCACCCTCAGGACATTCCACCCTCAGGACATTCCACCCTCCATCCACAGGTCAGGAGGAAGGAAGAGGCATATCCCTTTCTCACATCCTGGAAGCCTTCTAAAACCCCTTATGTCCCAAGAGCTTAGTGTGGAGGAGAAAACCTATGACCGTTTGTGCATTTTTTAGTGAACAATCCACTAATCTAAGAAATTTATCAAATGAGCCGTTCTTGAAGTAGTGATTAACATTTTTCTAAGTATGTATAAACCGCTTTCACAATAAATGGAAACTTTCAGTTTAACCACTCATAATTTTTCAAGCATTTAAACAATTATTACTTAAATATTCTCAGCATTTAAAGTCCTCAAATTTAATGTATAGAATTATTTTAAATGCTTTAACATCTCAAACAGTAGACCAGACACATCTAGTAGTAGTAGAACAATGACATTACTGATCTGTGTGTGTAATACTGAAACTGATCAGAAACATCTCAGTACCATGGATTTACATTTGCTTATTTACTAGCTCTGGTTTTATTTCTTTTTCTTCCCGAGGGTACAGTTTTCACTTCTCCTGGAGCCCCGGGGTGATTATCTTAGGTTGCTGAGAACGTATATATGAAAGATGAAGAAGCAGCGACCCAAGACTTGACCTTGACTGTGACCCTGAGTCCTTTAGTTGCGTGGCCCCTTTTGCTCACCGACTAAGCCACCCAGGCGCCCCACTCCTCTATTTTTATATTGAAAGTTTCTCATAACTTAAGCTTAAAACTAAACACAAGGAGGGGGTTTGTGCCTGGGTGGCTCAGTCAGTTAAGCATCTGCCTTCGGCTCAGGTCATGATCTCATGGTCCTGGGATGGAGCCCCATGTCAGGCTCCCTGCTCGGTGGGAAGCCTGCTTCTTCCTCCAGCTGTTTCTCACTCGCTCGCTTGCTCTAGCTCTATCTCAAATAAATAAAATCTTTAAGAATAAATAAATAAACACAAGGGGGCCTGGCTGGCTTAGTCGGTGGAGCGTGTGACTCTTGATCTCAGGGTTGTGAGTTCAAGCCCCATGTTGGGTATAGAGATTATTTAAAAATAAAAATTTTTTTTCAATTTGAAAGTAGTCCTTTATTAATTGACGAGATTACAGAAGTAATCATGGTAGATACTTTAGTTCGTCCTTCTAATAGGCCTATTGATGCGGTCTTCCCTGTGGCCAGCATCTCCACCTTCCACAAAATAGATGGTCCTTTTCTTCAGTCCCCCTCATGGAGAAGATAATTTGAAGGGCCTAAAAATAAAATATTTTTAAAAATAAATAGGGGGTGCAGTCGGTTGAGTGTCTGACTCTTGATTTCAGCTCAGGTCGTGATCTCGGGGTTGTGGGACCAAGCCCTCTGTCGGGCTCTGTGGGGTGCGAGTCTGCTTGATATTCTTTCTCCCTCTCCTTCTGGCCCTCCCACTCATGCGTGTGTGCTCTCTCTCTCTAAAATAAATCAATCATTTTAAAGTAAATAAATAAACACAATGAGCCCTAGATGGCCTCATGATCTTGGCCCAAGGTAAGCTTCAGAAAAGGGGATAAAAAAGCTGGGTCCTGGGTGCCTGGGTGGCTCAGTTGGTTAAGCGACTGCCTTCGGCTCAGGTCATGATCCTGGAGTCCCGGGATCGAGTCCCACATCGGGCTCCCTGCTCGGTGGGGAGTCTGCTTCTCCCTCTGACCCTCCTCCCTCTCATGCTCTCTCTCATTCTCTCTCTCTCAAATAAATAAATAAAATCTTTAAAAAAAAAAAAAGAGGGGCTTCCCCTCTTCCCTATAAAAAAAAAAAAAAAAGCTGGGTCCTTTGAGGCCACCAGTGGTCTCCCCATTCACCTGGCAACTGAGTGACCCCCAGGCTCTCCAGTGGCACCAGTGCAGGATGCATGTTGGATCTTTGTAACACTACTTATTTAACACATTCAAAATGTGTTTAAAAAAGCAAAACTAGGGGCGCCTGGGTGGCTCAGTCGTTAAGCGTCTGCCTTCGGCTCAGGTCATGATCCCAGGGTCCTGGGATCGAGTCCCACATCGGGCTCCCTGCTCAGCGGGAAGCCTGCTTCTCCCTCTTCCACTCTCCCTGCTTGTGTTCCTGCTCTCGCTATCTCTCTGTCAAATAAAATTAAAAAAAAAAAAGCAAAACTAAAATTATAATCTACGGAGAGCCTACTGAGTACGAGGCAGGATGCTAAGCACCTCAGGGAATTGCAGTGAGCAAAACATGACCCAAGCCACAAGTGGGGGATGGGGCAGTGGTACTAATCTGATAGGGAGACCAGCCAGCAAGTGCATGGCCAAACACTGATCTATGAAAAGGACTGGTGGCTCACAAGGAGAGGCCTTCTGGGCTGAGGGGAGGACAGGTGCGAGAATGTAAAGGCTTGTGATTCACTGAGGGGATGTGGAATGTTGGCTGGAGGAACAGGAAAGCCTGGGGCAAAGGAGAGAGTAGGTGGAAAGGGAGGTTGGGACCTGGCTGGGAAGGACAGGGATTACTGAGCCCAGAAATATGGGTGATATTTGATGAAGGGGGGTGTTTAATAGTGTTTTGAATGAATAACTCATTTTTTTAAAAGACTTTATTTGAGGGGCGCCTGGGTGGCTCAGTTGTTAAGCGTCTGCCTTTGGCTCAGGTCATGATCCCAGTGTCCTGGGATCGAGTCCCACATCGGGCTCCCTGCTCAGCGGGAAGCCTGCTTCTCCCTTGCCCATTCCCCCTGCTTGTGTTCCTGCTCTCGCTGTCTCTGTCTCTGTCAAATAAATAAAATCTTTAAAAAAATAAAAAAAGATTTTATTTGAGAAAGAGTGTGCACAAGCAGGGGGATGGGCAGGGGAAGAAGCAGGCTCCCCATGGAGCAGGGAGCCTGATGCAGTGCTCCATCCTGGAACCCAGGATCGTGACCAGAGCTGAAGGCAGACGCTTAACCGCCCCAAGTAACTCATTTCTTAACCCCTCTTTGCAATCATCATATCCCACAACCTATCATTACTCCATCAGCCCCTCCTTCTACACCCCCATTGTACCATCATCAGAGGGTACCACCTCAAGCCTTCACAAGTGCTTGCCCCAGATATTTCCTGTCCCAAGCCCCAGCCCCAAGATTGGAGACGACTATTCCACTAAGGCTGTTTTTTTCAAACTTATTTGACAGTATCTCTTAGTAAGAAACCCATTTTTTTTTTTTAAAGATTCCATCCATTTATTTGAGAGAGAATGAGAGAGAGCACACATGAGAGGGGGGAGGGCCAGAGGGAGAAGCAGACTCCTTGCCGAACAGGGAGCCCGATGCGGGACTCGATCCAGGGACTCCAGGATCATGACCTGAGCCGAAGGCAGTCGCCCAACCAACTGAGCCACCCAGGCGCCCCAGAAACCCATTTTTTATTGAGGACTTAGTCCATGTTTGTATGCCCGTGCATAGAGATAACTGAAGCTAAGGTGTCCAAGTGCTTTGCTTAGTGTGGTTAATGCATGTTGGTATTTGCTTCTCTAATCTGTACTACTGCTGATGGTGACTACATTGATTTCATAACCCACTAACAGAACTCAGCCTACAGTTTGAAAAACAGCGTTCTAAGGAGCCTGTTCCTTTTACGTTGAGGACTGGGCCAAGGATCAATATCTAGGGGTAGAGTTGTGATCATATATAACTTGGTAGTCACGGGGTTGTACCAAAACCAATTTAGACTACAGTAGTGATGCTGAAAAATAGTTTTACTTGGTTTATCCTGACACCATACATAATTTTTGGCTTATTATACATTTTTGATTACTCATTACAGCAAAATGCATAAGGCAACCTTAGAACCTATCAAATACTGTGACATTAAACTTGTTTAAATATGACCTTTTGGGGCGCCTGAGTGGCTCAGTCGGTTGAGTGTCTGCCTTCGGCTCAGGTCATGATCTCAGGGTCCTGGGATCAAGCCCCACATCGGGCTCCTTGCTCAGTGGGGCGTCTGCTTGTCCCTCTCCCTGTGTCTCCTGGCTCTCGCTCTCACTATCTCAAATAAATAAATAAAATCTTAAAAATAATAATAAATATGACCTTTTGCACATAACCTGTTAGATTTACTGGCTGGTTTTAGTCATTTTTAACTTTCTTAAGTTTCTAATGTAGTGACACAAAAACACATCCATAATAATAATACAAAAACTAAAACTAGTAATGCTCCAACTGTATTGTAACCGAGTAGCTGAGATTTAATACTTCTGTTGCTTTATTTCTCTTTATTTCTCATCAACGAGGTTAGTCAGGCCACTTTGTAGTTGAGCTAAACCCTACAATTTATAGAACAGCACAGTTGGGGGGACATAGGCTTGATGTCTACTTTGGCAGCTGGCTTTATGTATTTTGTAGTTTGTGCATATTGCCTCCTATCAAAATAGACCATAGTAACAAATATGAATAGATGAGAAATTACTGAACATACAATCCATCATTGCTGAATTGTAGTAACTCAAGAGAGGAAAAGTTGACAAGTGATAAGGGAAGGACACATGGGAAGTTTCGGGCCCAAAGGCAGGTAATAAAAGTCTCACCTAGCCATCTCATTTAGCCTGCAGTGATATCATCTGCAATGTAAAAAGTTAACAAGGCTTTCTGCTAGACAAATTTACCCCGGCTTTTACAAAAATTAAATCTGGCAACATTTTTGGAGTCTGTATGTTTCCATAAAATTGATTAAAGATTTGAGTATAACCATAATTCCATGATGCAATAATCATTATTCTGCTTAGGACTTTAAGAAGAATAACATCCTTCACAAATAGATGTGAGTTCATAAAACTCACTTAAGATGGTGGGTGGTATGGTGGTGGCTTGTATTCATTTATGCTTTGTTTCTAAATATCTTGCAGTTGAGGTTTACACTGTATAGATACAGATAAATTTTTTTGTTAGTATTATATAAACAAAGCATCAATTATGTAAAAACAAAAATGTTAGGGACCCTTGAGAATATAAAAGCAAAAACCATCTTCTATTGGGAAAAATGTACACTTTGTTTTTTTGTTTGTTTGTTTGTTTTAAGATTTTATTTATTTGACAGAGAAAGACACAGTGAGAGAGGGAACACAAAAGGGGAGTGGGAGAGGGAGAAGCAGACTCCCCGCCAAGCAGGGAGCCCGACGCGGGACTCAATCCCAGGACTCCAGCATCATGACCTGAGCCGAAGGCAGCCGCCCAACCAACTGAGCCACCCAGGCGCCCAAAATGTACACTTTGTAAAGAAGAATGGTTAAAAGGAGAATACAGTCTAATAAGTTTTTAATATTTTTCCCTTTATATTTTTCAAGGGTCCTGTGGGGGTGTGTATGTAAACATCAGCTCATCAGCTTATAAAACCCCATGTAGGGGCGCCTGGGTGGCTCAGTCGTTAAGCGTCTGCCTTCAGCTCAGGTCATGGTCCCAGGGTCCTGGGATCGAGCCCCGCATCGGGCTCCCTGCTCTGCGGGAAGCCTGCTTCTCCCTCTCCCACTCCCCCTGCTTGTGTTCCCTCTCTCGCTGTGTCTCTGTCAAATAAATAAATCTTAAAAAAAAAAAAAACCCATGTAAAAAACCCCAGCATACTTGGATCATAAATGTCTCAGTTACAGTTTTATATTGGTCTGGATAACCCCCAAGACCTCTACTAGTCATGCTCAGGAATTTTTGGTCCAATTCCAGAGGTTTTTATTTCCTCATAAAGCAAGCACAGCTTAAAAAGCTTTAGTACAAACATCCAAACTTAAGCGTGGATTAAAGTGCCTTGTCTGCCCCCCCCCATCCCCCATTTGACATTTGGAGGTCACTGCCCAGTCATCCCAGAGAAGCCCCATGTCCCCTTCTGGATAACTTGGTGGGTAGGACCCCAAAGGGTCAGGTTAATTGGTAGGTTTTCATTTGCATCTCTTCAATATCTGCAGGGCTAGAGGTGTTTTCAATGGCTTGTTGGCCATTTGTATTCTGTGAATGATTTATTTCTCTTTTACCCATTTGTCTGTAGACCCAAGGGTTTTTGCAATTTCATTCATCATTCAACAAATGAATGCTGGGTGTCTGTTATGTGTTTGCATTAGGTTTCTAGTACTGCTGTAACAAATTACCACAAACTTAGCGACATAAAACAACACAAATTTCCTATCTTTTAGTTCTGTACAAGTCTAACATGGGTCTTACTGGGCTGAGATCAACATAGAGCTGTTTCTTTCTGGAGGCTCTAATCCATCTTCAAGCCACATCCCTTGGCCTGTGGTCCTTTTCCTCCATCTGTAAAGCCAGCTACCTTGCATCTCTAACCATTCTTCCGTAGTCACATGTCCCCCGCCCCCACTTCTGCCTTCCTCATCCACTTTCAAGGATCCTTATGATTACACCGGGCCCACCTGGTTAATCCAGGCTAATCTCTTCTTTTTAATAAAGATTTTTATTTTTAAGTAATTTCTACACACAACATGGGGCTCAAACTTACAACCCTGAGATCAAGATTGCATGCTGTACTGACTGAGCCAGCCAGGTGCCCCTAATCTCCCTATTTTAAGGTTAGCTGATTAGAAACCTTAATTCTGTCTACAAGCTTAATTCTCCTTTGCCATGTAACCTAACATGTTTACAGGTTCAGGGGATTAGGACTTGGATATCTTTGGGGGTTCATTAATTCTGCTTATCAGAGTATTAAGGTGGGGATATGAAATTTTTTTAAATTTTATTGTTACGTTAATCACAATACATTACATCATTAGTTTTTGATGTAGTGTTCCATGATTCATTGTTTGTGCATAATACCCAGTGCTCCATGCAGAACATGCCCTCTTTAATACCCATCACCAGGCTTACCCATCCTCTCACCCCCCCTCCCCTCTAGAACCCTCAGTTTGTTTTTCAGAGTCCCTCATCTCTCATGGTTCGTCTCCCCCTCCGATTTCCCCCCCTTCATTCTTCCCCTCCTGCTACCTTCTTTTTTTTTTTTCTTAACATATATTGCATTATTTGTTTCAGAGGTACAGATCTGTGATTCAACAGTCTTGCACAATTCACAGCGCTCACCGTAGCACATACCCTCCCCAGTGTCTGTCACCCAGCCACCCCATCCCTCCCACCCCACCCCCCACTCCAGCAACCCTCAGTTTGTTTCCTGAGATTAAGAATTCCTCATATCAGTGAGGTCATATGATACATGTCTTTCTCTGATTGACTTATTTCGCTCAGCATAACACCCTCCAGTTCCATCCACGTCGTTGCAAATGGCAAGATCTCATTCCTTTTGATGGCTGCATAATATTGATATGGAATTTTTTTTTAAAGGTTATTTATTTGAGAGTGAGATCCTGCGGGGGTGGGGGGAAGAGGGAGAGGGAGAGAATCTCAATAGACTCCCCGCTGAGCATGGAGCCAGACTTGAGGCTCCATCCCACAACCCTCAGATCATGACCTGAGCTGAAATCAAGAGTCGGGGCGCCTGGGTGGCTCAGTCATTAAGCGTCTGCCTTCGGCTCAGGTCATGATCCCAGAGTCCTGGGATCAAGCCCCACATCGGGCTCCCCGCTCTGCGGGAAGCCTGCTTCTCCCTCTCCCACTCCCCCTGCTTGTGTTCCCTCTCTCGCTGTGTCTCTCTCTGTCAAATAAATAGATAAAATCTTTAAAAAAAAAAATGAAATCAAGAGTCAGACACCTAACTGACTGAGCTACCTAGGTACCCCGGGAAATGAAACTTTAAAGTATCCTGTCTACATAGACGCTACAGATTAGTGGGGAAGACAGATGATTAATCAATCACAATTTTTCTTCTTTTATATTATTTTTCAGATTTTGGTATTAAGATTATTCTACCTTTATAAAATGAGTTAAGGAGCTTTTCATCTTTTCCTATGATTTAGAATGATCTCTGTATAGATTGGGTAGAACTCAGCTGTAAAACAGTCTAGGGTGAGTGCCATTTAAAAGGGTAAACCTTGAACAATGTTAATTCTTTTTGTAGTTACTTACTAAAAACTAATTAAAATCACGGTTAAGTAGCTTTTTCTATTTGAAAGCTTTAGTTGGTGCATATAAACAAGAAAATACTGAAAAAAAGAGCTCATTTTACTATATACAAAATGATTGCATCCTAGAAACCTCCAGATTTACACTTGGCTTGCTCCCCCACCTCCAAGTCTTTAACTTGAATGTCACTTCCTCAGGAGGGCCTTCCATCTTACTTGGAATTGGGATCCCCCAGCAATCTCAACTTCTCCTTAGTATTTGCCACTTCTAATCCACTATATATTTTACCAACTGTCTCCTCCCACTAGAATGCAAACGTCCACTGGGGCAGGGGTTTTTGAGCAGATATTTAATATTAATAGCCTGCTGCTTCTAAATTTTCAGAGCTTATTCACCTGTTTATTCTTCCAAGCAAACTGCATTATCTTTTCGATTTTTTTTTTTACAAAATACATGCTTGTTGTAAAAAAAATGCAAACATTACAGAAGTGCCTAGAATCTTCTCTCCTGCCCTCCTCCCTGCAATCCCACCATCTCAAAATAGCCACTATTTATAGATGGTGTGCATTTTTTCACTTTTCTATGCAGGTACATATATATTCTTACTAAAATAATAGAAGATGGGGCTCTGGCTGGCTCAGTCAGAAGAACATGCGACTCTTGATCTCGGGGTTGTGAATTCGAGCCCCACGTTGGGTGTAGAGATTTCTTAAATAAATAAATATATTTTTTAATATTTTATTTTTTTGAGAGAGAGGCAGAGAGCAAATGGGGGGGGGGGGGGGGAAGCAGAGGGAGAGGGACAAGAAGACTCTGCACTGAGTGCGGAGCCCAACTCGGGGCTTGACCTTACCCTGAGATCAGGACCTGAGCTGCAATCAAGAGTCAGACACTTAACCAGCTGAGCCACCCAGGTGCCCCTAAATAAATATTTAATAAATAAATAAATAAAATAATAGAAGAATTAGAGTATGCATACATACGATTCTGGTCCTTGCTTTTTTTTCACGTAATCATCTTTCTATGTCAACACATAGACACCTGTGGCATTTTTACATCGCTATTGTTACATTGCACTGGATGCATTGTGATTCATTTACTCAATCTTCCATTAATAGATTGATGTATTTATGTTTAAATATTTCTATTACAGTCAGTACATTAGTGACTTATCTTTGCACATCTATCATATTATTTGTGATGCCATTTCTTCCCAGAATGAAATTGCTAAGTCTGAGGATATACACTTTTCACATTTTTATAGCTCTATTACCCAGTTGTCCTCCCAAAAGGTTGTACCGATTTATACTCTCAAAAACACCGTGAATTCCTGTTTCCCTACAGTCTCACCAACATGCAATACCATCAGTTTTTAAGTTTTGTCACTCTGATAGACTCTTTTTTCCCTCCAGCTTTATTGAGATAATAGACTCTTGTTTTAATTGCCTTCTCTTTACCATTGGTGAGGGAGGGGTTCCCACCCTAGGGTTATGGGGATGGCCAAACACAGCCCTTGACACTGGTGACACTGGACAGGTCAGATCGACAGCAGTTTATCAGTCACGTATCCTCACAGCTCAGGGAAGGAGGACACCACAAGCCAATGGGGCCATCCAGGTGTTGCACTCAGAAATACAGTGAACAACCAGAAGCTGTGGAGGACAGACAAGTTTTATAGCAGCAAGAGGTTGAGGTGTGCCTGTTGTTCCTGCAGGGAATGTCATTGGTTTGTTTGAATGATTCCACAGGCTGGCAAAGAACTGAAACCTGCTCTCAGAGATAAGCAGAAACTGCACCTGGTCGATTTGATAAGGATTATTTGGCTAGGGCAACGTTTAGTTCAGCTATTTGAGACACTCCTGATTTTACCAGATGTCAAGGCACAAGATATTGAATCTTAATTTCAACTGTTCCTGGTTAATTATGAGGGTTCTTTTTGGATACTGGTTTTTGAGTGACTTTTTGGCATATATTATGACGATTTTTTTTTTCTCATTTACCAAACTCATGGACTAACTTCTTATGCAGTCACACTTAATTTTATTTCCTTGAGTTGTATTTAGTAAAATTTTCCCCCTGAATTGGTAAGTATGATTGGTTTGCAGTTTTCCTTTTTATGCTGTCTTTATTAGGAATTGGTATAAGGAGAACTGTAGCCTCATAAAGTGAAATAGCTTTCTAACTTTTCTGGGCTGTAATACAGATTTACAGGGTAAGGATTATCTGTTCACTGAAAGTTTGAAAGAATCCTTCCATTAAACCATCTGAGCCCAGAGCCTTTTTGGGACATATTTCTTAGGTAATGTTTTCAACATCTTTCTTATCTTTGTAATTGTATTTCCCAGAAAATGGTCCACTTTATTAAGGCTTTCATATACATTAGAACAGAGTCAGCTATGGTATTCCTTTATTTTCCTGTTATGCTTCTTAAAATGCAAAACCACATTCTCTATGAAATAGGAACAGAAAACTAAAAAGAGACTGAGTGAGATCAAGACAGAGGTGGAGTGGAAATTGGCTAAAATCGAAGAAAGATATAACAAGCAGAATTAGGGGTGCCTGGGTGGCTCAGTCAGTTGATCATCTGCCTTCCAGCAGCCTGGATCATGATCCTGGAGCCCCTGTGGAGTCCCTTGCTCATCAGAAAGCCTGCTTCTCTCTCTCCCTCTGCCCCTCCCCCTGCTTGTTTTCTCTCACTCTCAAATACATAAAATCTTAAAAAAAAAAAACCCAAAAAACCCAACAAGCAGAATTAGATATCTTACTGGAGAAAACAAAGAGTACCCTTGACTCTGAAGAAAATTAAATCTGTGATGGTGAAGAAGAACATGAGATACTCTCCCAGGATGCAGAGAAAGAGGACGAAGAGATTTCATTGACAGCAGTAATCTAATATGATAATTTTAGGAGAGAAAAACCCCCAAAGCAACCCTGTTCACAGAATGGACAGGAACATATTAGAAGAAAACTTTCCTAAGCTGAAAAGATCATTTCTTTTCTGGAAAATTAATAGACTTAATGCTGGCAAATATTTAACTTTTAAGGATAAAGAAAAATCCTAAGAAGCACCAGGCAAATTGCTCACCTAACACAGACCAGACCAGCTTTGCTACCGTGTTTTGTTTTGTTTGGAGATATAATTGACATATTAACATTATATTAGTTTCAGGTGTACTTTCTACCATTTTAAGACCCAAAAGACAAAGGGATAAGGACAAGAGAGCCTTGGAGACTCAAGAATTCTATAAAGTCAAGCCATAAAGGTATATTAGTGTGTAAAGACAGTAGAAAGGCGGGCGCCTGGGTGGCTCAGTTGGTTAAGCGACTGCCTTCGGCTCAGGTCATGATCCTGGAGTCCCGGGATCGAGTCCCGCAGCGGGCTCCCTGCTCAGCAGGGGGTCTGCTTCTCCCTCTGCCCTCTTCCTTCTCGTGCTCTCTGTCTCTCATTCTCTCTCTCCCAAATAAATAAATAAAATATTAAAAAAAAAAAGAAAGAAAGACAGTAGAAAGGCATTCTTACCTAGGGCAAAGGCTTAGGAAAAAAACATTCAGGGGTCCTCCCTGAAATCACCAGTAAAATGAGAGATGGGTCCGACTGAGGAATAGAAAAATTAGAGCATAAAAAACTGGCAGTGACATTGACACCAATTAAACAAAGAGTTGGCAAAAGCCAAAGGCAATGATCGAAAAACAGGATTTTGGGGGCGCCTGGGTGGCTGAGATGGTTAAGCATCTTCCTTCGGCTCAGGTCATGATCCCAGGACCCTGGGATCAAGCCCCACGTCTGGCTCCTGGCTCGGCGGGGAGCCTGCTTCTCCCTCGCCCTCTGCCTCTCCCCTGCTCATGCTCTTGCTCTCTCTCTGTATCTCTCTGTCTCAAATGAATAAATAAAATCTTTAAAAAAAAAAGAAAAACAGGCTTTTGTGGCGTGAAAAAAAAGTGTAAACAAAACTGGGCCTGTCATCCTGGATTAAATGAACAGATATAAGTAGGTATGAGGGCAGCAGGCCTAGAGATAGAAAAGCACATTAAATTTTTCCTTACATAAAGAGGAATATAAAAAGGAATAATTTGTCATTGACTTTAATGATTTGTGAAAAACTGTATTTTTACTTGATAAACTCAAAGGCAACCACCAGGAGAATTAAACACAGGCTTTCGATCTTGCAGACCACTATAGAAAATAAAAGTAAATATGGAAAAATCCAGAAAACAGGAAATAGCAAGAAATACATACTATAAAATAGGATGACAGATAACCAAACAAATCAGCAATGACCAAATAACAGATATGATACAATGGGTTAAATCCCAGCTAGAGTGGAGGCGCTGCAGTTTTTAGGACAGACCCTTTGTGCCTCCAGGCTTTTACTCATGCTGAACACTAGGCCTGGTCTGCTTCCCCGCCATATTCGCCGTATTCGAGGCTAAGACCTCCAGTCCCGGCCGGCTTCCTCCCGGCAGTCCTCCCGGGCCAACCGGGACAGAATGAGCACTCCCGGTACAGAACGAAGCACGCGCGTGCGAAAATGGTACTCCGGGTGAGGGACGAAGTCCTCACCTCACCCCCTCTTACCCCCGAATGCAGCGTGGGGTTGGGGCTGGGTCTCCTGCCAGGTGTGGGGCAGGGGGTGAAAGCACTCACACCTTGCTGGATTGTAATGTGTATCTTTTTCCTCGTTGCCCTCCTTTTACCGCCCGGACAGTGAGCCTCCGCAGCAGCAAGTTTCAAACCGGCACCGTTTGCTGCCGGACATAGTTACGGCCCCTCGAAGCCTCTTACACGCCGGCCTGCGGTCCCCGCGCCCATGCGGGTCTTCCCTCGGCGGTGTCGGATCCCCCCCGGGAGGGCTCGCCCCGCCCCCACCTTGCAGACTTGCGGTCTCACGGCGTCCGTTGGGAGGCCGCGTCCGGAAGAGCAGGAGCCGGAAAGAAATGGGGCTGGGGTCGACGTCGAGATCCCCTTCCCCAAACCGGAGGGGCTCCTCCCGGTTGCCAAAGTAGTGGCGGAGGGCGCGGTCCCACTGGATTTGTTAGAGATCAGAGCCTGGGGGTTGAACCCAAGGGGTTTGGGGGGGTAAGAGGCGACGAGCAGAGGGACTCGGTCCGACTTACGCAGCTCTGGAGAGGGTGAAATAGAGGGGTCCCACGCGCGAACCCGGACGCAGCTACAAAGGGGTTAAAGCGCTGCGCCCCGCCCCAGCCTGGGGATTGGCGGCCCTGGGGGGCGTGGCCGGAGGGCGGGCCCGCGTTTGCCGCAGCCGCGGGTGGGCGGGGCCCGGGCGGGGAGCGGGAGGGGCGCGGAGCGGAGCCGGGCCCGCGCCGCGCGCCCCGCCGGGCGGGCTTCGGGCTGCGCCAGCGAGCCGGGCCGGTGGCGCCGGCTCCGAGGACCCCGCGCTGGACCCTGAGGCAGCGAGTAAGTGAGGCCGGCCCATCGTGGCACCCCTCCCGGCTTCGACCTGTCGTCGTGCCCGCTGCACTGCGATGCTCGTCCTGCCGGACCCGGAGCTGGGGAGGGGGCGCGTCCCGCTGCTGGGGTCCCGGGGCGGGGGAGGGGAGTGGAGATAAGGCCGATGATGTCATGGATGCTTCACCAGGCCTGGGGGGAGGTGGCGGCCGGAGGGGGTGCGGCCCGGATTATGTCACCTCTTCCCTCTGCGCCCCGCCCCCCGGGGCCACACGCGCTGGTAGGGAGCTAGGGAAGGTGCGAGAGGGATTTCCTGCACCACGGAGACCCTCGGGCACCTCCTCAGGACAGCCTGTGGCCGGGGTCTCTATCTGTTGGCGCTGCGGGCCGTGGACTGCTGGTGAATGGCGAACACCCCCACTCCCCTGCGCGGCAGCTCGTGTGTGCGCGCGTGTGTGTGCTGGGGTAGGGGGGGCGCTGTCAGCCCCCTCAGTCCTTAAACACCAGCTTCACCAGAGCCAGGATCTAGGAGATGGTTCCCTTCCCCCGTTGACACCAAGGTTAGGTGGATCTCCCCTCCCACATCCCAACCAAGAAGTTCTGAAGACCTCTGCACCCCAAAAGCCCTACAGTGCCCCCAGTCCCCTTTCTCCCTCAGTCCTTCTTCCCGGAAGCCCTTTCTGATTTTCCTGTCCGGATTCATTGCCTCTTTGCATTGCTCATAACTAGCGTTCCCACAGCATTCTCTCTGCATCTCCTCAGGGTCAGGGCCCAGAGACCCCTAGGACTCTGCCATCTGTGTCCCCAGGGCACCCCCAGGCCAGCCCCTGGGGAAGCCTCAGAGTGAAATCTCCCTGGAGTAGCCTGAGCCAAGTGCTCCAAGGCCCCTGCTCCCCAGGGGCGATCAGGGATGCTGTCCTGGGAGGCAGCATTTGGATTGGTCCTTGAAGGATGCAGGGTGGGCATAGAGAGCTGGGAAGAGATTTTGTGTGGAGTGGAGAGGAGCTCAGGTCAGGGGAAATAGGATGGGCAGCAGGAGATGCCTTGAAGGCCCTGCTGCAAGCTCTGCTCTGGTTCTGGGGACTGAGAGAAATGCCAGGCCTCTTACCCATAATACATTTACTTCTTAAGATTCCTGTAAGGTAGGTGTGAGAACCCGAGGTGAAATAACCTGCATGCATTCACCCCTAATCAGTTCAGCTGGGATTTACACTTGAGCTGATGCCTCCAGAACCCATGTCGACTGTTCTTGGCGCTGCTCGTGGAAGAATTTGGGCAGAGCAGGGACAAGCTCAGCTTTGCCCTTTAGAAAGAGTCCCCTGGCAGCTGTGTGTGGGAGGGAGTGCAGGGGGGAAGAGGCCAGCGAGGAGCCCCCAGCAAGGGTGCTGGCAAGAGGGGCTACTGAAAGCTTTAGGGGGCAAATGGGCTGGTATAGGGGTCTCTGAGACCACAAGAGAGGGGTAGAGTGTTCTTAGCTTTGGGAGGGACAGAGGTAAGGAGGGGTTGAGTGGTCACTGTGGGTTGGAGGGACCTGCCCATGTAGAGCCCAGGTACAGATCATTTGACCCCTTTATGACCATCAATACTCTGCATAATGTCCCAGGCAATGAAGGTTGATGGCACAGAGAGAGCGGCAGAGTTGGGCAACAGGCTGTCATCCCAGGTTGTTGAGCTGATGCCCTGAGGGTGCTTATGCAGACCATGCTCAGCCACCTGGGCCAGTTCAGGACCCTAACCCATACACAAAGCTCAAACCCTTCCCCTGGGCTCAGTTTCTGCCTATCAGGGAAACAAATGCCCCTCCTTGTCCTGCCAGCTCCCTGTTGGGATTTTGAGAAAAGAAACTGCGGCAGCCCAAACTCGGCAAAGGCAAGGGGCAGGGAATGCTTGCTGACAGGTTAGAATTATGGCAGGACACTCTTTGGGGAATGAGGCTCCAGGGAGAGCTGCTCTGGGTTGATAGTCAAGGATTCCCCAGGTAGAGCAGGAGCCGATCCCAGGAGACATTCCCAGGAACACCTCATTTCCATCTAGGACTCAGGGCATTGAGCTTGTCCGGGGACCACACACATCCAGGGAAACAGTGGCGCAGAGTGGCCTACCATCAGCCTCAACCTGTGGTCAGATCCTCCTTTTGTGGATCACAGAGAAGGAAGTACTGCATGTTTGTACTGCACCCTACAGCTCAGAAAGCACCCTTGCAAACACTATCCCCTGTCACTCTCATGATCAACATGATCACTTCTGAGGTTTGCTCCTGCCCACATCCTGGCATCTGCTGGAGCCCCCTTGCCTAGCTCTCTCATCTCACTATTGGCGCCTTCCTTCTTCATAGCAACATACTCAGGTTTCTACCATGCTTAATTTAAAATTAGAAAAGAGCCTTTGGATCCCAAACCACCTTAAGTTACTGCCTTCTCTGGCCTTCTCTTTCACCAGGGAACTCTCCCATCTCTCCCTCCGGACCCAGCTACTCTTGTAGCCTCGCTTTGCCGTGCACCACTTTTCTGAAGCCAGTGAGGTTTCCACCTGCAGATCCAGGATACACTCTCCAGTCTCGACTTTACCTGGCCCCTTTCTAACACTGGGAGCTGCTCTGACATTCTTGAAGTCCCCCAGCTTGTTCTGCAGGGCCTGCCTTGTTCTGGCCTCCTTCCTGTGTCCACACTGCCTCCCAGGCTTCTGGGGCCCTGCCACCTTCGCTCGATGCTGGGCTCCACCCACACCACCCTTGAATGCTGACCACCGCAGTCTCTTTCCACCCAGTATGTGAGAGAGATCTTTGTCTGGTCTTTCCCAAAGTACCTGTTTCCCCAAACATTCTCCCCCTGTTTTGTTAAGGGTGTCACACCCACCCCTTGCCCCCGCCCCTGAACCCCATCTCTATGAAGTTTGGTCAGTTCTTCCTCCCAGACCCCGCCCAGGCCTTCCCACTGGTTTCAAGCCTCAGGCCACTCAGCTTTCATCCTCCTAGTCCCCAGCTGCTCCCCACACTGTACCTGAGGATGCTGAGAAAGGGGTCATGCTTAGGGTGGGAGGGGGATTTTGAGTTGAGGGGTAGCTGAGCTGGAGTACGTGGGGAGCAGAGGCAGAGCGGGGACGAGAGTGAGGCCTGAGAGGCACTCACTCTCAGGGTCTTGCACCTGCTGACACTGTGCTGAAGTTCTGCACTAGGTGCCTCCCTTGCCTCACCCTAGACTCAGCCCTGCATGTGGGGATAGACCGGCTCCTGAGAGGAAGGTGGTAAAGTGCTGTTCTCCACCCCTGGGGTGGGAGGGGGGCAGATGCTGAGAGAATGGAATTTTACAAAGGCAGTGGGGCCTGGCTTGGTGGTGAACTTTCCAACCACTTAGGGCTGTAATTCCAGGTGTGGTGGCCAAAAGACTCCTGAAGGGCAAGAGTTTTGTTAGGTTCCCCTGGTCTGGGGCCTAATAGGAAGGACATGGCATCAGAATGGGCATCTGGGTAGAGGACAGTCTGAGGGGCACTCGAGGGGCATGGAGTGCCACCTGGACCCCTTCACCTTGGTAGAGAAGGAGGGCTCCTTGCCTGGTTTCTCATGGGAGTAGGGGGGGAAAGCCTGAGGGTGCCCCTACCACCTCTGGCAAACGGATTCCAGGGTCTGCATCCGCGGCTGGCACTGCCTGGTGCCTTGGCCCCGCCAGATTATGCAGATCTCTAGGGCAGGTGTTCCCCGGTGTGGATTTGAGACAAAGGAATCAGGAAGTGGGGCCTCCCTGAGCACAGGTAACCCGAGGCCCTGTCGCCCTGCCTGCGCTGCGCCCCCACCCCCGCTCTTGTGGGCTGGCCTTGGGGGCGGGGGGGCGCACGCTCACGGAAGGGCCCAGAGGACTTCACGGTTCAAGGTCCAAAGGGAACGGGGGAAGGGGGTAATCCAGGAAGTCTTCCCGGTGGCAGTGAATTCTTAGAGGGGATGGGAGGCGCGGAATCCCCTGCGGGCGCAGCTGGATGCGGAAGCCCCGCCCCTCCCCCGCCCACCTGTGGGAAACGCAGGCCCGGAGGGAGGCACGGCCAGCGCCCGCAGCTGGTAGCACCGCGTCCTCTGCCTCGGTCTCAGCCAGCCCCGGGGCTTCTGCAGAGGTACTGACCGTGGGGAAGGGGCCCCTCGTGCGGCCGAGTTGGGAAGACCTCCGGAAGGTCCGCTCGCCACGCGCTATAGCCAAGGTCCCCGGCCGTCCGCGGGGGGCGGGGCGTGCCCCAGGTGGCGCCCACATGCGACCCAGGGGCGCGCGGCGCAAGACTCCCGTCCCTCCCGCGCCCGCCGCCTCGGGGCGCCTGGCGCTCGGCAGCTCCGTGAGGTAGGTCCTCCATTCCTCCCATTTCGCAGAGGAGAAAACTGCAGTCCGGGATGGCTCAGTCGGCCCGTCCAAAGTCGCCCAGCTGGTTCGGGCCGAGCCCCGACTGCGAAAGTGAGGCACATGGCCCCTGCAGACCGGGCCTCGGAGGGTCCCAGGCTTGAGGACCCGTCGGCCCCCCACTCCCTTGGAAAGGCAAGGAGAGGAGCCTGCGCTGGTAGTGAGCCTCCACTTCTGCCCTTGACTGCAACACCCTAGGTTAGGGGGCCGGGAAGGACCCCTACTCCCAAGTTTTGGTTAGGGGTGGGTTCTCTCCTTCCCTTAATTTCTGAGGTTCCCCATTGAATTCAAGCATTGTTGTACCCTTCCAACCCCATCTCCCCAGACCATGAGGTTGGGTTATAGGGCTCCAGACCCAGGGTAAAGAACGCCTAAGTTTTGGCAGCTGCAGTGAAGAATTGGGGCTCATGGAGGAGATGGGGTTGAGGCAGGAGCTGAGGAGTGGAATGCTGAGCTGACCAAAGCTGGGAGGGCATGTGCATGGTGCCCTGGGGCCTGGGCTTCATCAGGTGGGCAACAGGCACCCCCATTACCAAGCTGTCACTCTTACCCCAGCCCCATTCCTCCATCCTGGGTGTCTGGGAACTCTTGTACCCACTGTAGGGAAGGGGACACTGAGGGGCGGGGTGCAAGTGGGGGTGGGGCTGACCTATCTTTGCCTTCCCACCTGTGCCCGCAGTGCCCCCCTGGCTTAGTCATGGCGAAGCTGGAGACGCTGCCTATGCGCGCTGACCCAGGGCGGGATCCTCTCCTGGCCTTTGCCCCTCGGCCCTCTGAGCTCGGACCCCCAGACCCTCGCCTGGCCATGGGCAGTGTGGGCAGCGGGGTGGCCCATGCCCAGGAGTTCGCCATGAAGAGCGTGGGCACCCGCACGGGGGGTGGGGGCAGCCAGGGCAGTTTCCCCGGCCCCCGCGGCGGCGGTGGTGGGGCCAGCAGGGAGAGGCCAGGCCGCTACCCCTCCGAAGACAAGGCTCTCGCCAACTCCCTCTACCTCAACGGCGAGCTGCGGGGCAGCGACCACACCGATGTCTGCGGCAACGTGGTGGCCAGCAGCGGGGGCAGTAGCAGCAGCGGGGGCAGTGACAAGGCCCCGCCGCAGTATCGCGAGCCCAGCCATCCACCTAAGCTCTTGGCCACCTCTGGCAAGCTAGACCAGGTCGGTCCCCAGGGCCTTTTTTCTGAGGGGAAGAGAGGAGGGTGAAGTGGGCCCTGGAGGTTGGGGTGTAGGGGCCAGAATGGAGGTCGGGCTGGGGAGCCCTGGTGTGGGGTCTTGGGGGCCAAGTCTGGCTGGTGGTTCCAGGGCGGAGACTTGGCTTTTGGGTGCCATGCGGTGGAGCCCGGCTGGGAGGGACTTCCAGGATGGAGATTAATTAGGGGTGAGGCTGAACCTATCTTGGCCAGAGGGAAGAGGCTGGGGCCGAGGTTAAGGCCCCATTCTGATGCCCACTCCGCCTTGCTTGCTTTTTACTCAGTGCTCCGAGCCGCTAGTCAGGCCTTCGGCCTTCAAGCCCGTTGTACCCAAGAACTTCCACTCCATGCAGAACTTGTGCCCCCCGCAGGCCAATGGTACTCCTGAGGGACGACAGGGTCCTGGTGGTCTCAAGGGCGGACTGGACAAGTCTCGGACCATGACCCCAGCGGGCGGGGGTGGGGGCGGCCTCTCCGACTCAGGCCGGAACTCACTGACGAGCCTGCCCACCTACAGCTCCAGCTATAGCCAGCACCTGGCGCCCCTCAGTGCCTCCACCAGCCACATCAACCGCATCGGCACTGCCAGCTACGGCAGTGGCGGCGGCGGCGGCGGCGGCGGCTCGGGCTACCAGGACCTGGGGACCTCTGACAGCGGGCGCACCTCCAGCAAGAGTGGGTCGTCCTCCTCCATGGGGCGGCCAGGCCACCTGGGGTCGGGGGAGGGCGGAGGTGGCGGCCTGCCGTTCGCGGCCTGCTCACCCCCCTCGCCCAGTGCCCTGATCCAGGAGCTCGAGGAGCGGCTGTGGGAGAAGGAGCAGGAGGTGACCGCTCTGCGGCGGAGCCTGGAGCAGAGCGAGGCCGCGGTGGCCCAGGTGCTGGAGGAGCGGCAGAAGGCGTGGGAGCGCGAGCTGGCCGAGCTGCGGCAGGGCTGCAGCGGGAAGCTGCAGCAGGTGGCCCGCCGCGCGCAGCGCGCCCAGCAGGGCCTACAGCTGCAGGTGCTGCGGCTGCAGCAGGACAAGAAGCAGCTGCAGGAGGAGGCCGCCCGGCTGATGCGGCAGCGGGAAGAGCTGGAGGACAAGGTGGCCGCCTGCCAGAAGGAGCAGGCTGACTTCCTGCCCCGGATGGAGGAAACTAAGTGGGAGGTGCGGGCAGGGGGCTTGGGCTCTCCCTCTCTGAGTCTCCTTCCTTCTGTCGCTCTGGAGAAACCCAGAGCTGCGGCCCACTGTCACAAGGGGGAGTGAAGGGGGAGGGGGACAGAACCGATGAGGAGCGTCTGTGAGGACCAGAGTGGCCCCGGGGAGGGAGGGGGGTGCTGTGTGAGACTAGCCACGTGTGTCCTGGGTAGTCCAAGGGGGGCCCGTTGGGGCATTCCTGCGTGTCCCAGGAGTTAAGCCTGCATCTGCAGATGCTCCGCGCTGCGGGCTGGAGGCAGGGGCCCGGGTGCCGGCCGCAGGGCTCTGCCTTGACCCTGGTCCTCTTCGCCCCTGCCCCTGCCCAGGTGTGCCAGAAGGCGGGGGAGATCTCCCTCCTGAAGCAGCAGCTGAAGGACTCGCAGGCCGACGTGTCCCAGAAGCTGAGTGAGATCGTGGGGCTGCGCTCGCAGCTGCGGGAGGGCCGGGCCTCGCTGCGGGAGAAGGAGGAGCAGCTGCTCAGCCTGAGGGACTCCTTCGGCAGCAAACAGGCCAGCCTGGAGCTGGGCGAGGCGGAGCTGCCCGCGGCGTGCCTCAAGCCCGCCCTGACCCCGGTGGACCCGGCCGAGCCCCAGGAGGCCCTGGCCACGTGCGAGAGCGACGAGGCCAAGATGCGCCGGCAGGCCGGGGTGGCCGCCGCCGCCTCGTTGGTTTCCTTGGACGGGGAGGCGGAAGCTGGCGGGGAGAGCGGGACGCGGGCCCTGCGGCGGGAGGTGGGGCGGCTGCAGGCCGAGCTGGCGGCCGAGCGGCGAGCCCGGGAGCGCCAGGGGGCCAGCTTCGCGGAGGAGCGCCGCGTGTGGCTGGAGGAGAAGGAGAAGGTCATCGAGTACCAGAAGCAGCTGCAGCTGAGTTACGTGGAGATGTACCAGCGCAACCAGCAGCTGGAGCGGCGGCTGCGGGAGCGCGGGGCAGCGGGGGGTGCCAGCACACCCACCCCCCAACACGGCGAGGAGAAGAAAGCCTGGACGCCCTCCCGCCTCGAGCGCATTGAGTCCACGGAAATCTGATCCCCTACCTGGGCATGTGGCCTTTTGACAAATGCCCTGTCAAAGGCCAGAGTCCCTAGTGTCCCCTTCCCGCTATTTCTCTTCCCCCATGTCCCCCATGCCCCCAGACCAAAGAGGTTCTCAAAGCAGCTGTGACCAGGTCCCTCCCCACCCCCCACTGGGTGCCCTTCGGGCTCTACCACAGGCCCTCTGGGCAGCCCACTTGGACCCTCCTCCCAAGGAAGGGAGAGAGCGAGGCAGAGTGTTTGGGGGAGCCCGTGCTCCCCTTCTTGGCACTGCTTTGCGGGAGATGGGAGGCGGCAGGCCTGCAGTACCATGAGGTGCCCCAGCCCCTCGGTAGGACCGGGCTGCCCCTGTTGGCCACCCCAGTGTCCAGTGATGCTCTCTGTGGTCACCTCCAAGGCCATATAGCCTGAGGGGGCCTGCATGGGGTCTGCCGAAGCTGACAGACCTTGGGCTCCTGGCCTCTCTCCTTCCTGCCCTATTATCCCTCCCTGGGCAGATTGGCAGGACGAGTGGGAGCAGATGGCCCGTATGTGGTTGAGAGGGCTACCTGCCCAGCCCCTCCCCCCACTCCTACCAAGGTCTCTTGGGCTCAGGCCTCGGAGCCTGGCCTGGTCCTGAGTGTATGTCCATATGTGCGTATCAGGGGCCAGAGGGAAGGCTGGGGGTGGAGACTCAGTGCCCAGGGAAGATCTGCTCTCCTGTTCTTGGGAAGGGTCACCTGGAGACTTCTTAGCTCTACCCCACCCTTCTGGCCAGGATCCCACAGGGTGATAGCCCCATCTGCTTGGCTCACCCCACACCCAGGGCCGCTGTCCGCGGCTCTAACTACAGCTATTAAGTGCTACCTGCCTCTCAGGCACTCCCCTCACCCGGTTTCTGAGGTCATATGAGTGTCTGTGATGTCTTCCTGTGTCTTCTTCCACTCGATTCCCCCAGCCTCCCTCTGCTTTCACGCTCAGAACATCATTGTCCTAGGCCGCCTCTTCCCCCCAAACCTCACCTTTTCTTCCAGTAGAAAATTCTGCTTGATCTTTGGTGCACTGCCCACTTCCAAGCTCCAATGGGCCCAAGCCTGAGCCAGAGGCCTTTGTTTTGGGGGGCGAGGGGGGATGGTTGTGATTGCCCTTGAAGGACAAGGCTGATCTGAGAGGAACACTGACCCCTGAGTTCCCAGGACCTCGAGGTAGCCCAGTGTTTGCCCAGGGTAGGCCTGGCATGGCCATCAGTGGGGGTTGGGACAGCACTGTCACTTCCCTTCTCCTCTTGGCATCCTCTGAGTCTATCTCCCTAAGATAGGAAAGAAAGGCAAATTTCTAATTCACCAGCAATAAAAATTAGAGGAGGCTTGGCCCTCAGCCCTTGTATTTCTCTCTTTTCACTCTCTTCCTCCCACCCCCAAGATGGGGTTTGGAGGACAGGGTGGAGAGAGCTGGCAACTACTGTGAGCAAGTTCCCCAACCCCTGACCAGCCTCCTCCCATGACTGGTGACTGTTTAATGAGCTGTGCATCCCCCACAAAAACAAGAGTGCCCCCCTGTGTGGCCTCTATCCCTCTGCACAGCCCCTTCCCGGTGACCCTCACCAGATCTCTGAGCCGGGTGAGGGGGGCCATCTGGCAATCACTGCCCATTCCACTCACCCCTCACTGTACCTGCCCCAGAACCTGGGCCTGGACCAGAGGGGCAGGGGGAAGAGAAGGCATTAGTAGGAAAAAAAAAAAAATAGAAAAAAATATGAACAGACTCAGCTTTGGGACTTCCAACCACAAAAGAAATTATATATAAATATATATAAATATATATCTCTACCATAGGTGATGGAAAGACTTCGTTTTCTTTTCCCAAAGAAATAAAATGGAGAAAGCCTCTTGAGTGGCATTCTTTGGCCTGCTTGTGTCTTTGCAGGTTTGGGAGGTGAAGCCTGGGTGAGGGGGGTGTGGAGGGCAAAGCTGGAGTAAACAGATTTCCCAGCGGATGCACGAGACCGGAGGTGCTCACTGGGCCATGCGAGAAGGCTGGCCCAAAGCCCAAGCTCCTCCATGTCGCCCAGAAGGAGTCGTGGTTCCAAGTTTCTGCCCGATGGGGCTTTCTCTGAGCTCGGATTGTCACCCTGAAGGGTTTCAAGGTGGTTCTAACTCAGCATCTGGACACCAGGCTGCTGGCTGGAAGGCAGGTAGGTGGTGCAGGACAGCTAGATGCGGTGTCCTGAGCCACCTTACAGTGATTGGCCAATGTTTGAGGACAGAAGACAAAAACATGACGCTTGAGAACAAGGTTGTAATTAGTGGTGAAGCCCCAAAGGCAGAATGGACCCAAGAGTGCTGTGAGCAGGGAGCTGTCCTTTGGGGATAAGTGCTGTCCTTTATGATAACTGCCTCTCATCTTTACAAAGCACCGCCCCCCGCCCCAGTCAAGAATGCACCCCACTACAAGCAACAACCTGATTTACAAGACCTTAAAAAAGTGGTTTATTTTTCCTCACCTGACAATTCTGGTCACAAGCATTCTGTCATAGGTAGTGGTTCATCAAGGACATAAGACTTCATTCTCCTACTCTCCCATCCTTAGCATGTAGTTTCCTCCATGCCACAAGGTGGCTGCCACAGCTCCATGAAGTGAATGAGGCCACACTACTTTAGCATGACGGTAAAAGCTTTCCCAGAATCCTGCCAGGACGTTTCCCTTTAAATGTTGTGGGCCAGAACTGAGTTGCATCCTCTTCTCACTTCAAGGGAGGCTGGGAAATTGAGTATTTGGCAAAGAACAGGACTGTCATGGCTGCCTAGGAGCAATATGGTTCATCCCCTGGGGATGGGTCCTCTGCTCTCTCCAGGTTCTTCTGGCAAAGAGAGTCATAATTAGCAACTAGGAATGTTTGCTCTTGTCTGGTCCAAGTGAGAGAATCAGGCAAACTGCCCTCCGCAGAGCTCAGGAATTGGGATGCCAGGCTTGCACCTCATTTGCAGTAAAGTGTCCTCCCTGCATTGGTTTTTGTCTCCCTGACAAGATGGTGCCCTGGAAGGAGCGTCAGTTCTCAAGTCTCCTTCGCAGCACTTAGGATAGGTGGACCAGCAACCAAGGCACTGACAAGGTATGACAAACCCAACTGGCAGTGCTCAAGTTTCCCCCAGAACAGCAGTCCGGGACCAGGCCCTCCTGGAGGGTCTCTTCCTTGCCTAGTTGCTGATAGAGGCTCAGGTGTGAGCCCCTTTACCCAGGGAGGTAAATGATGACCCTGCTCATCAGTATATGCACAGGCCTCCTCCAGCTCCAACTCCTCACATCCATTTCTCCTAACTGGCTCGGCTATCCATCACTAACTCTTCTCCTGAGAGCACTTCACAGATGCTTCTCTATTACAGATGCGTGATTATCCTCACCATACAGTTGAGAAACTAGGCTTAGAGAGTTGATGTGACTTCTCCAAGGCTATAAAACCCTGAGTGGCGGTCTGGGATTCGAACCAGTGTCTGGGCTATTCAGCGACTTCCAGCGCGGTCCATCCACGGCGCTGTTTCCCCTCCGCAGGTCCTAGACTCCCGCGTCGTCTTAGCAACGTCCTCCCCTGGAAAACGTCCTTGGAAAACGCTGACAGAGTCTTTTGGGCCTCGGCCGCACCCGTCACCAGCGCAGCAGGCGGAAGTAGCGGGCAGTTGGCCGGAAGTGGGGCTGTGAGGTCCGGGTGTTGCCGGAGGAGTCGTGGTGGCGCGGCGTTCCCGCGGGATCCGGGGTCTGGTGTTGCGGCGCCCGCGTTCGCCAGGCTCAGGTGAGTGGCGGCGCCCGGGGAGGAGGTCGCGGCGGCCGCTCCCGCTCCCTGCCCGCCTGGCGCTTGGCCCGCCTCTCCCGTCCTGGGCGGCGCAGGGCCGGGCACGCGCCAAGGCCGGGCTCCGCGCTTCCGGGCCCGGCTGCGGACTCCTCTCGCAGGCCCGCTTTAGGCAGCATCTCGGCGACCCCGCCACTCCAGAGTTCTGTGACCTTGGGCAAACGGTTCGTCTGAACCTTGACATTTCCTCTGGGAGCCGGAGATCATAACTGCCTGCCTCGCAGGACTGTTGGGGGAATGCAGTGAGGTGTTTTGCCGCACTTCTTATCACACTTCCACGTGCGTGCTGATCACTCGGGGATCTGGAGATTGTGGCCGTAGGTCTGCGGTAGGGTCCGAGGTTATGCATTCCTGACCAGCTTCCAGGTGAGGGTGAGCCTGATGCCGCTGGTCCGCAGGCCACAATTTGAGCCGCAAAATGCTACATACAGTATTTTGCTTAGTACTGGGTCAACCTGAGTCTTCAGTAAATATCAATACGATGTTATACCTAGTCCCCATTTTTAACAGAACGGTTTCTAGTTGCACAGCCCTAAGGGTATTATCGATGTCTTCCTCCCTTTCCTCTCCAGAGATAAAAATAATTGCCCTTTCTCTTTCCGTACAAATCATGACACAGCTCTTCTGTCCTGACCCAGGGAGCTTTGGGCCCTCTTTGTACCAGTTACGCATCCACTTCCTCAGACCATGCTTCATTGCTCACTCACTGTAAACCCTCCAATAGCGCTTCATGCTGTGGAGCTGGTGGCCAAGTGCTTTAGCACCAGTGTGTCTGGTGTTCCCTGCTCTAGTCATTTGTTGCAGCTGGCATGTTCATTCCTGTTTTCTGCACCTTGCTCACACTTTGTGAGGAGTAAGAACAGCTGCTTTACCACAACCAGATTCTCCAACTCACTGCTCTGAATGGCCTCAGGCAAGCTCTGGGATGAGTTCGCTGCTGCCTAGTAGACCAAAATAAAATCTGAAGACTCAGTGTTGCATAATACAGCAGAGACAGTGAGGCCTTTGGCAGTTGTGCAGGCCTAGTTGATTTGACAGTTTGATTTTCTTCCCCATTCATTCCCCATTACTTCTCTGATTCCCAACAGGGTCTTGTCATTCGTCGTACAGATACGTCAACTTTGATATCAGAGAATTCTGAAGGTTCCCCTTCAACTGCCTGAAAAACTGTACTGCTCAGCCTTGCAAAGCTAGAATAGATAAAACCAAGTATTTGGTTGATTTGACCAGTTGACGTGACTTTGGATGCAGATATTTCTCTCTACTTGCAAGGCTTTGGTCATTCCTTTAGTAGCTCCACTCTCAACGGGCTGAGAGGGCATGGGTGCCTGCTCTCTGTTGTTAAACCCAGAGATTTTCTAAAGATAGAGTGTTGTGAATCCTTTAAGAGCGGTGGCTCTAACAGAATCATCTGTGGGGTCTTGTCAGACTGTATCTACCCAGGCCCTTCTTGCCATTCTGATAGAGGAATAGCAGAGGTTTAGAGAAGGGGAGGAGAGGGCTATATAAACTGAAAAAAAAAAAAAAAGTTTCACAGATAATTGTGATGTGCTGTTTTCTCCAATAAGAACGGAAACTAGAGGGTGCCTAGGTGGCTGGGTGGCTCAGTCGGTTAAGCGTCTGACTCTTGCTTTCGGCTCAGGTCCTGATCTCAGGGTTGTGAGATCCAGCCTGGGTGGGGCTCTGTGCTGGGTGTGGAGCCTGCCTAAGATTCTCTCCCTCCCTTAAAAAAAAAAAAAGTGCAAACTGGAACAAAGTGGAGGGGATGGTCTGTTAGACTTGGTTTTGGTTTGGCTTAACTCGGGGTGATACTTACCTTGACCTAAACACCTTAGCACTAGTGTTTGACCTTCATGGTAGTAGTAGATCCCTCTCTGCTCCTGTGTGGAAACCGAAGCACGGAAGAGTCTAGCCCAGTTAGCATTTGCATTAACAGCTAAGGGTCCTTAGGTCAGTCTCTAAGCCCTCACCAGGGGCATTAAAGTTTTGTAGACTCTCAACACCTAGAGAAATTTAGTTTTTTGTTTTAATTCTCAGGGTTACTCAACAAATTATTTGCTCAGACAAGATTAGAATTTGAAGTATCCATTTATTTGTGGCAATTTTATCAGGACATAAGGGGGTTAAACCTTTGTAGCAAAAGGACAGTAATCAGAATTAAGAGAGGAGATCCAGTAACTGGTGAATTGGATATGCTGAGAGTGTCATATACTTAATCTACAGTTAGCATGGCTGTCTTCCTCCGTCTGGCTCCCTTCCTCTAACTTCTGGACTGTAGTTTAAATGAAGCTATTCGACTTTGCTCAGACCTGTACCTGGAAGGTGGAAAGGTAAGAGGCCTCACTCCTGTGAAATCACATCATTCAGGGCGGTTGGGCAGTGCCAGGGGTCTCTGAGGCTCCATTCTGGTTTGTTAGGTCCCCTAAAGAGGAGATGGGGAGGAGAATATACATATAGTTTAGTTTATACACTTAAACTAGGAAAGGAGCTTTGTGCTGTTGTCACATGTTTTTGAACCTCTAGAGAAGGTGTCAGGAGTTACTGATTGGGCATCTCATAGTATTCCCTTTCCATCTTTCTTATGGATTCCCTGGGAGTCCTTAAGTAAGGAGGAACTAACAAACTCAGCTGTGTTTTCTCTGTCTGGGCAAACACATCTGACAACCTCTCCTTTGCAGTGCCTCTTCTCCTCCCTGTTCTGCTTTATGGGTTCTGTATCTTCCCTTTGTTTCTTTCCTTTCCTTCTCCACAGTACTCAAGACCAGACTTCTGAAGTGATTTTATTTCAGACCTATATATGTAGATATGGTGTCTCAGCAGTTATGCTAAAAGTTGCATGGTGGAAAAGTAAGTAGCTCCTATTTGCCGTTTGCAGTTGGCTTTGCATGCTTCTACGATTCTTTATTTTGTCATCATTTCTGTTACTGGGCATCCATAAGGAAGTTCTATAGACAGTAGGAATTGCTTGGACTAGAAAAACTTTTCAACATTTTCCTTGAAACTTAAGGTTACTTTCTTTGAACATTGTCTTCTTGAAGAATACCTTAATTTCCTGTTAGTACATGCATTTGGCAAATTTAATTTTTGTCAAAGTTGGACATGGTTTACACAGTCCAATAGTTTGATGGAACTTATAACACTAAATATTAATTTCCTTTCTTTTTCCCTCCTTTTTTGTTCTGTGGAGGCACTTTCCACTCTTGTTTCTTTTGGCATTTATCAGTATATTTCTTTTTCTTTTCTTTTTTTAAATTTTTTTTTTTAAGATTTTATTTATTTATTTGACAGAGAGACAGCGAGAGAGGGAACACAAGCAGGGGGAGTGGGAGGGGGAGAAGCAGGCTTCCTGCTGAGCAGGGAGCCCGATGTGGGGCTCCATCCCAGGACCCAGGGATCATGACCTGAGCCGAAGGCAGACGCTTAATGACTGAGCCACCCAGGCACCCCTAGTATACGCTTTTTAAATCTGCATTATTTCTAAATAATGTATTTGTGTTGCTGTTTCTTGATTTCTAGGAAGTATCTATATCTATAAAATCTTTGACTTCTTTATTATGGGCTTTGAGGCTCTGGTCCTCACTACCCAGCCTCCCCTAATCCTCTTCCCCTCCCTGCATCCTCCATATATAGTTTGCTCATAATTTTTGGTTAAGCTTATATTCAAGGTTTATATCAGTAAGATTATGTAAATATTCATAGCTGAGTGGGGAACCGTTTTCTGTCTTACACAACTTTTTTGTTTTTCTGGAGTTAATAATTTTTGTCACTGTTGTTACTGGCTTGGTTTTCTGTCTACAATTGCTTGTCCATCCCCAGATTATTCCTTAGAAGTATAAACCTCTCTCGTTGGTAATATTTACCTCCTCTGGCATGAACTAGTTGCTCTTTATGTCTGCTCACAGTTCCAGTATTGGGATCTTCATAATTTTCCTGGGGTTTCCTTTTGCTTCTCTCCTGAGTTGAGCCCTAAATTCGGGATCCCTTATCTCTCCTGCCAACTTCCAGGTCTTCAGTTATGGTACTTCTCCTTACCTCGATGACGGGGTATCTTGTATACCCATTCCTTCCTGTAGATTTCAGTCTTTGAGATCTTCTCTTTGTTCTTTTTGTAAGCGGTATAAACTAACCATAGTGATAGGTCGGATCCTAGACTACAGGCATAGCTCATTTTGCACTTTATTGCACTTTACAGAGAGAGTGTTTTTTACAAATTGAAGGTTTATGACAACCCTGTGTCAAACAAGTCTGTTGGTACCATTTTTCCAACAGCATTTCCTCACTTCCTGTCTCTGTGTCACATTTTGGTAATTCTTGCAATATTTCAAATGTTGTTTATTATTATTTGTATTTGTTATGGTGATTTGTGATCAGTAGTTATGACTTGCTGAAAGCTCAGATGATGGTTAGCATTTTTTAGCAGTAAAGCATTTTATAATTAAGATATGTCTGTTGTTTTTTAGACATAATGCTGTTACGCATTTGACAGACTACAGTATGGTATAAGCATAACTTCTATGTGCACTGGGAAACCAGAAAATTCCTTTGACTCACTTTATCATGGCATTCACTTTATTGCAGTGGTCTGGAACCGAGCAACGCTACATCCGAGGTTTGCCCGTATTAGAGGTGGGAGGGGCTTTTGAGTTCACCCATTCTAACCCTCCAGTTCCCTGGCGTCTGGAAACCCTGTAGATTGTTTAGGGTCCTCCCCACTTCTTTGTCTGGAATCTGACTCTTCTTGTCTAGAATACACCTGCCCTGTGGATTTTGGAATCAAGACAGTCTTTGATGTCAAACCTCACTCCATCCCTTAGCTGTGTAACCTTCAGCAGGTTTCTTAACCTTGTGAAGTGTCCTTTTCCTCATCCACAATATAGAGATAGTAAGACCTACCTTACAGAGAGGTTGTAAGGATTGGAACTAATGCAGATTTAAAAAGCGTATGCTAGGGGCGCCTGAGTGGCTCAGTTGATTAAGCATCTGCCTGCGGCTCAGGTCCTGATCCCAGGGTCCTGGCATCAAGCCCGCATAGGGCTACCTGCTTAGCAGGGAGTCTGCTTCTCCCTCCCCCCTACCGACTCGTGCGCTCTCTCTGTCTCAAATAAAAAAATACAATCTTTAAAAAAATTAAAAACAAAACAACAAAAATAAATAAATGAAAAGCATATACTAGGCTTGGCACAGAGGAGGCCCTAAGATGATTGTGGCTGTTGTTTTTTCCATCTTGGGACTTAACCTGTATTTTTGCAAATCAAAAAGAACCACGTTAATTCAAAGTACAGAATCGATACCACTCAGACATTGATGTTTGAGGAAATGTTTTTTTTCCATTTTCCAAATGGTTCTTTTGTTCATTTGAGGACCATGCACAGTATTTTCATTAACTACTCTTAGGTAGGGGTGCCTGGGTGGCTCACTTGGTTAAGCGTCTGCCTTCAGCTCAGGTCATGAGTTGAGAGTCCTGAGATCGAACTCCACGGCAGTCTCCCTGCTCAGCGGGAGCCTGCTTCTCCCTCTCCTCCCTGTTCATGCTCTCTTCTCGTTATCTCTGTCGCTATCTGTGTCTCTCTTTCTCAAATAAATAAATAAAATCTTTTTTTTTTTTATAGATTTTATCTATTTATTTGACACAGAGAGACATAGCGAGAGAGGGAACACAAGCAGGGGGAGTGGGAGAGAGAGAAGCAGGCTCCTGGCTGAGCAGGGAGCCCGATGCGGGACTCGATCCCAGGACCCTGGGATCCTGACCTGAGCCGAAGGCAGACGCTTAACGACTGAGCCACCCAGGCGCCCCAAAATAAATAAAATCTTAAAAAAAAAAAAGTACTCTTAGGTAGTATTTATTGAAGTAATTTAAGTTATTTAATGCGCTTTTGAAATTATTTATAAAGGCATTTGTTAAACTCGTCTACTTTTCTGTATTAACGATTTCAGTGCCAATAAAAAGGGGGAAAAAGTTAATTTATCAAAGATATAACAAAGTCTCCCCACCAAAAAGCTATATAATTACTTTCCTTTGTTCTCTTTGTCCTACTGTGTCTTTGTATGTGCTTTTTCTCATGTTGATGCCTGCCACACACTTATTCTATAAACCAGCCTCTACTTCCAGGTGGACATTTGAATTGTTTTCAGTTTTTTGCTTTATTTTTTTTTTTTAAGATTTTTTATTTTTAAGTAATCTACACTCAGTGTGGGGCTCGAACTTAAAACCCCCGAGATCAAGAGTCGCATACTCTACCAGCTGAGTCAGCCAGGCGCCAGTTTTTTCTTTAGAGCACGGTTATTTTGTAAAAAAATGTTTTGTCTTTTGTTGTTGTTGTTATTTCAAACTAGTTCCCAAGATGAGATGAAAGTCTACAGATTTGAACGGTTCATGGCTTTAATTGCAAATTCTGTTGAGCCAAATGTAGATTCCAGGTTCTAAAGCAGGTCTTCTTAAAAGCCCTATTCTGTCGGAGCACCCTGGCGGCTCAGTCAGTTAAACGTTGGACTCTTGGTTTCAGCTCAAGTCATGGTCTCTGGGTTGTGAGGTGGGGCTCCGTGCTAAGTGCAGAGTCTGCTTGAGATTCTCTGCCTCTCCCTCTGTCCCCCTTCTCTTTCTCTCCCTCTCCCCCTGTCCCTCTCCCCCTCCAAAAAAAAATAAATAAAAAATCTTAAAAAAAAAAACCAAACCCTATTCTGTCAACTGGAGAGTTCCATTACTTGCTCTCTTTTGTTCCTAGCATGCCTGTGGTGCAATATTGGTTGAGATTCCTAGTGACTATTTTGAGGCATAAATTTTCAATTATCTCTAACTATTAAAGGAAAAGTTATTTCAGTACTATTTTCCTAATGTTTTCTAATTTTTAAAAAATTGGCCATCTGCATTCATAGGCATAAACTAATCGTCTATAGCCAACTTTTTCTGTAAAGGGCCGTATAGTAAATATTTTATGCTTTGCAGGCCATGTATTTTTCTGCCACAGTTACTCAGTTTTACTCTTGTAGTGAGAAAGCAGGTGTAAACAATATGTAATGTGTGGCCTGGCTATGTTCAGATAAAACTTTTCCTAAGAAACAGGTGGAGGGGGGCGCCTGGGTGGCTCAGTTGGTTAAGCGACTGCCTTCGGCTCAGGTCATGATCCTGGAGTCCCTGGATCGAGTCCCGCATAGGGCTCCCTGCTTGGCAGGGAGTCTGCTTCTCCTTCTGGCCCTCCCCCCTCTCATGTGTGCTCTCTCTCATTCTCTCTCTCTCAAATAAAAAAAAAAAAAAAACAGGTGGAGGGATAGATTTGGACCCGTGGACCGTCGTTTGCTGACACCTGGTCTGTAGTATCTGAACTTAGTGGACAGAATGGTCCACAGGCCACAGTAAAGAACTAAGTGTATAAAGATTTAATGTGATAGAATTCTACTCTGGTTCACAAAGAAATTAAAGCATACACTCCTGCCATCCAGAGAAGCCTGTATAGCTGGCAGGGTCGTCAGCATCTGACTCACTGGCCACATTGCTAACCAGCCGCCCCCAGAGGAGAGCTGTGCTCCTCCCTTGCATGTCAGCAGGGCAGACGTGTGACCTGGTGTTCCCTGAACCCCGAGCCCAACTTCGAGATGCTTTTTGCTTCCCACCCGTGAATCGACAATGAGCAGAGTGCATCAGCCTTCTGCCTTCTCCCACCAAAATGAGTTTTTGAGTATACGTTCCAATTGCGTGACTGCTCTGTGATAGCGATTCAGTATCTGATAAGCCACCTGGAGAGGAGACAAGCATCTTCTGAAAGGTGTAGGAGCAGCATTAGAACAGAATCCCGTCATCAAGAGCTTCATACCTTAGGAACAAGGAGGGTTGTCGTGGGCGTAATTAAACTTTACACCAGATCCCACTTTTTACTTTTGGAGTTAGCACAACAGTTTTACCAACGTTCTTATTCTCCAAGTGGGCCCTTTATGCCTTGATACCAAGGATAAGGAGTTTATCCTTGATGTGTGCTGTCTTGTGGTTTGGGCATTCACTAGCATGGAACTTACTTGAGTGGACAGCAGTGTAGCTTAATCCCTTTCTTAAAATGTGTGCGTTTTGGTATTGTGATAGGTGGAAGCCACTTATTCTTCATCTACCCTTTTTTCAGTATCTGGCACCAATTCTGGCCCAGTCATTTGTGACCCATGGCTCTTGCGATCTGCCGAAGATTTCCAGGCAGTTTCTGTGGAACGCCTCCCCGTCCAGCTCTAATCAAGCGCCATGCAAACAAGAAATTGCCTGGACAAACCCGTGAGGACTGTGTTCTGACTGCCAGAACGATCGGTACTGACCCCAGAACGGCAGCCACCCTCAAGTTGTTAAAACCTTTAGGATACCGAACGTTTTGCCATCCTTTTGCCTACAGTGCGACCCAGAGTGTGACATACTGGACTGTGGGAAGCTGCGCCCAGCATGGGGGACAGGACCCTGCAGAACACAGCAGCCTCTGCCGGCCTGCCAAAAAAGTTGAGAACATTCATAGCGCTTCCTCTTCTTGGAGGCTCCTGACAACCAGCAGCGCCCTCCCAGGTTCGGAATCCAGCAGGGCTTCTGCCTCTCAGGCCAGCACGTTGAAGCCGGGCTCACCCGGGGCTGCGGGAGTTGTTGAAGACGATATAGAAATGTTTGATTCCTTTGAAGACCCCCGAGGTTTCCTCCAGCTAAGACCAGAGTACCAGCTGCACAGCTATAACAGATCGGAGACTTGTCAGCCCCTTTCTGTTTCAGAAGGTGAATTAATTTTGCACAAAGTCACAGTTTATCAAGATAATCTCCAGCCTCAAGTCATTGCTGATTATTTCTGTAAGCTGAGCTCTTTGCCTGCAGAGCAGCATCCTGTTGTGCTGTCCAGTACCAGCTTTGCTTTGCTGTGCCAGCTGAGTGTGAAAAACATACAGCTCTTTGAAGTCCCAGATCTGATCAATATTTTGAAAGCCTTTGTCGGTTTAGGAATCCCTTACTCCCATTCAGTGCTCGATGTGTGTGAAACCAGATTTTGCAGTAAGGTGTGGGAGATGAGTCTGGATCAGCTTCTCTTGGTGGCTGACCTCTGGCGGTACTTGGGCCGCAGAGTACCTCGGTTTTTAAAAATCTTTTTTAGTTATCTTAATTTACACTGGAAAGATCTATCCTTATCCCAGCTGATTCACTTAATTTATATTATAGGTGAAAGTCGCCAGGTACCCCAAGACCTCATGCAAAAACTGGAATCGTTGATTCTCAAGTATATAGATTTGATCAATTTAGAGGAGATTGGTACAATCTGTTTGGGATTCTTTAAATCAAGTAGTAGTCTCTCTGAATATGTCATGCGGAAACTTGGAGACTTGGCTTGTGCTGACATGCAGCATCTGAGTAATTATGCCTTAGTGAATATTCTCAAAATGTTCCGTTTCACTCACGTGGATCACATAAATTTCATGAAGCAATTTGGCCAGATTGCTCCTCAACGAATTCCTTTTCTAGGAGTTCAGGGTGTCATGCACCTGACTCTTGCTTGCTCAGCCTTACGCATCCTGGATGAAGGGCTAATGAATGCTGTGGCTTCTTCTTTGCCTCCTAGGGTGGCATACTGTCGAAGTAAGGATGTAGCCAAGATTCTGTGGTCATTTGGAACTCTGAATTACAAGCCACCCAATACAGAAGAGTTTTATTCTAGTCTGATAAATGAGATTCACAGAAAGATGCCTGAGTTCAGGCGATACCCAGAACACCTGCTCACCTGCTTGCTGGGCCTGGCATTTTCTGAGTACTTTCCATTAGAGCTCATCAACTTTGCTTTGAGTCCAGAGTTCATCAGGTTAGCTCAGGAGAGAAGTAAGTTCGAACTCACTAAGGAGTTGTATACTCTTGATGGTACGATTGGCATTGAGTGTCTGGATTACAGAGGCAATCGTCTTAGTGCTCATCTTCAGCAAGAGGGGTCGGAAATGCTGTGGAATTTAGCAAGGAGGGATATGTGCTCAAAGCCTGAATTCCTAGAAGCTCTCTTTTTACTTGAGAACATGTTGGGTGGGCCCCAGTACATCAAACACCATATGATTCTGCCTCATACCCGATCTTCTGACTTAGAGGTTCAGCTTGATGTTAACTTGAAGCCATTACCATTTAACAAAGAAGCCGTATCAATGGAAGATGAAGCCAGATTGAGGCTGAAGCACGTGGGAGTCAGCCTTACAGATGATTTGATGAATCAGCTACTAAAAGGGAAATCAAGAGCACATTTCCAGGGAGAAATTGAGTCAGAGACTGAGCAGCAGGCAAGGGAATTAGAGAAGGTGGCCATACATTTGGGGAGCTCCCCTGACAGTGTGGCAGACAGATTGGGGGCCATGGAGATGGCGGGCCCTCATCCCCCAGCCTGCGTGCAGGCCCCACATGTGAGGCTGGCTATTCAGTTGACAAACAAGAACCAGTACTGCTATGGTTCCAGGGATCTGCTTGGACTGCACAACATGAAGAGGCGGCAGTTGAAGCAGCTCGGATACCGTGTGGTCGAGTTATTCCACTGGGAATGGCTCCCCCTCCTGAAACGAACTCGCTTAGAAAAGCTGATGTTCCTCCATGAGAAGGTGTTCACCTCTGCTCTCTGAAGGGCTTTCAGGGACATTGTTACTCATAAATGCTGCAGAGGTGCGCTGTGCAAGGTGTTGGGAAACCGTTATAAAAGCCAGAATATAGGTTTGGTAATAAAATCCTCTGTTGAGGAGACTTAGCTGTGCTCTTTGTCTACGGCAGAGTGAAGTTAGTGTTACTGTGAATTAATTGTAACCTGGCCCAGTTGGACAAGTTGTTGCTAGTTTGTGCAGGTGACTAATAAACCTCTTAATGTGCCCTATTTTCAAGTAATTCTTATCATATTTTTCTTACTCTCTTGACTGGCCTTACCTCACGATGATTTTGAATTTTTAAGATAAAAATGTAGGGGCGCCTGGGTGGCTCAGTCCATTAAGCCTCTGCCTTCGGCTCAGGTTATGATCCCAGGGTCCTGGGATCGAGCCCCACATCGGACTCCCTGCTCTGCGGGAAGCCTGCTTCTCCCTCTCGCACTCCCCCTGCGTATGTTCCTGCTCTCGCTATCTCTCTGTCTGTCAAATAAATAAATAAAATCTTTAAAAAAAAAAAAGTGTAGTCAGACATTTTCAAAGCCAATTTTTTGAAAATGGTTTTCATATACTTTGTTTTAAAATAAGAATCTTTTGGAGCACCTCACTGGCTCAGTCGGTGGAGCATGTGACTCTTGATCTCAGAGTCGTGAGTTCAAGCCCCATGGGAGTTCAAGCCCCACGTTTGATGTGGAGCGTACTTAAATAAAGTTAAATAAGAATCTTTTACAGTTTCATTTACATTTCAGGATTTTTCCCTCATGCATGTTTTCTTCTCCCTTTAAAATTAAAATCTCGGGGCGCCTGGGTGGCTCAGTCGTTAAGCGTCTGCCTTCGGCTCAGGTCATGATCCCAGGGTCCTGGGATCGAGTCCCACATCGGGCTCCCTGCTCAGCGGGAGGTCTGCTTCTCCCTCTCCCACTCCCCCTGCTTGTGTTCCTGCTCTCACTGTGTCTCTCTCTGTCAAATAAATAAATAAATCTTTAAAAAAAAAAAAATAAATAAATAAATAAATAAATAAATAAAATTAAAATCTCATTCGCATTGACATTTGGTTGGTTGTCCTTAGTTGCTGGTTCTTCCTGTTTACAAGAGCCATTTCAGATTTAGTGAGCTTAATGTCATCCTCTAGCCCCCCTCTTCTGCGTTTCTACTTCTCTTGCATAAACTCTCCCCCCACCCTTCCCCCCGAATATTTTCTCCCTAATATTGGACTTAGAAGAATAGAATTAAATGAGTGCCTCTTGAGCCAGTGATTCCCAAATCTGATGACCAGGTAGCTCAGACAAGAAGGAAAATGCATTACCTCCCATGATAGGAAGTCTAGTGGGCTTCAGGTTTGGTTGTATTAGAGCCATAAGCTAAAGAGATTGTACATACAGATTCTGTGTATATAGATCCAGTATGTATGTAAGCAACTTAATACAAGTAACCTTGTAAACATTTGGGGTCTGAGAATTTTAAAAAGGATCCCTGCCACCAAATAAATCTTAAAAAAAAGAATTTGCACCATGTCGGTTGCTAGGGAGAGAGCAGTTATGGCAAGAACCAAAAATCTCAGGGTGCCTGGGTGGCTCAGTCTCCCTCTCCCGCTCCCCTTGCTTGTGTTCCCTCTCTGGCTGTCGCTTTCTCTCTCTGTCAAATAAATAAAATCTTTAAAAAACAAAAACAAAAGTCTCCAGTAAAGTTGGCAACTTGGACATCACTGATGACATTAACAATAGCAGTTTGATTGGATTGTCAGGGCATAAACCAGACTGCACACCTGTTGAATGTTGAGAGTTAAGGAATAGGTTGCAAATGTTGAGGCAGTTCCTTGAGAACCTTTGAAGAGAAGGGGAACCTTGAGCAGGATACAGAGTGGGGCTAGGATTGCCAGATAAAATACAGAATGCCTAGTTAAATTTGAATTTCAGATACGTAATGGATAATGTTTTGTGGTAAAATTGGCCATTTTTTTTAAGGATGCAAATCAGTGACAGTACATTGATGCTGTTGTGCAACCAATCCACCACTATCTAGTTCAAGAACATTTTTTCACCCCAAAAGAAAACTCCATATACCCATTAAGCAGTGACCCCATGTTTCCCCCTCCCCCAGACCCTGGCACCTACTAATCTGCTTTCTGTCTCTGTGGATTTGCCTATTCTAGATATTTCCAAAAAGTAGAATTCTGTAGTATGTAACCTTTTGTATATGGCTTCTTTTCTTTTTTTTTTAAGATTTTATTCATTTATTTGAGAGAGAGAGAATGAGACAGAGCACATTTGAGAAGGGGGAGGGTCAGAGGGAGAAGCAGACTCCCTGCCGAGCAGGGAGCCCAATCCAGGGCTCGATCCAGGGACTCGATCCAGAGACTCCAGGATCATGACCTGAGCCGAAGGCAGTCGCTGAACCAGCTGAGCCACCCAGGCACCCCTGTATATGGCTTCTTACACTTAGTATAACGTTACTAAGATTCCCCCATGTTACGGCATGTGCCAGCTCTTCATTACGTATAGCTAAATAATAGTCCACTGTGTGGACATCCCCTATCTTGTTTATCCATTCATCAGTTGATTGACCCGGGGTTTTTCCACTTTTTGGCTATTGTGAATAGTGCTGCTGTGAACACTCATGTGCGTATTTTTGTTTGAACGCCTGTTTTCAGTACTTCGGGTATATACCTACGAGTGAAGTTGCTGGGTTATATATTGTATATTTAACTTATTGAGGAACTGCCAGACTTTTTTTTTTTTTTAAAGATTTATTTATTTTAGAGTGAGTGAGAGCGAGAGAGCACAAGCAGGGGAGATGCAGAGGGAGGAGAATCAGGCTCCCCGCTGAGCAGGGAGCCCAATGCGGGACTCGATCCCAGGACTCTGGGATCATGACCCAATTCCAAACCAGGCGCTTAACTGACTGAGCCACCCAGGTGCCCCCTGCCAAACTTTTCCACAGTGGCTGTACCATTTTACATTTCCAACAGCGGTGTATTAGGATTCCACTTTCTCCACGTCTTGGCTAACACTTGTTATTTTCTGTGTTGTTGTTTTTTTTTCTTTTTTAATAGCTGTCTTAGTGAATGTGAAGTGGTATCTCATTGTGGTTTTGATTTGTATTTTCCTAGTGACTAATGGTGCTTAGCATCTTTCTTTCTTCTCTCTCTCTTTTTTTTTTTTTTTAAGTAGGCTCCATGCCCAGTGTTATGCTTGAACTTATGACCCTGAGATCAAGAGTCACATGCTCTACCGACTGAGCCAGCCAGGCAGCCCTGGCATCTTTCAATCTTTTTTTTTTTTTTTTAAAGATTTTATTTATTTATTTGAGAGAGAGAGCACATGAGAGGGGGGAGGGTTGGGAGGGTCAGAGGGAGAAGCAGACTCCCTGCCGAGCAGGGAGCCCGATGCGGGACTCGATCCTGGGACTCCAGGATCATGACCTGAGCCGAAGGCAGTCGCTTAACCGACTGAGCCACCCAGGCGCCCCGGCATCTTTCAATCTTAACAATACTCAGTCTGTAACCCATGAACAGGAGATGTCTTTTTATTTATTTATATCTTTTTAAATTTCTTTCAGCAGCATTTTATAGTTTTCAGTGTATAAGTCTTGCACCTCCCCAGTTATATTTATTCCTAAGTATTTTTATTCTTTTTAATGCTACTGTAAATGGAATTTTTATCTTAACATCTTTATGAATTGTTCATTGCTAATGTTTAGAAATGAATTACTTATCCTGCATTTTTTGCCTAGTTTTTTTTTTTTTTTTTTTTTAAGATTTTATCCATTTATTTGACAGAGAGAGACACAGTGAGAGAGGGAACAGAAGCAGGGGGAGTGGGAGAGGGAGAGGCAGGCTCCCTGCCAAGCAGGGAGCTTGATGTGGGGCTGGATCCCAGGAGCCTGGGATCATGACCCGAGCCAAAGGCAGATGCTTAACTGACTGAGCCACCCAGGCGCCCCTGCCTAGTTCTTTTATTAGCTGTAACAGTTTTTGTGTGTGTGTTGATTCTTTAGGATTTTCTCTATATAGGATCATATAATCTATGGATAAAGGTCGTTTTCCTTCTTTCTTTCTACTTTGGAGACCTTTTTATTTCTTTTTCTTGCCTACTTGCTCTGGCTAGAGTTTCTTGTATGAAATTGAATAGAAGTGGTAGAAGCAGGCATCCTTCTCTTGTTCCTGATCTTATGGGGGATTCTTTCAGTCTTTCACCATTGCATATATTAGCTATGGGTTTCTCACGAATACCCTTTATCATGTTAAGGAAGTTCCTTTCTGTTCTTAGTTTGCTGAATGTGCTTAAGTAATTTTTTAGCATATGTCACAAATAGTACACAGGACATTCTTATGCTAAAAGAAAAAAATCCATTATTTATCTGATTTTCAGATACAAGTAGGCAGTTTTTATTTTTATTTGCTAAATTGGCAACAGTAAGAAAAACTCAACACCAAGGCAAGGTTTTTTGAGCGGGCTGTTGAGGGCAGAAGAGACATGTTGAGGAAAGGGTCAGTAGTCAGAGATAAGTTGAGCATTCAAGAGCGGCAAGAACTGATGGAATAAGGTCCAACGGTCAGGTTTATACATGAAGAACATGGCTGCTTCACCTGGGTTCCCATAGAATTTTGCTGACCCTGCTGTTAAGGTAATGAGTAAATGGTATTAGAACCCTTTGTTCATCTCCTTGTTTTGAGACTGTGGGTCTCTTAAGAGTGCCTTGATTTGAGCCTATGAGTTTCTTTCTTTTTTATTTTTTTATTAAAATTTTATTTATTTATTTGCCAGAGAGAGAGCACAAGCAGGGGGAGTGGCAGGCAGAGCGAGAAGCGGGCTCCCTGCAAAGCAGGTGGAGCCCGATACGGGACTCGATCCCAGGACCCTGGGATCACGACCTGAGCTGAAGGCAGTCGCTTAACCAACTGAGCCATCCAGGCGCCCCAAGCCTATGAGTTTCTTTTTTTTTTTTTTTTTTTTTTATTGTTTCTACCAAGCCAATCAATTTACTTTATTTTATTTATTTTTTTTTTAATTTTTTTTTATTCTTATGTTAATCCCCATACATTACATCATTAGTTTTAGATGAAGTGTTCCATGATTCATTGTTTGTGCATAACACCCAGTGCTCCATGCAGAACGTGCCCTCCTCAGTACCCACCACCAGGCTAACCCATCCTCCCACCCCCCTCCCCTCTAGAACCCTCAGTTTGTTTTTCAGAGTCCATCGTCTCTCATGGTTCGTCTACCCCTCCGATTTCCCCCGCTTCATTCTTCCCCTCCCGCTACCTTCTTCTTCTTCTTTTTTTTTTTTTTTTCTTAACATATATTCCATTATTTGTTTCAGAGGTACAGATCTGAGATTCAACAGTCTTGCACAATTCACAGCGCTTACCAGAGCACATACCCTCCCCAGTGTCTATCACCCAGTCACCCCATCCTTCCCACCCCACCCCCCACTCCAGCAACCCTCAGTTTGTTTCCTGAGATTAAGAATTCCTCATATCAGTGAGATCATATGATACATGTCTTTCTCTGTTTGACTTATTTCACTCAACAAAATACCCTCCAGTTCCATCCACGTCGTTGCAAATGGCAAGATCTCGTTCCTTTTGATAAGCCTATGAGTTTCTTAAGAGTAAAAGTTGTGTCTACCTGTGCCTAGCAGAGTGACTTGCATGTATTAAGCCACTGAAGGGTGACTGGGCTCCAAGCATATAGGATTGCAAGCCTTTTCTGGGTGCACACCTGTGTTCTGGTCTTCTGTGCGCCTCTCACTGGTGGATGACTGTGTGGGATGTGCTGGGACAGCTGTCTTTCATTTTAACCAGCTCTAAGAAAAATGAACACAAGTCACATTTTTTCATGGATGGACAAGTAACTCAATTTAGAAATTATAAGAAGTATTGTACTTTTTTAAAAGCTGAAGTGTCCAATTTATAAAATTGCTCAGTGCATTGGTATTCCACCCATTCTGAGGTTAAATGCTTTTCTCTTATGTGACAGGTAATCTTTTCTTCTTTTTTTTCCTCTGTAACCTGTTTGAGCCTAGTCTTTAAAGTATGTGTATCTGCCAGAATTACTTTCCATTACGTTTTTGTGAGACTCAAAAATCAGGTTGTATAACTCAGCTATGGCAACTTCTTTTTAGGCCAAAGGAAGATGGATGCTCAGGTGTTCAGAAAGTGTCATGGTCACCTTATTCTCTTCTAAATCATCCCTCCACACTTCCCTACCCACATGTTCTGAGTCCTTAACCACAGAAAGGTTTACTTAGCTTCAAGCTCCAAAGAAGTACAGATAGAAACCTTCCAGATAGGATGACCCACTTGTCCCTGTTTGCCTGGGACTTTTCTGGTATTAGCACAGAAGGTTCCACATTCTGGAAAAACCCTCAGTCCTAGATAGACCACATGGTCGATCAGCCTACTCTGGACCCCTTCTCAGCCCCTCCCTTGCACTTGCCCTTCATCAGCCTGCATACGGGGTGGGAGGGGGGTCAGAGGAGAAAGGTCTATCTCCATCTGGCCATCCAGTCCTGGAGGAACTGTCGACTGCAAGAAATACTCTGAGCATTGTATCTACACCCTCAGTCCTCTCTGGTATCATCCTGTGACCCCAGGAACCCAGTCCAATTGTTTAACTACTTACATGTACTTTATTTATTTATTTTTTTAAAGATTTTATCTATTTATTTGACAGAGAGAGCGAAAGAGCACAAGCAGGGGGAGCAGTAGAAGGAGAGGGAGAAGCAGGCCCCTTGCCGAGCAAGGAGCCCAATGCGGGGCTCGATCCCAGGACTCTGGGATCATGACCCGAGCCGAAGGCAGACGCTTAACCATCTGAGCCACCCAGGTGCCCCCTTACATGTACTTTAAACACACAAAAGGGAAAATGTAGCCCACCACTCTACTGGAACAGTATTTTAAATTTCTGCATGGCCACCATTACCTCCCAAAGTATTCATGTGTACATATTCCTAGATAATAGATTTTTTTTAAAGATATATTTATTTATTTAAGAGACAGCATGGGCAAGTGGGGAGGGGGGCAGAGGGAGAGGGAGAGAGAATCCTCAAGCAGACTCCCAGCTGAGCATAGAGCCTGACATGGGGCTTGATTCCAGGACCCTGAGATAATGACTTGAGCCAAAATCAAGTCAGATGCCCAGACTGACTGAGCCACCCAGGCGCCCCTTTAGATACAGATTTTTAACAGATGTGTGTGATCATAATCTTCTGTTTTTGTGGTCTCTTTTAAATTTTATATATAGTTTTGCAGTTTTTGTATATAGTCATATTTATCATTTAAGTGTCTGGTACACCAAGAATAAACATGTCACTCAAGTGTTTTTTTTTTTTTAAGATTTTATTTATTTATTTGACAGAGAAAGATATAGCGAGAAAGGGAACACAAGCAGGGGAGTGGGTGAGGGAGAAGCAGGCTTCCCGCTGAGCAGGGAGCCCGATGCGGGGCTCAGTCCTGGGACCCCGGGATCATGACCCAAGCCAAACGCAGATGCTTAATGACTGAGCCACCCAGGTGCCCCAACTCAAGTGTTTCTTACAGTGTGGGTAGTGGGATTCACTGGACTCTTCAGTTGACCCCGGGCACCTCGTTCTTGCCTTAGATCTGGGTAAAGAACTTGAAGACTTAACGTGGTAATAGGGTATTTGGATTTGGGGGCTCCTGACTGGCTTAGTGGGTAGAGCACCCGACTTTCAATCTTGGGGTTGTGAGTTCGAACCCCACATTGGGTATAGAGATTACTTAAAAATAAAATCTTTAAAATAAAAGGCTTTGGGGTGCCTGGGTGGCTCAGTCGGTTAAGCGGCTACCTTCGGCTCAGGTCATGATCCTGGAGTCTCGGGATCGAGTCCCACATTGGGCTCCCTGTTCAGCGCAGAGTCTTGCTTCTCCTGCTGACCCTCCCCCCTCTCATGTGCTCTCTCTCTCTCTTTCTCTCTCTCAAAAAAAAACCCAAAATCTAAAAAAATAAAATAAAAGGCTTCTTAGAGGACAGTACTGGAGATCCTTGTGATGGAACTGTTCTCTGTCTTGACTGTGGTAGTGATTACACAAATCTATACATATGATAACATTGCATAGAATTGAATCCACAGGCACATGTGCATGAGTACGTGTAAACTGGGGAAATTGGATTAAGATCATGGATTGTATTGTCAACTTCCTGCTGGTGACAGGATGTGTAGTAGCTATGCAAGGGTTAACTTTGGGGGAAACTGGTTAAAGGGTACATGGGATCTCTGTATTGTTTCTTACAACTGCATGTGAATCTGCAGTGATCTTAAAATAAAAAGTTTAATTAAAATCTTTAAAAGTAAAAGATTTTTTCTCAATTCAAAAACTCTGGTTATGTCTCAGTAATGTGAGTTTTCTTGATCTGCAATTTGGGAGAAAAACACTACCTCAGACCATAGGTAAAGTAGTCTCAAGCCCCTTGGCATTAACATTCAAGGCCCTCCCCCATCTGCATCTGCGTTTCTATCCCTGTCTCCTCCTCTCGTTCTAAGAAGCTAAGTGGTATATTCAGCATTTTCTAAACCAGCCTCACTGTCCCATCTCTATGCATTGGCTATTACTGGTCCCCGTCCCTTGTGTCTTTCCCCTGTTCCTGTTCTTGCTGCCTGACTCCCATAGTCAAGTACATATTGTCCATTGTACCATTAGTATGTAGTATCTGTCCCATTTCAGAGTTGTCCATGAGGTCAGGCAAAACGTCTTCGTTGTCTCCATTTCAAACATTACTCCTGTGAATTCTTCCCTGAATTCTCTGGGTATACTTTTGGCCAGTATTTTTCCATTTTTTTTCCATCAAGAGCCACAATAAGAAATTTTATATTGGTCCTAGGATATAATTTGTTATATGTATTTGGATAAAACTGAAGCAAAAGTTTCATACAGTAGGGGCACCTGGCTGGTTCAGTCGGTGGAGCATGCAACTTGATCTCTGGGTTGTGAGTTCAAGCCCCACGTTGGGTGTAGAGATTTCTTAAAACCCTAAAAAAAAAAAAAAAAGTTTCATGAAATAATGTCCGTATTGTGTGCATTTTGATATTTTATCTTCTCTTTCAGTTAATATTTCTTTTTTCAACCCATAACTTGATTTCAAAACCACAGATTGAAAAAACATTCACTTAGGCCATCCTTCCCTACTCTGAATGCCATTTGCAGAGAACTCTGTTGCAAACTTTTCTATTCCATAGTCACTGTTGGAAGGAGGTCCATCATGCTCAAGACTTGCGGACAGGACCATTTCATTTATGTATTTTTTTCTTTTTCTTCTTTCTTTTTTTTTTTCTCACAAGACTCTTGTAGAGAATATTTATTACAGCATTTTTTCATAGTAAAAAAATTACAAACAACATATGTAATAGGGCAATGGAAAAATAAACTGTTTTTAGTCCTGCAATTGAATATTATGGAGAAGTTAAAATGAATAAATCAGATACCGACATTTCAACATGGGAAACCTTAGAATAATAATGCTGAATGCAAAAGCCAGTTGTGAGATGATGGGCATGGTGTAATATCATGAAGGTACATTAAAAATACATAAGACCAGTGCATATTGTTTATAGATACACACATACTCAGTACTGATTCAAATGAGAGACCCCAACTTCAGACAGAGTTCGCCTCTTGGTAAAAAAGGAGAAGAAATAAGGATTAGTGTGGGTTTTGTTTGTATCTTTTCAGTTTTTTCTTAACACTGAAATGAGAAGCAAACCTGGCAAAATGTTCACATCTGCTAAAGCTAGGTGGTGGGTATAAGAGTGTTTACTATATTCTTTACCTTTTTATCTGAAATACTTCCTTTAAGAAAGGAAAAAAAATCTCTAATAAATCGACGCGCTTATAAACCTGTATTATCTTGCTTTCTTATAATGCCTCGATTATCTGGCTCCAGGCGACTTCTCTGAAGTGCAGAGCACTTCAGCCATGATCCGTGGCCCTCAGTTTATACTCAGACCCGGTCTCTCTTGTACTTAGATCCCAACTCTGGAAAAGGAGGCTCTCATTTTTAAGTATTTACGGAAGTAAATGTATAAGTAAATACTTCAAGTATTTGCAGGAGTTCAGGTAACATGGCCATTTCCCAGGCAGGGCTGAGGAGAGTCTTCCTGGGTGAGGCTGTCTGCATTTTCATATGTTGAGCTGAGCCATTCTTTTTTTCTGGATTAAGCATTAAGGCAGGAGGCCCTTGACCTTAAAAGATCAGGGGTGTTGGAACCCGAGAGGTGATAAGATCACATAACGTCCTTGAATGCTGACGGAATCCTAGAGAATCCTAGTGTTTGGACGTCACTATTTGCCAAAGAAACAGATACTGTCGTTTGTAAGATGTTTTCAAAAGGATCTGCCACTCTTCTTCCATGGCACATTCATTCGTTTCAGTTTTATCTCCAGTTGTTTAAGTTGTTTCAGTCACTACCCCCCAGTTCTTATTAATAGGCTTTTTTTTTTTTTTTTAAAGATTTTATTTATTTATTTGAGACAGAGAGAATGAGAGAGACAGCACATGAGAGGGGGGAGGGTCAGAGGGAGAAGCAGACTCCCTGCCGAGCAGGGAGCCCGATGCGGGACTCGATCCCGGGACTCCAGGATCATGACCTGAGCCGAAGGCAGTCGCTTAACCAACTGAGCCACGCAGGCGCCCCCTTTTTTTTTTTTTTTTAATTGGTGCCTGGCTGGCTTAGTCGGTAGAGCATGTGACTGTTGATCTCGGGGTTGTGAGTTGGAGCCCCTCGTTGGGTATGGAGATTACTTAAAAAAAAATGTTAAAAAGAAAAAGATTTAAGGGGCGCCTGGGTGGCTCAGTTGGTTAAGCAACTGCCTTTGGCTCAGGTCATGGTCCTGGGGTCCTGAGATTGAGCCCCACATCGGGCTCCCTTGCTCCGTGCAGAGTCTGCTTCCCCCTCTGCCCCACCCCTCTTCTCGTGCTCTCTCTCTCTCTCAAATAAATAAATAAAATCTTCAAAAATTTTTAAAATGAAAAAAATAGGCTTTAATTTTTTAGAGTGGTTTTAGGTTTACAGAGAAATTGAGCAGATAATATGGAGAGTTCCCGTATACCTCCTCTTGTTTGCATACCATTTCTTCTGATACTAATATCTTGCATTAGTGTGGTACATTTGTTATAATTGGTGAGCCAATATTGAAACATTATAATTAACTGAAGTTCATGTAAATTAAGGATCACTGTGTTGTATGGTTCTGTGGATTTTGACAAATGCCTAATGTCACAAGTGTATCATTACGGTATCACGCAGAATAGTTTCACCACTTGACCATTTCATTTTTATCTCTGTATTCCAGTGTCTAGTACAGGGCTTATAAATGTTATATGAATGTGCAATAACATCTCATCTAAAATTAGATAGGAGCAATCAAATTCAGTAGAATTTGAAAAACATTTAAAGAACAATCTGCCACAACCAAATAGAGCCTGTCTAGGAATAAAAGGATGGTTTAAAATTAGAAAAATGTGCTATCTCTCATTAGTCTGTCAGATAAGAAAAATAATAAAACTCAATATATAGAGAAAATAAGAATTCAAAGCCTATCCCTGATTTTCAGAAAACTCTGAAAATTAGAATGCTTTATTAACATAAAAAGAATATTTCAATCAGCATTATTTCAGAAATGATACACTAGAACCATTTTCTAATGGAACAAAACAAGCATGGTAACTCTATTATTATTTCATATAATTCTGGAAGTTCTAGCTAATGAAGATGAGAGACAAAAGGGTTACCGTTTTGAGAAAGAGGCTCTCATTATTGAGATTGTAGAAACCCCCCCTAAAAAAACAACTGAAAATCTGTTAAAATCAATTGGTTTAATAAGACAGCTGAACATACTATAGATACCCAAGTGAAAAAGTTTCCTCTATATAGCAAAACTGGTTAGAATAATTAATGAGATAAAAGGATCCTATTAATAAATAGCCACCTTAACAAGAGACATGTAGGACTCCTTAAGAAAAAAAGTCAAAATTGTCCTAAGACAAAAATTGACTTAAGATTTTTATGGGGTTTTTTTCCTTAAGATTTTATTTATTTATTTGAGAGAGAGCAAGAGAGAGAGCATGAGCAGGAAGGGGGGTTAGGGGCAGAGGGAGAGGGAGAAGCAGACTCACCGCTGAGCAGGTAGGCTGATGGGGGGCTCGATCCCAGGACACTAGGATCATGACCTGAGCCAAAGGCAGGTGCTTAACCGACTGAGCCACCCAGGTTCCCCAAGATTTTTATCTTAATACTGTAATAGTAAAAAGTTGCCAGCAACCTAAATGTCTACCAGAAGGAGAGTGGTTTGTTAATTTTACTCTGTCTTGTTCCATAATGATTTTAAGGTAGCTTTCAAAATATATACACACTATGGCATAAAAATAACTGAAGAATTCAGGCAAAGAGAAATCTGGAGGGATGGGCCACAGATTTATTCTGAGCTTTCCAGCAGCCAAAATAAAGGATCATGATCAATTTATATGATTCATATTTATACCATAAAATATTGAGTTGATCGGAAGAAACAACTTTTCCTAGTACTGAGACCAAAAATTTTCTCATGGGTTTCGAAGAGGATACCATCCAGAGTAAAGAATGATCCTCTTAACAACCTAATAAAACAGGAGCCCGCTTCTTAGAGGTGTTTCTTATGAAATTCCTTGCTAATGGGCCACACAAAAAATCAGTAGTTGGTAAAGCTATTTGCAGCGGTTCCAGGAGTGTGGTGATGGCTGTGTATGGGATTTGAACATGAGGATGGTCCAGTACACTGCCCTGAGGAGCAGCTCAGGGGAAGGTTATGTTATAGAGACTACAGTTACGACTCCCAGGTGATGTGTCGTGCTACCCTGGTGTCCTGTGAATTTTCACAGATAGGCCACTAAATTTTTATCAGCGTGTTACATTTATCTTTGCTACAGCTGAGGATCCACACTGCTAAGCAGCCTGTCAGATGGTGGTGTGCGATATGAATGCAGCAGTCTGGTGGGGGGGTGGGGCTCAGGAAAAAGAGGTGCCACTTAGACTCGCGTTACAAAGAATTTAATGTGGATGGACTGAACAGTCTCCATAAATATTCTCTCAAATTAGATTTTGGTAAGGGCTGTGAACAAGTGAACTACGTCTGGTCAGATGTAGGTCCATATGCTTTAATATTTGGTTAATGGTATTAACAACCTCTTAGGAAGGTTGAGAAGACTCATGAGGTAAGATGCTTGAATGGAGAGCTAGCATATCTAAAGATTTTCCTAAAAAAACAGCTTGAGGCTTGATCCAATACATGTTGGAAGGGGCAGTCAAGGTCAAGTTTTCCAAATTTCTACATTGTAGAGGATAGCCACATTAATTTAGGTTTGGGACCTAAGTAAGAGGGAAAAAAAATAAAGTTGTAAAGTGTCCATATGAGTTCCTGGTAAGGGGCTTCTGGGTGGCTCCGTCGGTTAAGCATCCGATTCTTGGTTTTGGCTAAGGTCATGACTTCGTGGGTCATTGGATCTAGCCCCATGTCGGGCTCCATGCTTGGGGGGGGCGGTCCACACTCAGTGGGGAGTCTGCTTGAAGATCCTCTCCCTCTGCCGCTCCCTCCATGTACTCTCTCTCTCTCTCAAATAGATAAATCTTAAAAAAAAAAAAAAAAATTCCTAGTAAATCCTTCAAGGTAAATGGTGTCCAAGTAGATAGTAGCCAGAGTGGTTTGGAAGGTTTAGAAGCTGGCTTCACCTCTCTTTAAGCCACAGTGTCTTCATCTGCAAACTAAAGACATTAGTATCCACTTGAGGGCTAACCAGTTAGTAAGATTAAAACTGAATAAAATCCCTGATGGCCTTCTCTAAGCCATCTTATGTATGTGTCTTTCTAGCTGGAGTTGTGTTTTGCTACTGGAGGGTCCTTGTCTCATGACTCACTAGGAGTTGTTTGTGTTGCTATGACACGGTGCAGATAAAACCTTGTATCTTGTCCTGCTGGTTGGAGGGACAGTCAGAGTCTCCCCTCTCAGGTGTCTGAAGGGGGATTTTTAAAGTTATGAGGTAGCTGAAGTTTGGAAGCCCTTTGGCTTGCCCTCATCCAGGTCACCTCTCCAGTCCGACCGCGGGAGCAGGTATCGGGTGATAGCTGAGCCAGGGTTAAAGGCAAAGGGCATGGTAGTCCTGAGGGCGGTCACTTCTGGGCAACCTCATTTCACGCTGCCATTTACGACTGAGTTGGGTCCTCGCATAGTATTTGAAGACTTTTCCATTTGGCTTCATACTCACAGGTAAGCCCTTCATCGTGGCTTCCAGAGGACCCCTGCCCGACTTGTTCTGGTCCTGGCATTTAAGTTCTCAGAGAAATGAATGTCATGATGTGTAGAATAAATGAAAGTTAGAAGCCCACAGTGTGAAGTGTCCCAAGAAGATAACAAGGAGATAGGAAGAAGGTAAAGGTTAGTGAAATCAGTGCCTCCCGCTGGGAAATCAGGTCCACACTTTAAGGAGCTGACAGTGTTTCTCTGTGGGTTTGTTTTTGTCCCTGAAAGTCGGAGAGAGAAAAGGCCTAAGAAGTGGACGGTGGGGTGGAGGTGATTGCAGACCTGGAGCCCTTTATCTGACTCATCTCAACCACCTCTCAGCATTTTGATGTAATGACACAGTTTCTGTCTCCTTGCTTGTTCTTAGCAAAGCCCCGTCCCATCAGGACAAAGCCCGAGGTCTGGATGGCCTGCAGCAATGGCTGACCTTGCGTTGGCTCAGGGCCAGCCCCGCCCACACTCGCACATCTGTTATGTCACCACCTGTGTCACTGTCATCGGTCCTCCTGGGGCATTTTAGGCTGGCTTTTCCAGAAGAAGTGTTTCGTTTCCTTGGTCCGGGCTTTATATTCATTTTACTGCTTCCATATTCAATTAAAGGCAATGGCTTAATTGTACATTGACAACAAAACCAAAAGACTTAACAAGAAGCCACTGCCCTAATTGGGCAGGAGAACTGAGGGCAGTGCTACTCTGAATATGTTCTGGTTTCCTGGCCCAGAGGGGGCATATATAAGGGCCCTGAGAACATTTGCAGGTGCAGTTCCTCATACACTCATTTTTGAGTTGTTGTGAACAAGAGAAGTGTCAGAAGCCGGAAACGTTGTTAACACAGTCTTCCCTGGGGGGAGAAAAAAAGAATTCTATAACCTAGTCCATGTTGATTCCAGGCCAGATTCTAGAATATTCTGACAGAGAGATGGGCATGCATGCCTCACAAAGTGTGAAGTACTAAGAATTTCAACACAGGTTCACAAAGAATAGGAGACTTCAGGCCAAGGGTTTTCTACATCATCAGATTCATCTCCCTCTTTTTTTTTTTAAGATTTTATTTTATTTGCGAGAAAGCAGGAGTGAGAGAGATCACAGAGGCAGAGGGAGAAGCAGACTCCCCACTGAGCAGGGAGCCCGAAGTGGGGCTCGATCCCAGGACCCCGGGATCATGACCTGAGCCAAAAGTACCTACCGATCATGATAACACAGACCCGAGAGGGTAACCCTGTCCCTGTTGCGCTGACAGTTTTTGTTGTCTTGTCTGCCAGATAGAAAAACATAGAATGCCTGGCTGGCCTCACCCAAGGAGTTCAGAGCCATTGGCAAGCCCTGCTGCTAGGAGGGCTATTTCTAGTGGTTTCCCCACTTCTGTACAAAGAATACCAAAGGCTTTTGGACATTGATCTTTGTTTTTCTTCCAGTTTTATTGAGCTATTCATTGACATATCACATTGAATAAGTTTAAGATGTACCACATAATGATTTCAATATTTGTATATAATACAAAATGCTTACCATAGTCAGTTTAGTTAACATCCATTACCTCACATGGTTCCAGCTTTTTTCCTTGTGATGAGAACTTTTAAGGTCTACTCTCAGCAGCTTTCAGATATACGATACAGTGTTAACTATAGTCATCATGCTGTACATTTCCTCCCCAGAGCTTATAACTACACGTTAGTACCTTGTGACCAGCTTCACCCATTTCCCCCAGCCTGGACATTCGTCATTAAATTACTGTTTGGATTAGATGTCCTTTTACGGTGCTTTCCAAGTCTAAGATTTTCTGTTTCTCAATGATGGTGTTTTGGACTCTTCTAATTTTTTGTTTTAATAAGAAAATGCAATTGCATTGACAGGTGTTAAATGACAAAGATACCTAGCACTGTGATTATTTTCTGTGACCTGTTCCATTCGGAACCCTCTGGCTGAGTAGTTCTATTCTCTGACACTTTTGACCCTCCCTTTCCCGTGGGGAGCCCCTTGCAGAGCTGACAGGCCCTTGCCTCCACTGGGTCCAGCTGTCAGCCAGAGAACCAGCAGTCTTGGCCAACCTGCTCAGGGTACAAGAGAAAGCCCCTCTATCGGGGCACCTGGCTGGCTCAGTCGGTGGAACGTGGGACTCTTGATCTCGGGATTGTGAGTTCGAGCCCCACGTTGGGGGTAGAGATTACTTAAATAAATAAAACTTAAAAAAACTTAAAAAAAAGCTCCTCTGCAATTTTTCAGTGACTCATTCTTCCTTAGCATTACACGTATGATACAATGAGACCATTCTCATGTGCATGGAAGTCTTTGTTACCCTGTTTGATTCTCTTCCCTTAGGAATCAACTCCTAAAAGTTTAGAATTGAACTTTAACTTGTCTAATACCAAGTTTTGTTTTTTATTGAAGGCTATTTCTGATGCTTGGAAGCTACCCTTTCAGCCACAAAGATGGTCATCAATCTTTGCCTCCCACAGTTCAGACCAAGAATTTATTGCAACAAGGTAAACAAAACAAGTGTATGCACATAAATATACGATGGCTACTTCCCATGTTTTTCCCCATTCCTGCCTTGTGTGTGTGGAGGTGTGATGTGCTTTCACCTTCTCTGTTTTAGATCCCACCAGGTGATACTTAGGTAAGCATGGGTCAGGCCCCACGTCCAGAATCATACAGCACTGTTAGAAGGTGAACTGTAGCTCATTTTCTGGAGGGTCGTATTCATTGTGCTCTTCCCTCTGATGATAAAATTTAATTCCGCTCAAAGTCCTAGTGAAGGTAGAGATACTGTCTCTCCCCTGCCGTTCTTCCTGCTTACTTCCCACGCTAGAAATGATGGCTTGTATTTGTTATTTGGATTCCTTCTTTATTATTTGAATTAAGCTGCTTCCCTTTTTGTGCAAAGGAGGGTATCTTTCCACAGCCCGGAGCAAGGAGTAAGGAAACTGCAAGGGGAGATCTGAACCCTCTCCTGATTTGGACCTTTTGCACACAGCATACTATTTCAGGTTCCCAGATTGTGAAACTGATTTCTGCCAACAGAGACACAATTTCCCCCTGCCATCTGAAAAGAACATTCCTATGAAACCTTTCATAAGCTGAAATGGCGTAAAATGAAGATTATCCCCTGCCTTCCGAAAGTTCACCTTAGGCCACTTTGCTTTTACGAAAGACCTATGTTAGTGTGATAATGACTTTTCTTTGTAAAAGCAAAAATTCTCTCTGGATTTCTTTTGGTTGGTAAAAACAGGTACTAATGTAGGTCTTTCATAAAAGCAAAGCGGTGTGATGTGAGCTTCCAGATGGGGGGGGTACCTGTATCTTAAAATCTCTACCTGTGGGGCGCCTGGGTGGCTCAGTCATTAAGCATCTGCCTTCTGCTTGGGTCATAATCCCAGGGTCCTGGGATCGAGCCCCGCATCAGGCTCCCTGCTCCCTGCTCGGCGGGAAGCCTGCTTCTCCCTCTCCCATTTCCCCTGCTTGTGTTCCCTCTCTCACTGTGTCTCTCTCTGTCAAATAAATAAATAGAATCTTAAAAAAAAAAAGATCTCTACCAGTTATAACAAATACTGGAAATTTAAGAGGGGAAAAAGTTACTCACATTCCCACCCCATAGCATACTCACTGTTCTAGATTTCCCATAGTCTTATATATAGTCCTTGTTTCTGAACACACCTTTTTTTAACCAAGTTCCAACAATCAAAGATTTACAAGAAGATTGTTCATTGTGCCTTGCTAGGGAAACTTATAATTGGTTAGAGTCCAAATACAAAATTAAGAACTTTAGTGAACATCTTTGTTTCCCCCTAAATCTCTCTGGTTTCATCCTCTGAAATAAAAAGAAAAACACTAGTATATCAGCCCTTTTTTTCTCAGAGACATTATTTTGAAGGGATTTTTGGTTGGGTTGAGCAGAGTTTTGTTCGTATTTTTTTTTTTTTTTTAAGATTTTACTTATTTATTTGACAGAGACACAGCGAGAGAGGGAACACAAGCAGGGGGAGTGGGAGAGGGAGAAGCAGGCTTCCCGCTGAGCATGGAGCCCGATGTGGGGCTCAATCCCAGGACCCTGGGATCATGACCTGAGCCGAAGGCAGACGCTTAATGACTGAGCCACCCAGGGGCCCCTTGTTCGTATTTTTTAAGAATAGGCAGTACTTAGGAACAAGTTGCCCTCGGCCTTTGACCTGATCTTGAGTGCCTCCCCCCCACCCCCCCCAAAAAAAACCCAGGAGAATTCGGTGTGATAGGGGGCATTTTAAATGAGGAACTTAATACTTTCTTTAAATAATTTTCTTAGAAGTGGCAAGTTCTTGAAAACTGGTTGTCTTCATTTGGATCTCATCAAATGAATGCATCTCATATTTGTCATTAACTTTAGATATCAGCTGATGGTTATGAAGTAGAAAATCTCATCTCTGAAGACCTCACAAAGAGAAGTCATGGTTTTAGGACAGAGTATTTCATTAAGCCACCAGTCTATGTGACAGTTTCCTTTCCCTTCAGTGTGGAAATCTGTAGGATTAACATAGACCTCACAGCTGGGGGAGGCCAGAATGTCACAGGCCTGGAAATGTACACATCTGCCTCATCCAGCAGAGCGTCTTGGAATGCTCCCGAGTGCCGGACCCCGGGCCCAGCCGAGCCATCCATGCCGGACAAGGAGGCATTCACCTTGGTAGGCAAAGTCTTACTGAAAAACCAGAGCCAAGTGGTGTTTAGCCACAGGGGCTTCAAGGCCAGGCCACCTTTTGGCCCAATGGAAGCCACACTCCCCTCTCCCGCTGTTGTGGCACAGGAGCTCTGGAATAAAGGGGCTCTTTCTCTTAGCCACGTGGCCCATCTCAAGATCTGTATCACCCACGTGACAGGCAGCGGTATCCCTTGCATCAAACGGTTGGAAGTGTGGGGTCAGCCAGCTAAAACCTGCTCTCAGGAGGTGATAGACAGTGTCCTGCTGCTTGCCTCCGAGAGCCTCCCTCAGGACTTGGCTCTGCAGGCCCCCGCCTTGCCCATGGAGAGTGACTGCGATGCCGCAGGCCTGTCTGAGGGCCAGCAGGCCCCCTCCAGCCTGCAGGAGCTAGCCGAGGTAATTCGGGATGTGCCTGAGGAGTTCCTGGATCCCATCACCCTGGAGATCATGCCTTGCCCCATGCTGCTGCCCTCAGGCAAGGTCATCGACCAGAGCACGCTGGAGAAGTGTAACCGCAGCGAAGCTGCGTGGGGCCGAGTGCCCAGCGACCCTTTCACGGGGGTGGCCTTTACTCCGCACTCCCAGCCCCTGCCTCACCCCTCCCTGAAGGCCCGGATCGACCATTTCCTGCTCCAGCACTCCATTCCTGGCTGCCATCTGCTCGGGAGAGCACAGACTGCATTGGCAGTGACCCCCTCTTCCATTGCTCTGCCCTCTCGGAAAAGGAAGATGGAGCAGGCTGAACACGCCCCAGACGGTAGCCTCGGTATCGATGCTTCCTGTTTCTCTACCACAAGCCTTCTGGTCTCACCCACTACCTCAGAGCACACCGCTAAGAAAATGAAAGCTGCCAGTGAGCTGGGGCTGACACACATGGACTGCTCAACAGGTACTCCACGTCCTACGTCCATGTCCGTGGTCATCCCTACACTTCCCAGGTGACACTTGGCGCTGTTGCCCTGTGCTTTATGCCTTGCCGCCTTAAATTACCCCCACATTTACTGGTGTAAAGCACCACACATGCATGATCCCATAGCTTCTCTGGTCAGCAATCCAGGCGTGGTTTGGCTGGGCCACCTGCTTCACAGTCTTCCACAGCCACGGTCACAGTGTGTGCAAACAAGGTGGAAGTCACAGTCTTGTATAACCCAGTCGTGGCGGTGACATCCTGTCATGTTTGCTGTATCCTGTTAGAAGCGAGTCGCTGAGCCCAGCCCACACTCAAGGGGTTGGGGGTACCCGGGTACCCAAGAGAGGAGTATCTGGAGGTGGGTCTCATTGGGAACCATTTCAGATGCTCTCCCACACCATTGATTCTTATTTTGTTCAGTGGTGGTTTTTTTGTTTATTTGTTTTTATCTAAGATTGGTGGTTGAATGCCTTTTCAGTGTCAATGGAGATGATGCTATGATTTTTCATCCTGAGATCTTTTAATGTGAAAAAACACATTAATAGGCTTCTTAATATTGAGCCAGTATTACATTCCTGGAAGAAACTCCATTTGGTCATGCTTCTTTTAATGTTCGGCTTGGTTCTGTTTGCTAGTGTTTTATTTTGGATAAATAATTTGGACTGTCGTGTGTATGTATGCATGGGCGCATGCCATCTTTGGTCGTGTTTTGTTATCAAAGATTTATTTGCTCCATAAGAAGAATTAAGAAGTTTTCCTCTACTAAACTTTAGAACAATGTAATAGAGTGGTCGCTTCGGCAGCACATGTACTAGAACAATGTAATAATATTAGGATCATTTACTCTTTTACATACTTGGTAGAATTTGCCCATGACTGTTCGTGCCAGGTGTTTTGGAGGTAGCTCTTTGACAGTTTCTTTTTTCTTATGGAAATTAGTCTCTTTAGATTTTATCATTCTTCTGATTTCCTCTCTTACTGTAAAAATCATAGGCAAATAGTGTGCTTAAAGGTTACATCTGGTTTTGAGTATAAGTTTTAGTTAATATGACCCTCAGAAACTCCTGGAAGCATCCGAGGTGCAGTGGGGTGAGACAAGGAAAGGTCCTCAGACCCTGAGGTCTCTGAGGTCTCCGGTAGTGTTGGCCTTGACAGATTTGTTGTGACATAGGACCGTGCTGACCTGTGCTTCAAGGTCCCAAGCAAGTCCTACAAACTGTAGACAAAGTGTTTTACTCTCTGCTTTAGGGCAGTTTTGTGAACCCTGCTACCAGGCAGGTCTCTGGGTTCTTTCGTGGACAGCTGTCCCCCTCCCCCTTTGCCTTCACCCTCAGCCCACTGCTTGGCTTTCTGTGGACCACACTGAGAAGGTCCCTTAGATCATGGAGTGGGCAGAGTGAGGTCTTTGTTATTCCACTTGGTAATGACCACTTTGCTTTACTCAGCAGGAGGGAGAGGACACAAGTGCCCAGAGGTGCAGGCCAGGGGCCCCGGAAGGGAGGAGACGAGGAAAGGCTGCTGGTGAGGGAGTGGACGGGAGCAGGGGCACAAAGCCAGGCCTTCGCCGAGTCATTTCCTTGGCCTGCAAGACCTGCAGAAAGTAGGGTGCAGTTCCTCAGGGGAGCCACCAGGTGGCCCGGGCCCGCCCAGCAGTTTGTCCAGGATGAGGAAAGCTAGAGCAGAGCCCAGGAACCCTGGAAGCTGGGTGGGGTGGGTCCCCAGGGCTTTAACTGCTGGTATTCTGTCATTACAATCCACGAGTGGACATTATGGAGGAGGTTCTTTACATTTGTGTCCATTCGAAGCTGGAAGTGCTGTTCGAGTAGTCCTCCAAGGACTTAATGGCTTGCTCTTCTCTTGCTGAACCTCTTTCTGGATGTTGTGGTCTGTGCATCTCTTGTCAGGTCCGGTGTCCCATGAGCAGAAGCTGTCACAAAGCTTGGAAGTTGCCTTGACGTCGACCCTTGGCTCCATGCCCTCCTTCACGGCTCGGCTGGCCAGGGGGCAGCTCCAGCAGCTGGGCGCCAGAGAAAGCAGCACCTCCTGGAGGCCAGGCGCTGGCTCGGGTAACCAGGGCCCCATCTTTCTCCTGGGAGCCCTGGAACAGGAGGCTGGGCTTCGCCTCCGGGGCTCTGCCTACCGCCATGCCCGGCTTCCTCAGCCCTGGTGCTCGGGCCTCAGGGAGACCCCGGTCTCTTTCCTTTTCCGGGGGGGAATTGAGGGGCTGCTGTGAAGTGTAACTCTTCACAAGAAAGGCTTTCTTTAGTTAAGTCTTAGTAATTCTGTGGACCTAGGGCTTGGCAGCTCTGTGGTGTTTTGGGTAAGATCTAATATTAATTGTTCTTTCCTAAGGACTTTTGTTTGTTTCTCCTTTGTTTAGTTTTCATATCTAATCTGTCTCCCATCCGACCTGTGTGTGGTTTATTTTATGTAACTGTGGAGGGAGTCTGCCATTGTCCTCTTCATGCCTTCCTGTCAACATTGTCCCTGGTGTTGTTTCAGCAAAGAACTGGGGCAGCTTACTGAGCCAGTTTTTGCCTACCCTGAATCTGGGACCACATTAGATGATAGAATCAACTAGGCTACAAAGTGAGAGAACCTGCTGGAATGCTGGGACGGTTTTTATAAGATGAAGCCTGAAGGAGCTCATGATAAGGCAGACACTCGATTCCTGTTGCCCATCCCGAGCCGGGCTGAGCTCTTGTCTGGATCCCAGGCCATCTTACCCCTTCCGCTTCTCATACCCACCCCGTCTCTCTGATTATGTTTCCACCCTGGCCAGCCCCCAGAACCTTCTTGTCCAGGTGACCGGTGGTTTCCATGGACTCCAAACCCAGTGGTCACTCACCCTCTCAGCAGTGTCTGATGCGGCTTCTCAGAAACACCTTCTCTCTTGCTTGGCCTTCCGGATGGCACACTCTTTCTCCCCGTTTTCACCATCCCTTTGCAGTTTCCACTGCTGACTCTTCTGTCTCGTCCAGACTCTGGTGCTGGACTCTCTTCTCTGTCCTCCCAGCAAGAGCCCACTGGCCAGTGACTATCCATACTCACCTGTAGCTCCTTCCTCTCCTTGGAGCTCAGACCCCAACCTCCCTGACAGCTGCCTGGCACCTCCACATGGGAAGCTCATGGAAATTTCTTGAGTGAAATTCTAACTCAGAACTGCAAACACCCTCTGGAGGTTCCCCCCACCTCCCATAACCCCATTGCTGATAAACAGCAGCATCTTCTACCCTTTGGTCAGGCCTATAACATAGACATCATCCTTGGTTTCCTTCGACATTCCTGATACCCATTTATCCCCAAGTCCTGTCGGTACTCCTCAATACCTGTCGGTACTCATGCTTCAGAGCCCTGTTCTCTGCTGCCCCCCGGCCCCAGCTCCTGTGCCGTGGCCCCCGAATCCTTCAGCAGCCCTGCGGCTCCCCGGCAGCCACCCTTGCCCATCACTCACAGGGGCCAGAGGGGTCTTCTTATGCTCTCAACCAGCTCGTGGCTCTGCACTTCTTTTTTTTTTTTTTTAAAGATTTTATTTATTTATTTGACAGAGAGAGACACAGCGAGAGAGGGAACACAAGCAGGGGGAGTGGGAGAGGGAGAAGCAGGCTTCCCACAGAGCAGGGAGCCTGATGCGGGACTCGATCCCAGGACCCTGGGATCATGACCTGAGCCGAAGGCAGTCGCTTAACCAACTGAGCCACCCAGGCGCCCCGTGGCTCTGCACTTCTTAGATGCCTCTCAGCGCATCCGGTTGAGCTTGGAATAACATCTAAACTCCTGCTGCCTGTGAAGTCCTGCGTGCCCCAGCCTGCCTCCCCTCCTCTTTGCAGTCTCATCCGAAGCCAGTCTCATACGTCACACCTCTGGGTCCTGTCTTTAATGGACCAGCCATTCTCTTGGTTTGGTTTGGTTTGGTTCTAGACCAGCCATTCTTTGTACTTGCTGTCCCTTTCTTTCTGCATGGCTGGTCCCTTTTCTGCCCCCAAGAGTCCACCCTGACCCTCTCCAGAGGGGTGTGGACTGGGGAAGAAAGAGCAGCCTCCCGAGGCCAGGGCCACAAGAAAAGGAAGCACAGTGGGTGCAGCTTGGGGAGGAGGTGGCAGGACTCGGCCCCTGTGGCCCTCATTCAGGGAGGCCCTGCAGGAAGCAGGGAAAGAGAGAACCTGCAGTACGGGAAGGGGATTGGCAGGTCAGGAGGGGGGCTGCTGGGCTGAAGAGAAGCAGGTGCCAGGCTCAGCAGGCAGGTCTGCTGCAGACAGACCTCAGCCCTGCCCCTCTGGTGCCCTCCTTCCTCCGCTGACCTGCCTGGCCCCTGCTGCACCTGACCCCTCTCTGCTTTTTCCTTGTCTTGTGGCATCTCGCCTTGTAGTTTTGTTGTCAGGATGCGCTTATGCCCCATTCTGACCTTGGCAGCCTGTCCCAGTGGAAAGTAAGTCCTGCTCGGAGACCAGGAGGGAGGGCTCGGTGTGGCCTGCCTGCCCTCAGAAGCCAGCTTTTTTTGAGCACTCATTGGAGCACCAAGATTTAATCATTGAGGGGAGGCCTCCCAGGTTCCCAGGCTCCGCAACACCCTGTCCTCCCGGATCAGCCCGAAGTGGCCTCAGGAGGGATACAGCCACGCTGCCGCAGGGGTGGAGGGTGGGCAAGTTTCTTGTCCCGCTCCAGGCATCTGCCCGGCCATCGGGACGGAGCCTGAGCCAGGGGGCCGCTTTCCCTAACCTTGGCTTATTTTCCTCCCTAATTTACCAGAGCAGCCTGGGAGTGTCCCGGGCCCCGAGTGCGCCTCCTGCAAAAGAGTGTTTTCTCCCTACTTCAAAAAGGAGCCGGTGTACCAGCTTCCCTGCGGCCACCTCCTGTGCCGGCCGTGCCTGGGTGAGAAGCAGCGCTCCTTGCCCGTGGCGTGCACCGCCTGCCGGCGGCCGTTTGCCAGCCAGGACGTGCTGCGGGTCCACTTCTGAGGGAGCAGCCTCGGCCCGAGAAGACCCATCGAGGGGAGTCGCTGAGAGAGTGGGGGTCAGGATCCCCTGAGGTCTGGCCAGGGTCCCAAGCACACAGGGGCCCTTTCTTCCCCGGGGGCTTTCCCCTTTGTCTCCTTCCACAGTGTAGCACACGGGCCAGAGTACAGGGTGGGAGGGGGCACCCCACTCCTGCTCAAGTGGCAATGGGGTAACAAAGCCATAGTTTGGGCTGGGAGGGATGGGGAATATCCCTGCCCTCCTGTGCCTCCCTGCCACCCCACCCCCTCCCCCGCCAGAGCCCAGGGCCGTGAGAGCCGGCCCCACCCTGCTGGGGGGCCCCCCACGTGGTCCACGCACACATCCCGGCCCGCAGGGTAGACGTGAGTGCAGCACAACAGACTGTGGCTCGGGATCTCGAAGACAGCCTCCGCCTTTGGTGTCACCCGGGAGCCGGGAGTGCTCCGTGGCGGGGGTCTGGAGTGAATGACTCAGCCCCCAACTGGCAGACCACTCCGAGCCTTAATAAAGCGATCGTTGACGTCTGTCCGCTGTGGGCTTCCTCCTGACACAGTGCCTGTCTGTCGTCATACATCTGTCCCCCACCAGCACCCACACCAAGTGGGGCTGTCACAGGGCAGCCTTGAGCTGGCACGGCAACCCCGTCAGGCTGCAATTCAGGTCAGTGGCTTGACAGATGAGAAGTCACATTTCGGGATGCATCTGACATGTGAGGGTTTGCACGTGGGTGCAGGCGCCGGTGGGGAGGCCCGGCACCCACCAAGCTGCTGGCCGCACTGCCCTCCGAGGCCCACCGAGTTTTCCTGCACGGGGCCTCTGGCAGGAGAAGTACTTAAACAACTCGGCTGCATTCTTTTCACTCAAAATTTAGTTTTGTGGAGTCCCAGGGGAAACTCTGTACTCCTACAACTGTTTACTGCATGGAAGATTCTAGTCGCTGGAAGAATGTCCGTGAGAAAGTGCGCCGGACTCTCCCCGCTCCCCGTGAGTCCCTGTGAGTCCGAGGGAAGGAGGGCCTGGAGGTGCTGCACCAGTTCGTCGTGAGGTTTCAGGCAGGCACCTGTGGGCCCCGAAATCCCAGCCACCTGCTCTCCTCCCCTCCCACAGGCCCGCTGCCTCCCCTGCCCCCCGGGGGTTGGGGGGGGACAGGGAATGAGGCGCTGGCAGGGAGGAGCGGAACTTACTACAAAAGCTTATTAAAAGCTCTGATTCTTGGACTCTAGTCCAGACCCAGGAATTTAGAGATCTGGGGTGGGGCTAGAGATTCCTAGGGGATTTGTGTGTCCCCAAAGGAAATTCCTTCCCCTGCCACAGGCGGCAGCCTCGCCTGAGACTTCAGGGTCTGCACTGGTTGGCTTTCCTCTTAGCCAGTGAGGCCCCTGGGTGCTCTTTGGCTTTAAAGGTCTGGGCCTTTCCAGATTCTTGCCTTACCCTCCTTGCCTCAATGTATTGTAAGAAAAGCCCCACATTTGTGGCAGAAGCAGCGCTGGGGGTGGGGGGGATTCCATTCCTCAACCTGTGGTGGCCTCAGGGTAACAGCCCGCTCAGCCCTCCTGGGTAGGTTCACTACTCAGGAGCCCTGCCGTCTGGGGGCACCCTGCCATCTGGGGGCGCCCTGTCCGCCCCACCCCAGGGAGCCAGAGGCAGTGCTTCCAGCGTGGGGTCTGCATGAGGTGCCCCCAGATAAGGGCAGAGGTGCCTCCCTGCCTGTGGAGAGGCCTCATGATCTGCATTTCAAACCGGCTCCTGCTCCCTGATTGGCCATGGTGGGAAGCCAGGCTTGGGAGCCCCTGGGGAGGACAGTTCCTGTCCAGTACCCAGGTGGAGCCACACCCACGTCCTTGGACATGCATCCGTTTTGATCTTACTCTTTTTTTTTTTTTTAAGCTCTATACCCAACATGGGGCTTGAACTCAGAACCCCAAGATCAAGAGTCACATGCTGTACCTACTGAGCCAGCCAGGCGCCCCTTTACCTTATTCTAAAGAGTCCCGCAAAAGGATGTGGTCTTTCACCACCCTTGCCAGAACGCTAAGCATGGCCGGGCTGATTCTCTCCCATAGAAAATGGGAATAACCGTTCTCTTGGCACCAGTGAGGCTCAGAGGGCAGTTTACTTTTCAGCAGCATCCCCGGGCCAGGCACAGAGCAGCTGACCAGTGAGCGCGGAGCTGGGCCCCACTGACTCTGAGAAGACTCAGGAGCGCAAAGCCTCGATGTGGCCCTCTGCCCCCTCGCCCGGCCACAGGTCCCGTGGGGGCACACGTCTTCCCCTTTCCTGTCATGTACTCGAGACACCAAGCCCGTGTGGGGCGCGCAGCCCTGGGCCCTCCGAGAGCAGGGGCCTGGGCCCCAAATCTCCATCCCCGAGGAGCAGGGCGACCTGGCGTCCTGGCCATCCTCCCTGCGGGGCTAAGGAAGGCTTCAGTCCTTGGCCGCTCTGTGGCCCAGTTCAGGTCGCTCGCTCCCGGCTGGGGCCCGTCGGCCCTGGGGACAGCGGGAGGGAGGGCCGCTCAGAAGTCCTGAAGGTAGAAGAAGTAGAAGAACCAGACGGCTAGGAAGAAGATGAGCATCTGCTCGGTGCTCACAGAGTAGTACTCCATGTCCTGGCAGCCCGGCTGCAGCACCCCACAGCACCTGGGGCCCCGAGCCCTGGGCCGCACCGCCGCCTCCTGTGGGTCTCCAGCCCGAGGCCGCTCCGCTGCCAGGAGCTTTTCCATCCCCCAGGACACCAGCCCTCTGCCTCGGGGGTTGCTGTAAGTAGGTCTGCAGACAAAATGACCTGCCCCTGGAGGAAGCTGCGGCCCCGCCGGGCTTCCGGGCGGCTGCTTGGCTGCTTGCCTCCCACCTGCAGGGTTGTGATACTGGGCCGGCTCCCATTGTGAGGGCTGTGGGTGGGGTGGGGCGGGGCGCCTCAGGGCTGTCCCCCCACCCTCTCAGGGGCCCCCCTTCTCAGCCTGCACTGGCCCACCCGGTCTCCGCCCACTGGCTCTCGCAGATCTTTCCTTCCAGTTCTAGGCGGAAAGGGTCTGGCTGGGCTGGGAATCAGCCAAAGATGCTCTGTCCGGCTACCTGTGGCGGAGGCCATAGCCCAGGCTCCACCCCGCGGTAACACACTCCCTCTCTTACAAAGAAGTGCCATGGTCCAGAGGGGTGACGAGATCTCCAGAGTGGCTCGGGGATGAAGGGAGGATGAAGAAAGAAGAGGCAGCCTGGTGGCCTTTGGCACGTTTTCTCCACAAAGGTTTGTGCCAATAGCAAGATGATGCTACCCGCAACCACATTATCCAGACGCGACCACACAAACATGGCGGGTTGGGTTTCTTCCCCCTTACAATATCTTTCTATAAGCGGAAAAAAACCCCTATATATGCTGTGTGGTTCTGTTGACTGCTCTTTCCCTTACCATTTTTTTTTCATGGACATTTGCCCTTCTCTTAGACACTATTCTTATTATCAAATCATTTGGAAAAACAAGCCAGAATAACCAGGAAAACCCTGGAAATGAACAGTTTGGGTTGGGTGGGGAGAACTAACCCTTGAATACACAGACCAATGAAACAGTTAAAAATCCAGCCGACCAACAGGGAAAGAAGGACCTTTCACAAAGTGGTGCTGGGGTTGCTGGAATAAGGAAACCATCCAAGAACTAGAAGAAAGTGGAAAATGAGGGGATGACTGAGAACCTGGGAGTGAGGAAAATACTCCTCATTCAAAATCCAGATACAGTGAGGGAGAAGATTGACAAGTCTGACTACATTGAAATTAAAAACAAAAAACCTTGTACATAGAAAGGCAAGCTACCATTAGCAAGGTAAAAAGTAAATTACAACCTGGAAAAAGTATATTTGTAACTTGTATTACAATGGTTCGTATAGCTTCTAAAAATAAAGATTCATAAAGAAATGCACACGGCCTCTTAAACCTGTCAGAAGATGCTCAACCTTGCTCACAGTATGATAAAATAAAAGCAACCCTGAAACACCATCTCTTGTTTAGCAGATGGGCACGCATCTCAAAGTGGGGCCGCACTCCACTGCGGGGGCTGTGGGCTAACAGGTGCTGCCATGCACCGCGGGTGGCAAGGCGAGGGGTCCAAGCTCTGCGGAGGGCGACGTGACAGTTTCTGGCAAAGTCACATGTACGTGGACCCTCTGACCCAGCCGTCCCGCTCCTAGGATTCTAGCCCAAAGATTCTCTGGCGAAACTCGGAGAACAACTCTGGCGCCACCGGAAGCGGCAAGCAACCTGAGCAGAGGGCCCAGGTTCCCCGCGGGGCCTGAGAAGCCGTGTCGCCCCCTTGCGGAGGGCCCAGGAACAAGTGGTTTACACGCACGTGTGATCGGGCATATATTATCATCAGGGAGGTTATGGAGAAGGCCACCCATGTGTGTTCAAGAAAAAAACACAAACTTTGCATTCACAAGTTTTTTAATAAAGTTTCTACGTATTGAGTACACTCTTGGGGGGGCGGGGGGCATCCTGCTGAGTGCTTTATTTGTATGACCTCATTTAGTCCTTGCAGCTCTTTTTTTTTTTTAAGTTAGCTCTCCAGACAACATGGGGCTTGAACTCACGACCCCAAGAACTAGGGTCGCATGCTCTACAGACTGAGCCAGCCAGCCCCCGCCCCATCAATCCTTAACTCCTAAAGGAGGAAACAGGCTCAGGTCCATGAAGAGCTCAGCTGACTGACTCCAAGGCCACTCTTAATCCCTGGGATGCTTTACTGGTGGCAGAGGCTGCCAAAGAGCAGACTCAATGGGGCACCTGGGTGGCTCAGTCGTTAAGCGTCTGCCTTCGGCTCAGGTCATGATTCCAGGGTCCTGGGATCGAGCCCCGCATCAGGCTCCCTGCTCCGCGGGAAGCCTGCTTCTCCCTCTCCCCCTCCCCCTGCTGTGTTCCTTCTCTCGCTGTGTCTCTCCCTGTCAGATAAATAAGTAAAATCTTAAAAACAAAAAACAAAGAGCAGACTCAAGTCCCCTCTATAGGGGTGGCCTGGATGTTGTCACCACACGGCCTCTAAGGATGCCTCCATTGAACTGGGACCCCAGGCAGGGCTCAGAAGCACCACTAGCACTGGTCTGGTGGGAGGCCATGCAACTCCTTGACCTACAGCAGCCTTTCTGCTCGGGCCCAAGTCTACCAGGCACCTAGAACCAGAGGCGCCCCCAAAAGTCTAATTATTGAATAACAACTCATGACCAAGCTACAGCACAGCTTTCGAACGTTAAAAAATATTACACCTTTAGGCACAAAAATAAAAGCTGTTCTGCCCAACAAAGACTCAGCACAGTTCACTTCATGTAAGTGGGGAAATCTGCTTGAGATGTGAATGGAAAAGTACCCGTCCTGTACGGCTGCCGAAGGAGGAGGACGTGGGAAGGAGCAAGGAGCCAGACAGGGAAGGAGCAGGTGCAGAGTGGCCCTGGAATGGTCTGTGGCAGGCTGCGGCGGGGACTGGCCTGCCCCCCACCCCCCCGCTGTGCTGGGCTTGCCACCCTGCAGACCGCACCCCCAGATGTGTGATGTGTGTGGCTGAGGGAGACACTGTTTGAAAGAGAAACTGGATGAGTGGGAAACAGAACCCAATGAGCCCTGCGTGGTCCTGGTGGGGCGGGAGGGCATGAAGCATGGACAGACTGGGGGCGCCTGGGTGGCTCAGTCATTAAGCATCTGCCTTCGGCTCAGGTTATGGTCCCAGGGTCCTGGGATCGAGCCCCGCATCGGGCTCCCTGCTCCGCAGGAAGCCTCCTTCTCCCTCTCCCACTCCCCCTGCTTGTGTTCCCTCTCTCGCTGTCTCTTTCTGTCAAATAAATAAATAAACTCTTAAAAAAAAAAAAAAAAGGATGGACAGACTGGGGTCCGTCCCAGGAAGGTGTTGGGAAGCAGAGGCAGGAGTAGGGAGGAAGGCGGGCAGTCTGATAGCCTCTAAACCAGTGGAGAGAACTGGGTTTGAAAAGAGAGTGGGTAGGGACACTTGGGTGGCTGAGTCAGGGGAGCATCCGACTCTTGATCTTGGGGTTGTGGGTTCAAGCCCCATGTTGGGTGTAGAGATTTCTTAAAATCTTAAAAAAAAAAAAAGAAAGAAAGAAAAGAGAGGTGGGTAGAGAATCACGGCTGGGGGAGGCAGAGACAGGCTGGCCTCCCCTCCCATGGTTCCCAATACCCTCCCCTTGGGTCCAGGGCCCAGACATTAATCGTGACTCAGCTGATGAAATGCAACCCCATGGCTCATTAATGAGGAAGCCTGTAATTAGCCTGTCTCAGGAACCAGGATCCTCTAGAGAGAACCCCTCTCTCCTGCCTTCCTCCCCCTCCCACCCGAAGGATGAGATCAGGCTTGGTGGGATCTGGCCCCTGGGAACGAGGAGGGGCAGGGGAGCATGAACACCAGGAGAAATGAGATGCTGGGGCACGCGTTTATGCATGAGATGGCCTTGCTCATTGACCCTAGGTAATGAGGCGACGGAAATGACAGTAGGTGCCTCCACCCTGAGAGTTTCTGGGGGCAGGCTGGGTGAGGCTGGCTAGATCTGGCCCAGGTTGGTCTGCAAAGCCGTGATCACTGCAGTTCAGTCTCAGAGCCAGCCAGTCCGGGGCAAAAGAAACAGATTCAGCAACCCAAATGCCATTTCACACGGGGCTGTTATTCAACAACACCTCCTAAAACCCCTCTTCCTCTGTCCACCTCCCGTTCACCTCCCTCCCATACCCCTTCTCTGCAGCTGATCCGTCACCTCCCTTTCCCAGACTCCTTGGAAAAATCGATCTCAAACCTTAGTCTTCGTCCTTTCCTCCTGACATCATGCCACTGTGACTATTTTATTTTTATTTTTTTAAAGTTTATTTATGTTTAAGTGATCTCTACCCCCAGCGTGGGGCTCGAACTCACAACTCCAAGATCAAGAGTCGCATGCTTTTCCGAACGAGCCAGCCAGGGGCCCCCACTGTGACTCTTTTAAATAACCAGTTGCTGGGGCGCCTGGGTGGCTCAGATGGTTAAGCATCTGCCTTCTCTTAACTCTGGAAGGGCTTGCGGCTGCTCTGACCAATGGAGTGTAGCATCAGTGACCCTACGTGATTTCTGAGGCTGTCATAAAATGCCACACATAAAATGCTGGGACACTCTTAAAGCCCTTGTTTGCTAGAACACTCCTCAAGCACTCTGGAAGCTGGAACATTCAAGAAGTCCAACTATCCCAAGGCCACCAAGCTGTGAAAAGCCACACAGAGCCCAGCCTGTGGATCATCCCTGTCCAGGTGCCGAGGCACGTGAGTGGAGAAGTCTCCAGATGATTCCAGCCCCTAGCCGTTCACACTTTCCAGCAAAGGCCCCGGTCACTGTGGAGCAGAGAAGAGCTGTCCTTGCTGTGCCCTGTTTGGACTCCTGACCTTCGGAACCTAGGATCATAAGATGGTGGGGGTTCTGTGTCACTGCCTTTTGGAGAGGTTTGGTATACAGTGTAGTAACTGGAACAATGACAAGATCCTAGACAGCTGCCACGGGGAGAGCTGGGGTGGGGGTATGTTGGGGGAAACCAGGAAGGCAAAGCCAGAGTCGTCCTCAGCACAGAGTGGGAGCAGAAGGCCTAAAGATGTCCCTCTCCTAACACCTCATGTTCTGACCCGTGTCTGTGGGCAGGCGGCGCAGAGAGAGGAACGTGACACTCCCCGGGCTGACCACTAACTCCGGCATTTACTCGAGACCCACCGCAGTGTCCGGGGCCCCCCTGAATAGAAGGACACTGTCTAGAGGGGCGGAGAGCCAGGGAAATGCGTGAATCAAGCATTCTTGGGGTACACGTCAACCTGGAGGAGGAGGAGGTCAGTTGCGCTGAGGGTAGTGGTGGGGGCAGAAAAGATGGGACTCCGGTTCTGATTTCAGAAAAATATCTCAGTGGATTTTTGGTGGTGGATTTGCTCTACAGCATCCGTTGGCCCTTCACCCTGGTCTTCTTTCAAGCTTTGGTTTCTTTCTCCATCGGATACAGGCCAAGGGAGCTTTATTCAGACGCCTAAGGGATGGGCATATGAGGTGAGCTATGCCAAATAGACACCCCTCCCTGGAATGTGAACCCGAGCACAGGGACAAAGCTGAAGGCGATCATCCTACAGTGGGTGCTGCTGATGCCGGGCCCATTCGGCCCCCAGATGCTGTGAATATGGCCTGCAGCTGACCTGTCTCTGAAGACTTGGCCTCAGCCAATGGGAGCCACCACACCAAGAAAATGCCTGGGAGATCCCCTCCCTGCCAACCTCCTTGACAAACACCTAATACCCAGATATATAACAAAAATCAACCCCTTTGCCTCAAGGTAGGACAACTCTGGTGTCACACTCAGAGCTCCCTGTGGGATCAGGCTGAGCCTAGATCCAGCTGACACCGCATCTTTGCCTGGCTTCTTCCCCTGCCCCGTCCAGCTTCACTCAGCCCCGAGGGCCCTCCCTGCCTCATGTGTACAAGAATCCCCATCGCAGGGGCTGCCGCTGGGGGATCCGACACATCCATTTCAGGAAACATGGTCCTCCAGGACCACTCAGTTTCTGAGCCTGGGTCTCTAGCTTTCCCCTAAATTATGAGCTCTTTATTGTTTTGTTTTTTTTTAAGATTTTATTTATTTATTTATTTTAAAGATTTTTATTTATTTATTTGCGAGAGAGAGAATGAGAGACAGAGAGCATGAGAGGGAGGAGGGTCAGAGGGAGAAGCAGACTCCCTGCCGAGCAGGGAGCCCGATGCGGGACTCGATCCCGGGACTCCAGGATCATGACCTGAGCCGAAGGCAGTCGCTTAACCAACTGAGCCACCCAGGCGCCCCAAGATTTTATTTATTTATTTGAGAGAGACAGAGATACCAACAGAAAGCATGAGCGAGGAGGAGAGGGAGAAGCAGGCTCCCTGCTCAGCAGGGAGCCCGACATGTGGCTTGATCCCAGGACCCTGGGATCATGACCTGAGCCAAAGGCAGATGCTTAACTGACTGAGCCACCCAGGTGCCCCTAAATTATGAGCTCTTAATAGCCTTCCAGTAATTTCCTTTTGCTCAAATTTTCCAAAGCTTGTTACAGAACACAGAACCAGGAGTGGAGGGGCTGGCAACAGACTCTCAAGAACATGAGGGGCATGTAGGATTGTCCAGAAAGGGCCAGAAGATAGTGAAACTGACATTCATATTCTGGTTTGGACCCCCGTGTCCTATGGCAGGTGGGGATGAAGCAGCTGAATCCTTGGAGTCCTGTGACTCCTGAGAGTGGGGTTCTGGAAGATTCTGGTCTGCTGACACAGGATTTCAGGCTTTGAGGGCTTCAAGGACCAGTAATGCCTAAGGGGCCCTGGCCTCATGCCTTAGGGGCCCAACTCTGACCCTCTTCCGGATGAGACCAGGGGCTATGCCTTCTTCAAATGTGGACCCTGCAGCCTGTGGCCTAGAACACTCTACCTAATGTTCCCATGACCTTTTCTAGGGCACGAGGGGTCCTCTTGTCTGGGTCTGTGACCAGGTGGGCCCCCCTGAAGTATACACACATGCCTGCATGGTGGAAGGAGGAGACCGAGGGTGAGGCGCACAGAGACCAAGCCTGCAGCCTGGAGCACCCACTTGTGTGCGTGTCCCTTGGGATGTGGGACAGAACAAGGCTGAGGGAGAGGCCAGCTCCCCCCAGCTGCCCTGGCTGCCAAGCTCCGCTGCAGATCAGAAGCTGGGCGAACCCATTAAAGCCTTGAAATCCGGGGGGTGGTGAGCCGTCTTGGGGCCGCTCTGGAAGCTCGGTGCTGGTTGGGATCCTGCTCCTACTCCTTGCCTGCTGTGGCATTTCAGGACATTTGCTTAACCCTTGGGTGCCTCAGTTTCCACACCAACAAAATGGGGACAGTTGTCATGTCATATCTCATGACATATGGCTTATAGTGTCTGAGCCGAGAACACATTGTCAGCATGCAGTAAATGTTAGCTAGTTCTACATTACTCCGTGTGCCCTGTTTGGTGCAGAAAATGGATAGGCCTCAGAAAATGAGGGGATCTTTCTGAATTTAATCCGGACACATCTCCAGGAGACCAGATCCAAATACAGTCTTCCCAGGGGAGTAAATCAGCACAGACCCCCAGCTGCCTATGGCAGCTCTCGATCTGGGAAACAGATTTTTGCTTCTCTCCACTGGGGGGTGGGGGGGTACAGAATCTCTAGTTGTCAGAGGAATGGTGAGTGGAGTTTCCATCAATATCATTTTTAATAATAATGAGTAATGAGGAGCCTTAAAATCAAGGTAACACTAAAATATTGGCAACAATATAATGGATGACGAGAGTGAAGGAATTCCTGGTTAAACATTCTAGGGAATTCATCTTGCTCCGGAGGAGGAGAGGGAGATGCACAGCCTCAGACATTGTTTAGGTAAGCTACTAAAAGAATAGAAAGAAAATTTAAAGATGACCGATCTGGGGCACCTGGGTGGCTCAGTCAGTTAAGCATCCAACTCTTGATTTCAGCTCGGGTCTTGATCTTGGGGTTGTGAGTTCAAGCCCCACCCATGTTGGACGTAGAGATTTTTTTTTTTAAGATTTATTTATTTGAGAGAGGGAGAGCACAAGCAGGGGGGAGGGGCAGAGGGAGAGGGGGAGAAGCAAATTCCATGCTGAACGGGAGCCTTAGGTAGGGCTCAATCCCACACCCTGAGATCACAACCTGAGCTGAAACCAAGAGTCAGACGCCCAAACAACTAAGCCACCCAGGGTATAGAGATTGCTTAACATAAGATCTTAAAAAGAAAAAAAAAAAAAGATAGCCAATCTATTAGAAGACAAGAAAGAAGGGAAAAGAAGTGAGCGGTTGTCATAATAAATAGAAAACAGAAGCTAAATGTGCACAGATGAGCCCAAGCGATCACCACAAATGTCAACAGATTAAGCCCGCCTTGTGAAAAAAAACAGGAACACTCAGTAAAAAATCAAATCCTGCCATGTACTGTTTCAACAGACATTCCTAAAGCACGGAGGTGGGACATGAAAGGATGACGGAAAAGAAGGAGAACGTAGCAACAGTAATATCAGGCAAATAGAATTTAAAGCAAAAATACTAATAAGGATAAAGAGATTTTATTTAATGATAACAGAAATAATCCATCAAGAGCACACAGCAGTCAGAAACTTGTATGCGCCTAACAGCATATCCTCAAAGCAGGAGAGACGCACAACCCAGGACTGCAGTGAGAGGTGTCAGCAGACCTGTCCCAGGGAGGATAGCTAAGCACACACATGTGTGGGAAGGCAGAGACGGTACGAACCACTGGAATCACAATCTTGACCACCTGATTCTTGCATAATACAATTACTTTTCAAGGATTCGTGTAACATTACCAGACACTTAAGATCGGCAAACAGGGGGGCGCCTGGGTGGCGCAGTCATTAAGTGTCTGCCTTTGGCTCAGGTCATGATCCCAGGGTCCTGGGATTGAGCCCCGCACCGGGCTTCCTGCTCAGGGGGAAGCCTGCTTCTCCCTCTCTCCCTGCTTGTGTTTTTATTTGACAGAGACACAGCCAGAGAGGGAACACAAGCAGGCAGCCGCTTAACGACTGAGCCGCCCAGGCGCCCCCCCCAAAAAAAAAAAATCTTAAAAAAAAAAAAGATCGGCAAACAGGACCACCCACTTTGCCACAACACGGAGTCTCAACATATTCCAGAGAATCAACAGAACACAGGCTACATTATCTGGCTAGAAAAACAATAAAAGTCCATGAGAATGAAAATGAGCAAAAACCAAAACAAAAACCTGGCACGCTTGTAAATAACTAGAAAGGAAAAGGATAAATCAGCGTGGACATTTACGAAATGTTTAGAACCCAATGACAATAAGGGAGCTACAAATCAAAATTCATGGGACAAAGAAAGTTTTATAGCCTTAAAACATATTATTTAAAAAGAAGGGGGGGCGCCTGGGTGGCTCAGTTGTTAAGCGTCTGCCTTCGGCTCAGGTCATGGTTCCAGGGTCCTGGGATCGAGCCCCGCATCGGGCTCCCTGCTCCACGGGAAGCCTGCTTCTCCCTCTGCCCCTCTGTCCCACCCCTCCCCCTGCTTGTGCTCTGTCTCTCTCTCTCCCCCAAATACATAAAATCTTAAAAAGAAAAACTTTCTCCTTCTTAGGGTTTTATGCAGATCCGAGAAGGAAATGCATGTGAAGTTTGGCCCAGACCACGGAAGTCTTTGTTGTCGTCTGTGGGTCAACAGGCTCTGGAGCCTGTGTGTCCTGTGCTGTGTCCTTACTGCTGCTCTCCCCTCCCAACAGACACACACACACACATAGACACACAGACACACACACACACAGACAGACACATGCATCCTGCTCCTTCGCACCTGATCCAGCCAGGTGTGCCCTCCCCGGGCTTCTTCCCGGAACTCCCCATTTAACCTTCAGTCCCCAAACTACAGGCTCCAAAGGAATATTCGAGAAGCCTTCCCGGCGCCGCGGCCTCGGCTTCCCGCTCTCCCGCGGGGGCCCCCGGCGCTGGGGTGTGCCCCTTTCCCGGTTGGAAGCGCGGGCCGGGCCCCCGGGGGCGGCGAGTGACGCAGGCGCTGCGCTCATGCGGCTCTCGGCAGTCAGGGCACGGCTCCCGTCGCCACCGCCGGTCCCCGAGGCCCTCGCAGCCTCTTCTTGTCTTTCCTTCGGTCCTGGGCGCCTGCTCCCGCCGCTCCGGAGGCCTGGCCCTCCCCCGGGCCTGCGTGGGGGGGGAGGGGGGCTTAGGGGGTCGCGGGGGAGGGGGCAGCCACTGGGCCCAGCCCAGCGGGGACACCAGGCCGGGCCCCGGGGTCCCAGCCGGAGCTGGGAGTCCCCAGATGGGACTCCACCCATCCTGCCGCTTACAGGCGTTTAACACCGGAGAGAGTGTCAAAAATATGTGTCCCGGTTTATTTTGTTTTTTATTTAGGTTGTTTTTGCAAGTAAGACCTCTTATGAGGCCTTTTCATTTCTGATTCTTTGAAGCTTAATGTAAGCCCCTGTAGAGATCTGATGGATCTTCACCTTGAGCTGCCCCCATGAGAGGAGGAAGCCAAGGTTTGCCATTTCTCACTCCTGGTGTGGATCCATCTCAGCGCGGGGCCTGTCTGCCTAAAGCCCAGCATTTTCTCATGCTTGTGATTCTTGCTCTGTGGATCCTCTTTGATTCAATTCAGTGAGCAGTTTGGGGCTCCTACAACTTTGCTCCCTGCAGTTTCCCTCTTCACAGTAGACAGAGCATTTGCGTGTCTACACTGCCGAGGGTCCTCAAGTGTCACTGGTGGACCACAGGTGAGGAGAGCGAAAGGTGGACTTACTGTGGCCGCAGAGGCCCTTTGAAAGTGAGGTCAACCCCCTTCTGACAGGCTGTGTGCATGTCACGTGGTGCGGGCTCTGGGTTGATCCTGAGAAAAGGAGAATGAGAAACAGGAATGGATGGACCCTGGGGCAGTTAACTGTTACTTGCTCTCAGAAAAGATGGTCTAGGGTTGCCTGGGTGGCTCAGTCATTAAGCGTCTGCCTTTGGCTCAGGTCATGGTCCCAGGGTCCTAGGATGGAGCCCCACATCGGGCCCCCAGCTCCACGGGGAGCCTGCTTCTCCCTCTCCCACTCCCCCTGTTTGTGTTCCCTCTCTCGGTGTGTCTCTCTGGCAAATAAATAAAATCTTAAAAAAAAAAAAAAGAAAAGATGGTGTAACCGTCAGGAAATAAAGAGTATTCTGAGATTTGAGGCTTAATCTGGAGGCTTGCAACTCTTTGTTTTGTAAATATTTCAGAAACTCTTAACCTTTATAGCACCTTGGTCTGATTCCCTTAAATCCTCATTGAGATAGGAAGCGAGGTTGTTAGTACATTAAGCGAGTAACTTTGGGAGCAGGTGTGGCTTGCCCAAGGTCACAGAGTAACTCCCGGGAAAGCTGAGGCTGGTACCCAGAGCCTCCCACCCTCCCTTCCTCCCTTCCATAATCTATTGAAAACCCACTGCGTGGCAAGCACCATACCAGACTATGGCACCGAACAGAAAAATGAAGTCCCTTCTGCCCTGGGGGTCTCACTCTAGAGGGGCACAGCCATACACACGCACAAAAGATAAACAGACAAGGAAATGAGCTGCAGGTTGTAGTAAGTGCCTATTAACCCTTCAACGTTGGCTCAAGTTAGAAAGTAATCGAAGTGGGGCTGAGGGAGGGATGTGCCAGGTGGGCGGTCAGGGAGGTCTCCTCTTAGGAGCGGACACCGAAGCAGCCAGGTGAATCCTACAGAGGGGTGAGGGGAGGGGAGGCTTCTAGAACAAAGAAACAACACGTTCTGAGATTTCAAAGCAGGAGCGAAAGGAAGCGGATAGATTTGAGATGTATTTTCCAGGTAGGACTAATAAAGAGGGAAGTGTAGGAACGTGGGGTGTTCAAAAGGTCCATGTGACATGTGAGGTGATATATTTGACCTGACAGCGCAGTAACAAGACTTTTTCTAGCCCCTGCATGTTCCAAGAGGGTGGGTGTTAGGCCACGCAGCTGGCCTAAACTAGGCCTGTGGCCTCCACCACAACCAAGAATCACAAGGGAGCAACAGTTTGGACCCAGCTCCTCTCCAGGCTCCATGAATGGAATGAGCATGTTCCTCCTGGGTTAACCCAGGATGCTATTCTCTCTGGAAGACTCTCTTCAGCTCTTAATAAGAATAATGGCATTAGGGCCCCTGGGTGGCTCAGTCGGTTAAGCGTCTGCCTTCGGCTCAGGTCATGATCCTGGAGTCCCTGGATGGAGCCCCGCGTCGGGCTCCCTGCTCAGCGGGGCGTCTGCTTCTCCCTCTGCCCCTCACCCCCGTCTCGTGCTCGCTCTCTCTCAAATCAATAAATAAAATCTTTAAAAAAACCCAGAGTAATGGCATTAACGATACAATACCGTTATTAATTAGCTTTACCATGGTGCAGGAACTTTTCTAAAGCTCTTATGTATTACATGATTTCAGTCCTCACAACACCATGAGGCGGGTACTAGTTAGTGTCTTCCCGACATTACGCTGGAAGAAAGTGAGGCACCGAGAGGTCAAGTAACCTGCCCGAGTCATGAAGTTTTGAGCAACAGAAGCCAGATTCTGACAGGCCACTGGGCTCCGGTGTCCTCACAGTCCCTAAGGGGATGTTCCTGAAGAGCCTGGCGTCAGGTCCGCAGTGTGGGAGGTCTCTCCCTGGGACACCAACCCCCTTAGAGCACTTGGTGGGGAGAAGGCAGCCCAGAGCTTTCTTGGGCACCCTGGAGAGGAGGCGAAGAGCCTGGGGCTGGGAGAGCTAGGGGCTGAACAGATCCTGAGAGGAGCAGGGTGGCTGGCCCGGGTCCAAGGACCAGCGGGGCGCTCCAGTGGCCCAGGAGAGGGAGGCTTTACCCCCTTCATGCCACCAGCCTGGGGTCGTGAACCAAAGTCCGCTTTCTCGGGCTGGGCTCATTTGGCTGTGGCTCCTCCAGCCCCCCCACCACCAAAGCTCCCTCGCCCCCACTTCCACCCTAGGCCCGAGATGGTTCCTGCCTCGGCACCCACAAACTAGGGTCCTTGTCGGGGTAGGAATTGGGGCAGGTGGCTTTCCCCCCACCTTTGAACCTTGCTGGGTCTGAACCCTGCTCTGGGTGTGTGTGGGGTGGGGGGTGGGAGTGTCCCCCCCCGGGAGGCTAACCCTCCTGATGGGGTTCTGCACATCTGACGGTCCCCTGTCCCACTGATCCTGGGCCGGGGCTGATCCTGCTCCCTGCACACCAGCCCCTCGGGCCCCCCTCCCCACCTTCTCAGGGGGCTGTGCTCGGGGACCGGCCCGCTGCCCCCCAGCCTCCTCTGGGCAGCCAGAAAGATCGGAGACGGTTTCCGCGAGACCCCCGCCCGCCCCCATCCGTCCCTCTCCCCGGGTCCAGAGAGCCACAATCACGGTCGCAGCAGCTCCTGTCACTCGGCAGCCACGCGGCTGCCAGTGACAGCCCGCAGGCCGGCACCCCTCCTCCCCAGAGCCCCCCCAGACAGGTCCACGTGCGTCCCCAGATGCCTGAATCACTGCCTGGCGGTCGTGGGCTCCTGGGGAGTCACTGGGGAGGGGGGGGTGGCGGCCACGTCGTCTCCGGGGGAGCACCTGCAGACATAAAAAGGCAGCCCGTGAAGGCAGCCCAGCACACTCTGCACACTGTGCCCACCTGCGCCAGGATGCCAGACGCCATGCTCCCCGCCTGCTTCCTGGGCCTGCTGGCCTTCACCTCCGCCTGCTACTTCCAGAACTGCCCGCGGGGCGGCAAGAGGGACTTGTCTGACCTGGAGCTGAGACAGGTATGACCGGGGTGCATCTCGGGGCTGCCTGGAGGGGACAGAGCCCCCGGGCCTGCGCTACCCTGCAGGGGCCAGGCAGGAGGGAAGTTGTGGAAGAGGCCAGCTTTAGGGGAAGCAGCAGGGAGGCTTGGCATGGCTGGGCAGGGGTGGGGGGGCCAGGCTGCCAGGCAGGCTAGGACGGGCTGCAGGGCTGCGGGGACACTATCCCCATCCAGGCAAGGGATGCAGGAAAGCCCGTGTTTCCCCAGGAACAGGGCTTGGGGCAGATCAGGGAGAACTGGATAGCAGGGCCTCCTCTGTGCCCATCGGAGTCTCACAGCCGCAACGGGCTGTGTCATAGCCAGCATGGGAGGCCTTCCCCATCCAGCCGTCACCCTCTCCTAGCCACGGCTCCCCGGGGCCCCACACAGAAGCTGCCCATTGCTCTGAGCTCCTTCGAGTGAGGGTGCCACCTCCTGCCAGGCAGTTCTGCTGGGAACCTAGCCCAAGTCTCCCGCCCTGCTTGTCCAGTCAATACCCTTTCAGTCCCTTTTCAGCAGAGCTGAAGGAAATCCCATCCCCATGCTCAAACCTTCCCAGGCCACAGGGGGCTCGCTTCCGAGCTATTGAACAAACTGGGGTGGGTCTGTGGGCAGTTTGTTGGCTGCCCTCTGCTGGGCACCTTCCGACACCGGAGTCAGCGAGGTGCCCCGTGCCCTTCCCTGGGGCTCAGGCTCCTGCCACCCACAGTTAGTGCCTGGCCGGTGAGCCCAGGTCCGGGCCCCCAGAGGCCCACCGGCTCGTGGAGCCGGGCCTGGAAACGGGAGGAAGGGCCTGGAAGTGTTTTGGGCGGGGCAGAGCCCTGTCTGCCGGGGGCGTGCGTGCTAGAGATCAAGTTTGAGTCCTGGGGGCAGGGGAGGAAGGTCGGCCTTAGGGGAGGGGTGGGCAGGGACGGAGGGGCGCACACCTCTGATGGCCCCGGAGCTGAGAGGGAGGGTCTCTCCGGCGCAGCGCGGTGCGGAGGGGGCCTCCCTCAACGAAGGGGGAGGGTGCCGAGGCTGTCACCGAGAGCCGGTCCTCAGTCACCTGAAGACCCGGGGCCTCTAGTGGACGTGCGCCCCCTCCCGCGACCGCGGCCCC
>NC_058412.1:109139870-109156966 GCF_002201575.2 Neomonachus schauinslandi
GGGGCCGCGGTCGCGGGAGGGGGCGCACGTCCACTAGAGGCCCCGGGCCCCGCGGGCCGGGCCGGGCAGGGCGGGCAGGGGCGGCGGGCCGCGGCCCGGGCTCACCTGGCGCACGTCGAGGTCCAGCGCGGCCCTCTTGCCGCCCAGGGGGCAGTTCTGGATGTAGCAGGCGGAGGTGAGCGCCAGGAGGCCCAGCAGGCAGCAGGCGAGGCCGGGGCCGGCCATGGTGCGGGCGCGCGGGGTCGGCGGCGGCGGCGGCGGCGGCGGCTCCGGCGGCTCCGGGACCGGCCCTTTTATGGTCGGGGCCGCGCGGGCGGAGCACTGTCTAAGAGGCCCGCCGCATGACTGGTCACAGCGGGTCGCCGCGGGTCAGGCCCTAGGCGCCCGGCGCGCCCCCTAATTTGCAGGGGCCTGGCCGGGTCACGGTCACCGCATCGGCTGACCGACTGGGTGCAGGGGAGGCAGACGGCGAGGCCGTGAGGGGGCGGGTGGCTTGTGCGGTGGCCTGGGCCCCCCTGGGGTGGGACAGGGAGTCTGGGGGTCTGCGGCCCAATCACGGACTATGTAGCTAGACTCCCAGTATGTGGGGGAGGGGTTGCACGGCAGACACTTGGGCCCCCCCCAGGCCAGGCCAGGCCTGGCAGGACTCCCCCCTGCCTCTTGGCTGGTTGCGCGGCAGCCTGGTCTCTCTTGTGAGGGAGGTCTCCCCTGCCTGAACCCAAATTTCCTGGAACCCACCTTCCACCCTCACCCCCACCCCCACATCCCTGCACCTGGAACTTGTACAGGGAAAGATCTTTTCTCTAACTTGTAACTGAAATTTAGCCCTCGCTTCGACTGTGAGGTGGGCAATTAGCCACAGTGGAATTTGCAACCCGTGTGGCTTTGTCATACATCAAAATGACAGATATTCTCCTATCATGTTACAGCTATTGCAAATGTCTCTAAACGTTGTTTAAAGATTTTATTTATTTATTTCTGAGAGGGGGAGAGAGACAACACAAGCAGAGGGAGTGGTAGGCAGAGGGAGAGGGAGAAGGAGGCTCCCCGCTGAGCAGGGAGCCCAATGTGGGGCTCGATCCCAGGACCCTGGGATCATGACCTGAGTGGAAGGCAGCCGCTTAACCGACTGAACCACGCAGGCGCCCCAATATCTAATGCTTTAAGTAAAGACGTATATTTGTGACTGTATCACATATTTGTTTTAACATTTTGATACCTGAATATGAATACACTTGGTTTCTTTTGTAATCTTATGTCTTTTGCTTTATGGATTTTAAAGAGTGGTTTTTTTTTTTTTTTTGCATCTTTAATATATCTTTTTAAAAATATTTTATTTCTTTATTTGAGAGAGAGAGAGAGCGAGCAGGAGCCGGGATGGGGGTGGGGCAGAGGGAGTGGGAGAGGGAGAAACAGACTTTCTGCTGAGCAAGTAGCCCAGTGCAGGGCTCGATCCCAGGACCCTGAGATCCTGACCTGAGCAGAAGGCAGACGCTTAACTGACTGAGCCACCCAGGTGCCCCACATTTATAATATATCTTAAAATGAAAATAATTACAAATAAAAGAAAGAGTGCCTCAGTGGAGGGGATGTTGGTCAATGTCACGAACAGGGAGATGCTCAGCACCAATCGTCCTTCAAGAAGGGACATGCCAGTGGCTCAGTCCCACTCTTGGTTTCTGCTCAGGTCATGATCTCAGGGTTGTGAGTTTGAGCCTCACACTGGGTGTAGAGATTACATCAATCAATCAATCAATCTTAGGGGAAAAAAAGGACGGGACTTGCCCCCAGAACCTGGTAGTGTGCTCAGCCGATAAACTCTGGCTGGCAGCCCACCCAGGCCCTACCTCAGCTTCAGAGAGTGGCCTGGCCCAAGGTCACACCCTTCCCTGGTGGCTCACATCCAATACCTGTTCTGGCCCCATGGTGGGCAACTATGAAGGACTATTTCAGCTCTGAACTCCCCACAGGGCCAACTGAGGCCAGCATGGAAGTTCTCCCTCTACCTAATCCTGTTTCTGCCCCTTCCCTCTCACAGTTGTGGGTCCCCAGGGCCCTTGGTAATAAACCTCCTGCAGGTTAAACTCCACCTCCGAGTGCTCCCCGGGGGGAGCCCATCTTGCAATAGCACAGAAGAAAGGAGGCCAGTGTCAGAAGGAACAGACTCAGCAGGGCCAGTCCCTAGCTGTCGCCCTCCGGGAAGAGGAGACTGACTGGGATGGCCCCGGCCACTGCGGCACTCTTGTTGACCCTCCTCAAAGAGGGTGCTGCGGCCGCTGGGGCTGGACAGGTCACAGGGCCCGGCTGACCCTGAGCCACTCATGTGAGCTGCCCGGCACTGAGGAGCTGGTCAGGCTGACCTGATTCCCCGTCAGCAGCTCATCTTGTTTCTCGCGCAGATCAGCTCATTGGCATTGTCGGGCTAGAAGGCCAAGGGCTTGACCCTAGAGGCAGCCCCAGAAAGGCCTCCTGCCTGTCCGTGGGTCACACTGACCTCACCCAAGCTAACACATGCACATAAATTACCGTAGCATAATGGCCCCCCAGGGCTGGCACTCCATCAGCTGTTCAGGGCTCTTCATCTGAAGACACACAGGCTCCCAACACAGGTGCTTGCGACACCAGTGACCCACACAGACAAAAATCCCTGCTCTCGGGGGCTTGGCTCTAGTAGGGTGGGGGAGTCATCAAGCAATAAACACATCTCAGTAGGGTAGGAGGTGGTCAGTGCAATGGAGGAAAGGGGGGGCATGTTGTAGTTTTTCTCAGGGGGCTCAGGGCAGGCCTCTTGTGAGGGTGACAGCTGACACTTGAAGGACCTAAGGAAACAAGCCAGATGGATATCTGAAAGGTGGACTTGTTTTCTTTTTCTTTTTTTTTTTTAATATTTTCTTTCTTTTTTTTTTTTAAGATTTTATTTATTTATTTGCGAGAGAGAGAATGAGAGACAGAGAGCATGAGAGGGAAGAGGGTCAGAGGGAGAAGCAGACTCCCTGCCGAGCAGGGAGCCCGATGCGGGACTCGATCCCGGGACTCCAGGATCATGACCTGAGCCGAAGGCAGTCGCTTAACCAACTGAGCCACCCAGGCGCCCGGTGGACTTGTTTTCTATTGCTACATAACAGATCACCACAAGTCGGGCAGCTTAAAACAGCACCCACTTGTTACCCCACAGTATCTGAGCTGAGCCATGCCCTCTGCTCGGGGTCTCACAGCGGGTCAGGTCCAGATGTCAGCCAGACTGCATTCCGTCCCGGAGCCTGGGAGATTGTTGGCAGAATTCAGTTCCTTGCAGCTGTAGAACTCATGGCTTGCTTCTTCAAGACAAGCACCAGAGGGAGAGAGACTCTTTGGTACTTCAAGTCTCTGAGCATGGGGAAGCCTCTTTTTTTTTTTTTTAAAGATTTTATTTATTTGAGAGAGAGAATGAGAGAGAGAGAGCATGAGAGGGGGGAGGGTCAGAGGGAGGAGCAGACTCCCCGCTGAGCAGGGAGCCCGATGCGGGACTCGATCCCAGGACTCCAGGATCATGACCTGAGCCGAAGGCAGTTGCTTAACCAACTGAGCCACCCAGGCGCCTGGGGAAGCCTCTTTTAAAGGGGTCACCTGATTAGGCCAGGCCCACCAGGACCGACATTTTTGTTATTGCTCTTTTTCTTTCTTTTTTTTTTTTGAAATATCTTTATTTGAGTACAGTTGGCACACAATGTTATGTTAGTTTCAGGTGTACAATATAGTGAAATATCCACTAGTCTTTTAACTCAAAGTGAAACTGGTTAATTTGGATAATTGGGGCCTTGAGTACATCTGCAAATCCCTTCACCTTTACCTTATAATATAGTATAATCATGGGAGTGATACCTCATCATTTTCACCATAATCTTCTATTGGTTAGAAGGAAGTTACATGTCCTTGGGGCTCCTGGGTGGCTCAGTCGGTTGAGCATCTGACTGTTGATTTCAGCTTGGGTCATGATCTCATGGGTCATCGGCTCAAGCCCCGCGTCAGGCTCCACATTCAGCTCGGAGTCTGCTTGGGATTCTCTCTCTCTCTCTCCCTCTGCCCCTCCCCCTGCTCTCATGCATGCTCTCTCTCTCTCTAAAATAAATAAATAATCACTTTTTTATTTTTTATTTTTATTTTTTTTAAAGATTTTATTTATTTATTTGAGAGAGAGAATGAGAGAGAGCATGAGAGGGAAGAGGGTCAGAGGGAGAAGCAGACTCCCCGCTGAGCAGGGAGCCCGATGCGGGACTCGATCCCGGGACTCCAGGATCATGACCTGAGCTGAAGGCAGTCGCTTAACCAACTGAGCCACCCAGGTGCCCAATAATCACTTTTTTAAAAAAGATTTTATTTATTTATTTGACAGAGAGAGACAGCAAGAGAGGGAACACAAGCAGGCGGAATGGGAGAGGGAGAAGCAGGCTTCCCACTGAGCAGGGAACCCCATGTGGGGCTCGATCCCAGGAACCTGGGATCATGATCTGAGCCGAAGGCAGGCGCTTAACAACTAAGCCTCCCAGGCACCCCAATAAATAATAACTTTTTTAATATCTTTTTTTTTTAAGATTTTATTTATTTATTTGACAGAGAGAGAGATAGCGAGAGCAGGAACACAAGCAGGGGGAGCGGGAGAGGGAGAAGCAGGCTTCCTGCCGAGTAAGGAGCCCAATGTGGGGCTCGATTCCAGGACCCTGGGATCATGACCTGAGCCGGAGGCAGATGCTCAACGACTGAGCCACCCAGGCACCCCAGTAATAACTTTTAAAAAAATAAAGTTACATGTCCTATTCATATGCAACAGGAGATTCCACAAAGGTGTGGCTACCAGGAGTAAGAATCACAGGGGTCATTTTAGAATTCTGCTTGTCATGGAAGGGGAGTAGTCTAGCCAGAGGAAATCGCAAGCGCACAGGTCCTGAGCCAGAAATGTGTGTGGCATGTTCAAGGAGCAGCAAGGAGGCCAGAGGGGAGGAAGCAGAGTGACCAAAGTCTTGGGGTCAGAACGGTAATGTGGGATGGGGTCACATAGGGCCAAATGAAATGGGGACCCAGGAGGGCTCTGCATAGAGGAGTGACTTGATTGGATTTACCTGTTATAGGACAATGTTGGCTATTGTGAAAAGACTGCAGGGCAAAAGTGAGAGTGAGGAGGTTCCTGGAACAATCCCCGCAAGGGATGACAGTGGGCTGGACCAACGTGGTGGGAGCGTGTACTATAGGATAAAACACTGATAAGAGAAAGTGAAGATGACACAAACAAATGAAAGGATATTCCATGTTCATGGATTGGAAGAACATATATTGTTAAAATGTCCATACTCCCCAAAGCAGTCTACAGATTTAATGCAATCCCTATAAAAATCTCAATAGGGGGCGCCTGGGTGGCTAAGTCGTTAAGCGTCTGCTTTTAGCTCAGGTCATGATCCCAGGGTCCTGGGACCGAGCCCCGAATCGGGCTCCCTGCTCTGCGGGGAGCCTGCTTCTCCCTCTCCCACTCCCCCTGCTTGTGTTCCCTCTCTCACTGTGTTTTTCTGTCAAATAAATAAAATCTTTAAAAAATAAATAAAAATATCAATAGGGGGCATCTGGGTGGCTCAGTCTTTAAGCGTCTGCCTTCGGCTCAGGTCATGATCCCAGGGTCCTGGGATTGAGCCCCACATCGGGCTCCCTGCCCCGCGGGGAGCCTGCTTCTCCCTCTCCCTCTGCCCCTCTCCTCCACTCATGCTCTCTAAGAAATAAATAGAAATCCTTTTTTAAAAGAGGACACTTATCATGAGGAGCACTGAGTAATGTATAGAATTATTGAATCACTATATGGTGCACCTGAAACTAATATAGCACTGTATGCTAACTATACTAGAATACAAATAAAATAAGGGCACCTGGCTGGCTCAGTCAGTGGAGCAGGGGACTCTTGATCTCGGGGTTGTGAGTTCGAGTCCCACACTAGATGTAGAGATTACCCAAAAATAAAATATTAAAAAAAAAAAGATAAAATAGAAATAGAATACTGTAGAGCAGTAATTTTTTTCTTTAAAGATTTTATTTATTTATTTGAGAGAGAAAGAGAGAGAGAGAGAGCATACAAGTGAGTGGAGCAGCACTTATCACGCAGCCAAATCTGTAGCTACTTGTCCGTCCCTAAGGCTATCTCTGTCTGGTTCCGGGAGAGGGGTTGTGATGCTGTGTTTGAAGGACTGCTGGCTGGGGCAAGTCATCTCCTCCCCGTCCTTCAGGGCCACTCGTGAGCAAGACAACAGCACCACAGCCAGCTGCCATCGGCATTACGGGCCATCTGAAAACAGGACTCCACTTCCCCCTCTTTGGTCAACTGGCCACCTAAGACTCCCCATGAGATCACAAATAGGAGTTGAGGACGGGGCTTGGGTTCAGGAGGAGTCCATCTGCACATGCTGCTCTCTGACCCACAGCTGCATGAGTGAGCCCAGCCAGGAGCAGAAGAATCATGCACACATAGACTCACGAGCAGTAATAAATATTTATTGTTTCAGACCATTGAGGTTTGGGGTGGTTTGTTATACAGAATAAGCTAACTGATACACATCTGGAGTCTCAACATCAGGCAGTCTCTAACAGGGCTGGGGGACTGGGAAAGATCTGTTTCTCCCTCTCTTTTTTTTTAAGATTTTATTTATTTCTTTGACAGAGAGAGCGCACAAGCAGGGGAGTGGCAGGCACAGGGAGAGGAAGAAGCAGGCTCCCCACAGCATAGGGGGAACCCAATGTGGGACTCGATGCCAGGACTCCAGGATCATGACCTGAGCCGAAGGCAGTCGCTTAACCAACTGAGCCACCCAGGCATCCCCAAAGATCTGTTTTCCAAAAGGAGCTAGTGACTTGTCAAAAAGGGTTATAGCTTTGTTCTAAAACCCTAGGGACTTCTGGGGCGTCTGGGTGGCTCCGTCGGTTAAGCATCTGACTCTTGATTTTGGCTTAGGTCATGATCTCAGGGTCGTGAGATCGAGCCCCATGTTGACCCTGTGCTGGGTGTAGAGCCTGCTTAAGAATCTCTCTCTCCCGGGGCGCCTGGGTGGCTCAGTTGGTTAGGCGACTGCCTTCGGCTCAGGTCATGATCCTGGAGTCCCGGGATCGAGTCCCGCATCGGGCTCCCTGCTCGGCAGGGAGTCTGCTTCTCCCTCTGACCCTCCCCCTTCTCATGCTCTCTGTCTCTCATTCTCTCTCTCTCTCAAATAAATAAATAAAATCTTTGAAAAAAAAAAAAAGAATCTCTCTCTCCCTCTCCCTCTGCCCCTCCGCTCCCTTCTACACGCATGTGCTCTTTCTCTAAAAATAAATAAAATAAAATAAAATAAAACCCTAGGGACTTCTGATGTGAGATCCCACTGGAGCTTGCCGCAGGCTTCCCCAGCATTCTGATCAACTGTGGACATCTCTCGAGCCCTCTGCAGGAGGGGCCCTCTGCGTCATGAGGCGTAAAAGGCAGAAGTGCTTGTCGGCATGCAGCTGGATCGCCCGTGGTGGCCTCTCGCCCTAGATGACTCTCAGAGCCCACAGCCATTCTGCTCCTGGGAGATGGGTCAGAGCAGCCCATTCAAGGGTGGCCAATGTGGACTCCAAAATCCAGAGGGTCACCGTGCACTGTGTCCCCTTTTCAGGAATAAAAAGGTGCAAGGTATAGCAATTTGTCTGTCATTTTTGGGGGTAGTTAACTATAAAAGCAACACACATATTTATATAAAGAAGGCATTCCTATGATGCCCTCTCTACTTTCATGGCCAACACATTTATGCAGTCACTTCTCACTGTGTCATCTTGTCCTCGGGATGGGAAATATTTTTTTCCATCACTTTTATTTACCAGAGTAAAATTTACATAAAGTGCACAAATCTTAAGTGTACAGTTCAATGGATTTTTACCTATCTTTTAAAAAGATTTTATCCATTTATTTGAGACACAGTGAGAGAGAGAGCAAGAGAGAGCACGAGACGGGGGAGGGTCGGAGGGAGAAGCAGGCTTCCCACTGAGCAGGGTCCCCAGTGCGTGACTTGATCCCAGGACTCCAGGATCACGACCTGAGCCGAAGGCAGACGCTTAACCAACTGAGCCACCCAGGCGCCCCGGATTTTTACCTATTGATACGCTATGAAGACAGCACAATGACCAGCACCCTAAGAGACTCCCCATGCACTCTCCTGTTCAGCATCCTGAGACAGCCGCTAGCCTAATATCATAAGTGAGTATCATAATTGATTAATTTTGCCTGTTTCTGAACCCATCTAGATGTAATCGTAGAGTAGGTGCTGGTTTACGTCTGGCTTCCTGTGATTTACGCCATCTCACAGAGACTCACCCGAGCAGCTGCATAGAGCACTGGCTCAATTCTTTGTCATTGCCGACTGGTATCCAGTTATAAGAATATACTAGGATCGGGTGCCTGGGTGGCTCAGTTGGTTAAGCGACTGCCTTCGGCTCAGGTCACGATCCTGGAGTCCCGGAACCGAGTCCCGCATCGGGCTCCCTGCTCAGCAGGGAGTCTGCTTCTCCCTCTGACCCTCCCCCCTCTCATGCTCTATCTCATTCTCTCTCTCAAATAAATAAATCAAATCTTTAAAAAAAAAAAAAGAATATACTAGAATCTGTTTGTCCATTACTCTGTTGGTGGACTTTTGGGTTGTTTTCAGTTTCTAGCTTTTATGAATCACGCTGCTATGAACATTCTTCTACACATCTTTTGACAGACATAAGTGGCATTTCTCTTGGGTACATACCTGCGGTGGAATTGCTAGATTCAAGAGTTTTTGTATGTTTAGCTTTCCCTATCAGCACAGCATGAGAATCCTTTCACTTTGGACAGGACATCCCAGCATGCCCCAGGCCAGTGATTCCCAGAAATGTCACTGACATGGCAAGCCTTTGTGTTTTCATGGGATTTGTTGCTCACCCGCCAACACACATATGTTTTATAAAGGCATGAGGCTACTTTCCGCTTCCTAGGTCCTACTCATCTCCAGACTGCAGCAAGCTTTGGCTCTGATCACTGGGCCCCAGTGGAACTCTGGGTTCCTGGGCATTAGTGTAGCCAGAAATTCCAGGAAGGTCTGGGCATTTTTCCTTCCCTACTTCAGTCACAGGTAACAGGTCTCTTTGGCAAACAATAGGAGGAAGATTTATAGTACAAATATATAATGTTATTGCAGGGTTTTTCCTTTATCCCAGCGGCTCTGGTTCATGAATGAAAACAGGTCTGGTAACTGGGTAAGGGCCCACAGTGCTATATTACAGTGGCACACGTTAGGCCCCAATTCACCACACATGGAGTATTTTGGTCATTTAGAATAAGTGGGACCTTAGTGGGCTTCCTGATTATTTCAGTCCTGGGAGACCCATGACCAGTTAGTACATATCCCAAAGATCCCTGTGGATCAAACCATTCTTATTAGCACAGTATATGCACTCAACAAAGGGCTCATAGTCACAGTCTAAAATGAACTCCTATAAATAACTAAAAAAGACAAATGAGCCAAGAGAAAACCACAAAAGAAGCTATACAATTGTCCAGGGGAGCCTGGCTGTCTCAGTTGGAAGAGGGAGCGGCTCTTGATGTGGCGATCATGAGTTCAAGACCCATGTTGGGTGTAGAGATTACTTAAGTACACTTAAAAAAAATTTTTTTTTTTTTTAAAAGAAGCTATACAGGGGTGCCTGGGTGGCTCAGTCTGTTGAGTGTCCGACTCTTGGTTTCAGTTTAGGTCATGATCTTGGGGTCATGGGATTGAGCCCCATGTTGGGCTCTGAGCTCAGCACAGAGTCTGCTTCAAATTCTCTCTCCCTCTCTCAAATACCTAAATAAAATTAAAAAAAAATTTTTTTTAAAAGAAGCTATACAACTGTCCAATAAAAACAAAAAGGGACTTATCCCATTAGTTATTGGGGAAATTCATATTAAAATCACAAGGAGACCCACGCCTGCAAGAATAGCTAAAATTTAAAAGGCTGGCATTACCACGTGAAAACATAACCGCAGGAACTTTCATTCACTACTGGCGGGATGTGAACTGGTACAAAGACTTGGGAAATCTCTTTGGCAGTGTTACCAAAGCTGAACATGTACTTACCACATGACCCAGCACATCCACTCCAGAAACCTACGCCTGAGCATCAAAAGACCTTCAAGAGTGCTTATCACGGGGCCACTATTTGTAACAGCCCCAAACTGGAAACAAGCAAAGTGGACTAAATAAATTTACACAACAGAACACCATCAAGCAATGAAAAGAAACAAACTACTACTATGTGTGAAGACATCCCACAGTCACTGTGTTAAGTAGAAGACTGTGTATGAATAGAAAGGTGTGATTTCATTTATATGAGGTTCAAAGAGAGGCACGCTCAACTTGTGTTAGAGGTGACAGGAGCGGCACCTGGGTGGCTCAGTCAGCTCAGGTCGTGCTCTCAGGGTCCTGGGCTCGAGCCCCGCATCACTGGGGCTCTCTGCTCAGTGGGGAGCCTGCTTCTCCCTCTCCCTCTGCCCCTCCCTCTGCTCTTGCATATGCGCTCTCTCTCTCAAATAAATAAAATCTTTAACACACACACACAAAAGAAGTGAGAGGAGAAGGGCTCTCCTCAGGAGATCTTGCTTGGGAAGACATGAGAGGTGCTTCGATTTTTTTTTTTTTAAGATTATTTATTTAAGAGAGTGGGGAGGGGGAGGGGCAGAGAGAGAGGGAGAGAAGCAGACTCCCCACTGAGCTCGGAACCCACCGCCACACTGGATCCCATGACCCTGAGTTCATGACCTGAGCTGAAATCAAGAGTCATTCACTTAACCCACGGAGCCACCCAGGTGTCCCAGGTGTTTCGATTTCTTGATCTGGTGTTAATTTTGCAGTAGGCTTACTTTGTGAAAACTAGCTAAATATATTTGAGAGTTGTGCACTTTTAAGCATGTATATTTCAGTTAAAAAGTTTAAAATAAAAGAAGTTTCTTGTTCTGCAGACGATGAAACAAGTATACTCCACCCTGACTCTCTCACTGAATGCTAGTATGCTATTAATTTTGGACAAAATGCATGGATTGGCTATATGAGGACTCAGAAATGTAAATGGTAGCCGGCAGGGGAGGCGGGGTGGGGGGGGTTGGGGGGCTGGGAGAGTGGAATTTGAAGTTCCGGGAACCCGGCGATGAGTGGACCATTTTATTCCCCTCTGGTATTGCCCAGCCAGGAGCAAAGCGAGCACCAAGTGTGGACAGAAATTATTCCAAGAGAAGTCCTCTCTGGTTTGAGGAGCAGGGAAATTGTCTCCTAAAGTCAGGGAGAGCGACGAAGTCCCCTTTTCCCACTCCCCACCCCCTGATGCTGCAGGAAGGGTGGCAAAACTGACAGCAAAGCAGAAGCACCCAGACGGGCCCCTAAACTTCAGAGGGAGGGGAAAGCTTGCGGCTGTTGCCCAGCAATACGAGAGTGTCGGATTGCGTGTCGCTGGCCCGACAGAAGATCAACATTCAAAAATCAAAGCACGGTTTCTACTGAATGTGTATTGCTGCACAACACCACTGTAAAGTCGAACTTTGCTGAGTCAGGGACTACAGTGGTCAGGTTTTACCCTTTGGAGGGCCGTGTCACTGTCTTGATCAGACTGCCCTCTGCTGGAGATAAGGGGAGCTGCAGGCCAGATCTTGGCCTCTTCCAGCGATTCGTTCCCAATTTGACTCTATTTGGCAAGTAATTCTTCTTGGTCCATGGTATGACCTGACGCCATTCTCTAGTTTCATTAAAATAAAACAACAACAACAACAACAACACAAAAAACCAAATAATCAGATTAAAAATGGGCAGAAGATGTGAACATTTTTCCAAAGAAGGCATACAGACGGCCAACAGACACAGGAAAAGATGCTTAGCATCACTCATCATCAGGGAAGTGCAAATCAAAACTACAATGAGATGCTACCTTACATCTGTCAGAATGGCTAGAATCAAAAAGACAAGGGACGCCTGGGGGGCTCAGTCAGTTAAGCGTGCGACTCTTTTTTTTTTAAGATTTATTTATTTATTTATTAGAGAGAGCATGAGAGGGGGGGAAGGGCAGAGGGAGAAGCAGACTCCCCGCCGAGCAAGGAGCCCGACGTGGGACTCGATCCCGGGACTCCAGGATCATGACCTGAGCCGAAGGCAGTCGCTTAACCAACTGAGCCACCCAGGCGCCCAAGCGTGCGACTCTTGATTTCGGCTCAGGTCATGATCTCAGGGAGATGTGAGATTGAGCCCCTTGTTGGGCTCCGCGTTGGGTGTGCAGCCTGCTTAAGATTCTCTCTCTCCCTTTTCCTCTGCCCCTCCGCCACCCCCTTAAACACAAAAAACCACAAGTGAGTGATGTAGCGATTAATAATTTTTACAGAATTTCAGAAAATATAAATCCCTAGTTGTCAGAATCTATTACTGTCTCAAAGTTCATTTCACCTTATTTTTAAGAAGTCCCTGCAAAACATTTCTGCCTATCTTGCTCAAAATACTGTAAGTTGTGAGAAACAGTGCTTCCAGGTTGTTCATCCAGAAGCCTCAGCTCCACAGGTGGCTGGAGGTGTGCACACCACACTCCCAGGCTTCCTCGCCAGCTGGCTTCCATTATGACAATAACCTAGGAGTCTCTGGCAATATATATATATATTTTTAAAGATTTTATTTAGGGCGCCTGGGTGGCTCAGTTGGTTAAGCGACTGCCTTCGGCTCAGGTCATGATCCCGGGGTCCTGGGATCGAGTCCCGCGTCGGGCTCCCCGCTCTGCAGGGAGCCTGATGCAGGGCTCAATCCCTGGGACCATGACCTGAGCCGAAGGCAGACGCTTAACGACTGAGCCACCCAGGCGCCCCCCGTGTTCTGTTTCTTGACAGGGATGTACACATTTATGGATTATGCACTTACTTACCTGCACTGAGGAAATATTCATCGAAGCAACCGATCAGAGAAGTGCCAGTCTCAGGATTTGGGATTGTAATTATTGCTTTTGATCTCCTTTTTGGGAAGGCAGGAGAGTCCCAGGCTCGACTTCCTGCCAGAATTCAGAATGGCCCTGATTCCCGCAGTCGGCGGGCCTTGTTTCCCAGGGGGCCTGTCACCTCTGTACTTGTGTCAGGGACACAACAACGGGGTTAAGTTGAGGGGGAACCTCCCAAAGATTTCAGGGAATATCGGATACCTGTAACTATATTCCACACAGAAAATTTGGAGTTTACTGGAAAAGTATGGGGAATGACCTTAAGCTTACTCAGGTCTAGCATGGTCTCCTTGACAGAAGAAATCAAGGAGTCACCCGGTGCCCATTCATGTGGCAAATGCGCTCTTCTCGTTTCCTGTCCACCTGGACTAGTACAAGCAGTTTGCTCCCCGCCTCGCAGCCGTAAACCATTGCCGCCCAGTCCAAGAGGTGAACAACTCTGCAGTCATTTTCAAAGATTTGATTTATTCATTTGACCAAGAGAGAGCACGAGCACAAGCAAGGGGAGCTGCAGACAGAGGGAGAGGGCTGAGCAGGGAGCCCGATGCGGGGCTCGATCTCAGGACCCCGGGATCATGACCCAAGCGGAAGGCAGACACTTAACTGACTGAGCCCCCCGGGCACCCCTTCAGTTTTTTGTTTTTAAAGATTCTATTTTTAAAATTTTTAAAAAGATTTTATTTATTTATTTGACAGAGAGAGACACAGTGAGAGAGGGAACACAAGCAGAGGGATTGAGAGAGGGAGAAGCAGGCTTCCCGCTGAGCAGGGAGCCCGATGCAGGGCTCGATCCCAGGACCCTGGGATCATGACCTGAGCCGAAGGCAGACGCTTAATAACTGAGGCACCCAGGAGCCCCTATTTTATTTTTTAAAGATTTTATTTGTTTATTTGAGAGAGAGAGAGCATGAGAGGGGGGAGGGTTGGAGGGAGAAGCAGATTCCCTGCTGAGCAAGGAGCCCAATGCGGGACTCGATCCCGGGACTCCAGGATAATGACCTGAGCCGAAGGCAGTCGCTTAACCAACTGAACCACCCAGGCGCCCTAAGGATTTTATTTTTAAGTAACCTCTATACCCATTGTAGGGCTTGAACTTACAGCTCCGAGATCAAGAGTCGCACACTCCACCAACTGAGCCAGCCAGGCGCCCCAACCACTCTATAGTTTTGCACGACCTAATCCTCAAGACCTTGACCACCCGCCCAGGACATCATGGTGGTCTACTTCATCGATGTCATGTTGCTTATCTTGGAGAATTTGAAGGGGCAGGAATCCAGGTGTAAAACACCTATGCTTGACTGGGGAGATAAATCCCGAGGAAAAATTGCCTACCCAGCAAAATTCCTGGGGGGTCGGCATACTTCTCCCCCTAGGTGAAACACAAATCGCACTTGTCCCTCAATCTACCCTCACAGTGCACAAACCATGGTAGGTAGGCCTCTTCAAATCTTGGTGAAAGCACTTATGTTTGGGTATTGCCTACCAGATGCATTTATTGGGTAGCCCTCAAATCTACTATGCTCAAGTGGGGCCTTGGGCAAGAGAAGATTCTCTACGAGGTCCAGGCTCACATTCTGTATATATTTGGAACTTGAGGTAAAAATCAGAAGAGGCCCTGGGGTTTTTGAGGCCATCAGGTTAATGATTAGGGTTCTACTGGAGATTAGGCATTCTTCCGTGGGACACCACATAACTCTGCAACCTGGACCACGTGGGATCTGATAGCTTACATGTGCACCTAACAGCACTCTCTGATCCATTAGATGCAGGTACAGATGGGACTGGGCCTGATTTAACCCTGAAGGTACCAGTAAGCTGCCTATCTGTGTCTATACCGGTAAGAGTGCGTAAAGGATAAAAACACCAAGGCCTGGTTTATGGGTGGCTCTACATGACGTGCTGGCAACAGCAGTGGATGCTAAGGACCTACAGCCCCATGCAGGGCATTGAAGGACAGCTGTGCAGGAAACGCAGCCCAAACAGAGCTTCAAGAAAGCAGGACACAGTCTTCCCTGAGGCCAAATAGCTTGTCAGAATCCTGGTGCAGAAGGGCAGGGACTTTAGCAAGAATGCAACTGGACTTCCCACGCTCACCAAACACTTCCACTGCAGAGTACCAGGTGGTCCCCTTCTCACAACAAAGCCCAAGGCTATGGGCACAGTTGCCTCAATCCATGGCCCATAATGTGCACCCATCAGCTCTCACCTCAGAAGTTACACTGAGCACCTGAAACCAAGGACTGCACCGTCCTGCACCTGGGCCCTGGGCCCGGGAAAAGATGACCTACTATCAGCCTGCGGAGGGAGGCCACTGCCCTGAGCGGGGCAGGGCCTGATGGAGGCTGGGTGCAAGGCACTGTGAGAACCACTGGCTCTCTGCCTGTACCTCTCTACCTGCTTCCTCACCTACGTGTTGAGGGATGGCCCATATTCCCTAAAAGCCTTTCATATTTTGGGGGTTTCCAGGCCGTCTCTACCCCACGGGAGTTGGGGAAAGAAACCAGGTTTCTATTTGCTTTCTCCTGGTGGTATCTGGGCAAGTTCAGCTGAATGGTGCCAAAGGGGCAGTGGCTCTGGCTCTGAGAAACACGAGGACTTGTGCTTGAAGAGGGCCATGCAGCTCTGTGTTCACCTGGTGAACCTTGTGAACTTCAGTTACAAGTATCTCTGGCACCCATAGGGTTTGGTCCAAGTGCTGGGTAAGCCACACTGACCTTGTAAAGGTCAACCAGGCCTCCCCTGCCAGTACCAATCTGGTATGTGGTCCAAAGAAGCAGGCAGTGCCAGGGCACATGTGGGTCACTGAAGTCATGGGTGGAAAGGGCCACCGAAAGAAATGGGGTCTCCTCCTTGCCTTCTGTGTCTTGGGCACACCAGACCCTAGAGGGCAAATTGCAGGGTCAAGCAGAAGCAGGCCAGTGGTTAGCATGTATCTCAGGTACTGGGTGGTATCTGGTTACTCTGGCTGGAGTCCTAAAGGTCTAGATCAGGAGTTGGCAAACTTCTTCTGTTGCAGCTACTGGTTTCTGCCATCATAGCGTGAAAGTAGTCAATGAATGAGTATAGCTGTGTTCTAATAAAATTTATTTACAAAAATAGGCAGCGGGCCACATTGGGCCCAAGGACTGTAATTTGCCAACCACTGTCCTTGTCCTCGATGACACTTAGTAGATGAGCCGGTTGCATGAGGTGACGATGGTCCATTCTGCTCCTCTGTGAGATGGGAACCTCTGAGGTCTGGTGCTTTGCTGAGCCGTACATGGGTGCAGAAGAGGACACCGTGTATGGGAATTGCTGACCAAGTGGTGGGTGCAGAGGCCAGAATGTGAGGGCTACACCGGAACAGGCTGAGCCTCCTTCTTCATAAGAAACATCAACAGATTTATTGCAGATCAGGCCTGACCCTCCTACCCCCATACACACATGGTCCCTGGGTGGGCACTGTCCTTACTGGGCCCTTAAGAGCCCTTGTGCTGTGGCTTAACCACCAGCCCCTCTCTGGTGACGGCCCAGTTGTAGCTCTTTGGCGAGTCCAAAGCTTCTTCCACCCGTGCCTCCAGGTTCTCTCGGGTGATGAAATTTTTTGCTTCCTCCTATTGGGAGACAGAAGGCCAGATGAATGGAAGCACATACCTGCTGGCCTTTGGCCCACTGAGAGGCTCCAGCTCTCCCCCTGGACGGATGCTTGGAGCCCAGGTCCTCTGTGAGTGCCCTGATGACCTTCCCGTGGAAGAACATCAGGCAGCCTTACCATACTCCTCTTTCTGAGATAATTATCCACTGGACATCTCAGCTAGAACTCCAAGCACACCAGTTGTGACAATCTTGTGTCCCACTGGGTGGAATCAGTTCCTCAATGTTGCCTCAATGTCCCTCTTAATCTCTCTCAAACTTGTCCTTCTCTATTACTTTATTTTTTATTATTTATTTTTTAAAAAGATTTTATTTATTTATTTGACAGAGACACAGCGAGAGTGGGAACACAAGCAGGGGGAGTGGGAGAGGGAGAAGCAGGCTTCCCGCCGAGCAGGGAGCCCGATGTGGGGCTCGGGTCCTGGGATCATGACCTGAGCTGAAGGCAGACGCTTGACAACTGAGCCACCCAGGCGCCC
>NC_058412.1:109157366-109175098 GCF_002201575.2 Neomonachus schauinslandi
CTGTCTCACACCTGCCATCCTAGCCCAGAATATTAACACTTCAATGACTTTATCACCCGCAAAGCAAAATCCGAACTCCTTGTGGAAACGGGAGTCCCTCCCACAGATGTGGGTTTACCACCACCTAGCTACTGGAATACTTTTTCTAACAACTCTCACCTCTGGGTCTCTGCGCCTGCCAGCCACTCTCCTTGCACTCCTCTCCCAAATCCTTACCTAACTCTCAAGTCTCAAGGCTGCTCGCTCTCTCAGTGCACGTAGGGGGTGCCCCACTGCGCCGCGCCCAGACGGAGTTCCCGGCCTCCAACCCCGCCCGCGGAGAAGCGGCTCACCTGCAGCTGCAGCACTTCCTGCTCCTTGAGCTGCGCCCAGGCCTCCGCCTCTCGGGCCCGCCGGGCTTTCTCCTCCGCCTGCCGCTGCTCCAGCTCCCGCGCCTCCTGCCGCAGCCTGGCTAACCTGGGGTGGGGTGGGGCAAGAGGCTGACCCTGAGCGCGGCTGGGTCTCCCCGGCGCCAGCCAGCGGCCCGCCCCGCCTCCCGGCCCACTCACCGCAGCTCGTGCAGCCGCTGGTTCTCCGCCTGGTTCCAGGCCATCAGGTCGCGGTGCTCGGTGGCATCTTGCAGCGCCTTGCGCTCTGCCAGGACCCCGGCCCGGGCCTCGTGCACCTTCTTCCGCACCTCAGACACGAACTCCAGCCTGGGCGGAGACGCGCCTAAAGTCGGCACCCTCTACGCCCGCCCGCTCCGATACACCGCCCACGGCGCCGACGGCCACCTCCCCCTTGTGACACACACCTGAGGGCGCGCACCGTCTGGCGGTACTGCCGGTAACGCTCCGTCAGCAAGAAGAATTCTACAGGATCCACCGCGGGCGGGGTCGCCACGCGCCCGACCTTGGACTTGGCCGGAGGGTCGTGGCGGGTCTTGCGGCCGCGCACGGGCAGCAGCAGCGGAGCCGGAGGCCCGCACAGGGACCCCCGGCCCAGGACTCTCAGCGCGTGCAGCATGGCCCAGGCCGCTCAGCGTCCGGCGCGCCGCAGGGCATCGCGGGACCCGGAAGCGGCCGCGGGGCACCACGGGACACGTAGTCCGCGGGCCCCGCCTCCCAACCCCTGGAGGCCGCTCGGGGGTCGCGCGCCTGCACACTTCTGCGTCCGCCCCAGGCCCACTGGCTCTGGCTGCTCCCTCCCAGCGGGATCGGCCCCGCCCCGCCCCATACCCCCCCGTGTCGGTCCCGCCCGTGGGCCGGGCCCACGTCCCTCCAACCTCCACGCGGGGTAGGGTCTTAGTGAGGGTGGGCGAGGAAGGAACAGAGGGGAGAACTCGAGGCAGCAGCGTCAGGGACTTCACATCTTTATTGGAGGGCGACAGGGCGCGGCGCTCTACGTCCGGTCTGCGGGGGGGAGGGGGTGGTCATTCCAGCGGACGCCCTTGTCACCTGGCCGCCCGGCTGCGACCTTGTCCGCCCCCACCCTTCCTGACCTGGTTTTGTGGCGGAGGATGCTGCCGCCAGGCGGACGCCCCCTGCCAGCTAGAAGACCCAGCTGGGGGCTCTGTAGCTCCCTGGGTGTGCTCCACCCTTAACCCACCTGGTTTGTAAAAACCTGAGCTCACACCGATTTAATTAGGTGGTAAGTTTTTGCCTTATAGGAATTTACAACTTCTTCAGTTACCACTCTCCGGTGCACTTTAAATTTGCAAAATAGTAATCCATCTCTGCACACCGATCTTCTGCAATCACTGTCATTCCTAGTGCATGTCAGTGACCACCTGGTTCTTGGTGTACCCCTCACCTCTTTCCACTGAGGGCCTGTCCACCTCCAGACACACTGGCTTCTCTTGGCAAAAAAGAAGCCTGGAGGACCCCACTACAGTCAGTCTTATTTATGGAGGTTTTCAGTACAACCATCTCCACTCCACTAGTGACTTCTTTAACTTAAGTATCTTATCATAAATTGTCTACAATTCTGGGAAATAAGGAGGATAGCAGATAGCATCGTGTGTGTGCCTGGGTGTGCCTTGGCAGGGGGGGTCTCCGTGTTCTCTCATTACCCCCCTCTTCTGTCCACACAGCGCCCAAGTCCTTAGTCCCAATGGCCCCTGCTGGCCAAGGCCGGGCCTCTCCCTCTACTTACCAGCAGTGTCTGCACCAGGTGCTGCTTCCGGCGGAGACGCCACCAGCCTGTGGTTCTGCCCTCCCAGGGCACATTGTTCTTGGGGGGAACCAGGGCATCGCTTGGGAGGTCATGGGCAGTCTGGTCTAGGCTGCTTGCTGGGGTACCCAGGACCCTTCCTCAGGAAGGAGCTGAGGCTGCTGCCTGCCCACTACTCACACTCCAGGCTCACAGGAGGTGAAGGATCCCCAGCCAGCGCCTTCTTCCTCCCACTTAGGCTGGGGAGACCCTTAACCCACCTAGGAGCCTTGGGGCGTGCTGGGGGTGCTGGGCTGAGCTGGACGCTCGTTTTCCTCCAGGGTACCAGCCATGGGACCAGTGCTGAGCCTTCGAGGATCCAAGGTGGATGGTCAGCAGCAGCAGCAGCAGAAAGCCTAGCCTGCAGCTGGCCATGGCAGGGCTGCTCCCATGGAGAGTGGACAGCACTCAAGACGAGACACTTCCATCCATACCTCCTTCCTTTTCTTTCAGGGCCCCCTCGGACAACTGGCACTTCAGCAGCAGCTTTACTGTTTTCTAAGGCCCTTCCCTCTTCTGCCACTGCTCCTCATCCCAGGCCTGTAGGGATCTCTGCACCCCAAAGGCTCCTGGCAGCTAGCCTTCCCCAGAGCCCCCTGGGGGTGCAGAGGATCCCAGCCTTGCCAGCTGAGGACCCTCCTCAGTCCATCAGGCCTATCCCTCCAGGGATTCCAGAAGTGGGAGAAGGTTGGGAAGAGGAACAGAGACCTGGGTAAGGGGAGCTCTCCCAAGAGTAGCAGCAATGTAAGGGCATTTGGGGCACCTGGTGCATGGCCCGCTGCCTCTGTTCTCTGTGGTTTGCCATCTCTCTTCCATGGCAGGTGGGGATGTGGAATGGATGTGTGGTGGTGACAGGGGCAAGTGCTTCTACCCCTTGTCCCTCCTACACTAGAGGCAGCAGGCAGAGGAACAGCGTTGGGGAGAGAAAGGGAAAGGCATGGTTCATGGGTAGGACAGGGACTTGGGAGGGAGAAGAGGAACAGCGTGCCACACACCCAGGACAGACTTCCAGCCAGGAGCCCCAGCCCTTGGGGAGAGCAGCCTCTTCACTCACCGAGGGATAGCTGTGGATGAGGTGGCTCCTCCAGGTGACAGTAGGACCCCCAGCCAGCCAGCTCTGGGATTTACTGATCAGCTGACTCCACCCCATTCCTGGTCCACGCACTCCCGTGACGTCTCAGAGAGGGAGGGGGGCAGCCTGCCACCCAACACCCTTCCCTTACCAGTGTGTGTTCCTAGTGTATTTTTAGCCAGTGGCCCTAGGGTCACCAGACAGATAGCTCCCTCTCCGTCTTCCCAGGGATCTGAAGTGGTAAGACTCCTGCTCCAGCCTGGCCAGGCCCTCGAGAATCCTCTTCCCACTTCCCAGGAGGCATCCTCAAGCTCCTGCCCTTTGACCTACAAAGCGTTCAGTCTTCTCTGACCCAAAAAGTAAACTGTGGCCTGCAATGCCTGGGGACCCTGCGTCCCACACAGTTGGCAGCCTGAGTGGGGAGCCCAGCAACCTGTGAAGCGGTCTGGGAGAAACTATGAGGGCCTGAGGGCTTGTTTGCCACACTGTAAACCGGGTTGATGGAGCGGTCCTCATCTACACACCTGGGCACTAGGGCTGGGTCACTCCAGACACAGGCAGGTTTGGGTGGGGCACACCTATCCCCAGGTGGTTTTTCTCTCCTCCTGGGAGGCCCATGAGTCGGGGCCCAGCTAAGGGGGCAGTGCAGCATCTGTGGGCCTATGAACGAGCAGGGGGTAGGAATAGTTTTGCCTCTCAAGGTTCCAAGCCTTCCCCTGTGCTCAACCCAGGACTATTCATGGAGTTGGGCACAGCTAATCTAGGACACTCAAAACGTGTCCCCACCTCCCAATCTGCGTCAGCTCAGCTTTCTCCCACCAGCTATTAGCCTGGGGGTCAGGGGGAGGGCAGAGGCCTGTTTACAGGGTTAATAGCCAATCTCTGCATTTGGGCTGAACAGCAAATGCAAGGGCCAGGGTCAGGCTTGGCGTGGGGTGGCCAGTCGTTAGGAGAGCAGGTGCGTCAAATCCTGTGGCAAAGATGGGGGAGGGAATGGCATAACGGGCACCACAGTCATCCACAGGCGCCTGGACTTCAGCTGCCCAGCCAGGAAGGCACACATGGGGCGCCTGGGTGGCTCAGTCGGTTAAGCGACTGCCTTTGGCTCAGGTCATGATCCTGGAGTCCCGGGATCGAGTCCCGCATCGGGCTCCCTGCTCGGCAGGGAGTCTGCTTCTCCCTCTGACCCTCCCCCTTCTCATGCTCTCTGTCTCTAATAAATAAAATCTTAGAAAAAAAAAAAAAAAAAGGAAGGCACACATGAACTTCCAAAATGACTTAATCTTTAGCAGGGACCCGAAGCCATGTGTGGACTGTATATTCAGTTAAATTGTTTTGGGAAATACACTTTGTTCTTGTATGTGTTGGTTAACCAAGTAATTTTTAGGGAAACATTTGTGGTTTAGTGAAAATGATGGAGTTCAATAAACTAGCTTAGTTCTGGTTTGGGTTTACAGAATGTTTTATTCAAAGTCCCCTGTGTTTATTTTAAAAGAGGAATGGGGTGCCCTTATTTTTTCCTGTAATTTGTGGTTTTTCCTAAAAAATCCAAACCAGAACTAAGCTTCCCAGGGGATGCTCTGGTTCCTTTCTGGCAACATCCGTAGCTTTTCAAGAACGTTTGCTGTCCCCTTCCAGATTATAGACTCAGAAATTCATCCTCCTATCCCTCTCAGCAGGGCACAGAAAGCCATTTGTTCACCACTGAGCTCCAACTAATGGTCGGCCCTGAGGATAGCACTTTATCCGTCTGGGAGCTGCTTGTAGTTAGCTGGGAAAGCAGAGGCCTAGAGCTGAGTGCTCAGGTGCTGCTGGAGCAGAGGGGCACAAACCCCGGATCAGATGGTCTGGGTGAAGGATGACAGTGAGTTAGCCAGAGTCTGTGCACAGGGCACTTGTGGTGCTCCCACGTAAGGAACAAATACGGAGAAGAGTCAACACAGGAACTGTCAGTGGAAAGAGGTGCAGAGAATGCTGGAAGGCTGCAGGAAGGGACGGGAGACTCTGGAGAGACTGGGTGAACCTCTGGGTGGTGGGAGTGTGAGGCAGGTGTGCATGGGTCACCCCATATAGTCACTTGGCAGGCAGCATGATATGCTGCCCCGGGGCCCAGGACGGGAGCTCAGGGTTGAAGAAGGGCTGAGGGTCCGCCACATACTGACCACAGGTATGCCCGGTCCCTGGGGAAGGAGAAAGAGGAACAGCAGAGGCTACAGAGTGAGGATGAAGTCAGAAGGGAGGGACTAGTGGACACAGAGTGGGTCCCTGATGAATGGTGAGAAAGGAATCTGTGGGGATGAAGGGTGGAAGAGGGGAGAGTGAGTCAGGAGACTATTGGCCTGGGGGGAAGTGCCTTTTTTTTTTTTTTTAATTAAAATGAAATACTTGTGCATTTGGTGGTGGTGGTGGTGGTGGTGGTGGTGGTGGTGGTGGTGGTGGAGTGTAAAGGAAACTGAACAACCAGGAGTGCGCTGACTTGATGAAGTGAGGTCTGAGCACAGTGGGCACTGGATGCCTCGCTCCCTCTTCTGAGACATCCTCACCGGCTCTAGCTCCAACTCTGTGGGGCACAGCCAACTAGCTGAGGGGCAGGCACTGGATGAAGCAGTCACCCCTCCTGTTCCCACATGATTGTGCAGCGTGAGCCTTGATCCACTTCCCGTTAGCCTTGACTTGTTCCTGTTGGGTTAGTGTCTCTTGCAACCATACAAGTCCTGCTTGAAGACATCTGTTTAGCAGCCAGGTGATATTTAAAACATTGACCCAGGGGCACGTGGGTGGCTCAGTCGGTTAAGCATCTGTCTTCGGCTCAGGTCATGATCCCAGCATCCTGGGATCGAGTCCCGCACTGGGCTCCCTGCTTGGCAGGCAGCCTGCTTCTCCCTCTCCCTCTGTTGCTCCCCCTGCTTGTACTCTTTCGCTCTCTCAAAAAAATAAATAAAATCTTAAAAAAAAAAAAACCAAACACAATATATATATATATATATATATATATATTGGCCAAGGGGTGCCTGGGTGGCTCAGTTGGTTAAGCATCTGCCTTCAGCTCAGGTCATGATCTCAGGGTTCTGGGACTGAGCCCCACGGCAGACTCCCTGCTCAGCAGGGGGTCTGCTTCTCCCTCTGCTGCTCCACCCCGCTCATGCTCGCTCTCTCTCAAATAATAAATAAAATCTTTAAAAAAAAAAAAAAAATTGGCCAAGCCACCAAGCAAATCAGCATGGACTTCAGCAGCAAGTGGCCAGGCCACACTGGTGGGTAGGTAGAGGTACTCAGGCCTTCTGTAGGAACCCTGGTATACAGTGGTGTGTAAGCTGCTCAACACCAGCCCTAGCAACAGGAGGTAGGCAGCCTGCTGGGACGTAGGGAGGCAGCACAGGGCACATGATGGGCTCTCCTATCGGTTTGCCATGTAGCTTGCTTGCCCTCCTCCGTCTGTCAGGACTTGGTCATAGAGGCACCAAAGGTAGTCTGCAAAGAGTCAGGGTCTCCTTCCCAAACATGGTACCTCTCATCAGAAATCCTTCTCAGATTGCTTAATTTACTCATGCTTCTTTGAAAACCACTGAGTTTTGAGTTTACTGCCGCTTGGAGTTCCTTAGTTCTTACAGAAGGACCAAGTACTTCTGATGCACACTCACTTCTCAGAAACTTGCAGAGGTGGTCTGTCACAGTGCCCCTGCCTCCTGTAGATGTCCTGACTATGTGGTGAACTTGGCCCCCATCTTGGAGCCACTGCATCTGTTCACCTTCTGTAGGGTTCTGAGGCCTTCTGTAATGTGGCTCCATGTGACGTTGCCTTTCACTCATCCAAATTTCCAGCATCCCTTGGGTCCAGTTCAAGTCCCACCTCCGCCAACAAGCAGAGCAGCAGTGATGTCTGAGTGTGCCTCCACAGCCCAGGCTGGGGTGCCACTTCTCAACTCCTGATGGCCTGAGTCGCCCAGGGCCTGCCCCTGCTCCTTGAGAAAGGCCCCATGGGCCTTAAGACTCTCTCAGCCCTGCACTGACAGCTGTGCCAACTAAAGATGACATTTCCCAGCATTCCTGTAGTCACACAGTGTAGCCTTATGACTAGGTTTGAGCCAACAGGAGTGAAAATGTAAAGAAGAGCTTTTGCTTCATGTCCTTAAAAATGAAGTTGCTTTCTCTCCATTTTCTTTTCGCTTCTCCATGGCAAAAGACAGTGATCCAGCTTCAGCCATGAGGACAAGAATAACATTCTAAGGGACACTGGGACCAAAAGACGGGAGAACACTGGGTCTCTGGACTGGGCACCCCATTACATGAGAAATAAATGAACATCCACATTATTTAAGACACAAACGCTAGACACTTTTGTATAATGTTAGGCTTGATATCAAGTTGGGATTGAAGACTCCTACCATCCTGGCCTCTGGATCTGAGGCACTTTCACATAAAAGTCCTGGAAATGTAGAGATATAAAAGGAAACGAAAGCTATTTAATCTAGTAAGTGTGGATATAAAGACTTATCCTGGACAGAGAGACACAATCCAGACCGTTTTATAGCAAAGCACCAGGGAAGTCGTATTGGCCTTAGCTAGTACCTCCTCTCTCTCCCATGCCCCTGCGCTAGGGAAACAGTGAGGACGCTGACCATCTTCCAGGGAGCAAGGCTGGCTGGGATCACTGCACCAAAGATGTGCTGGGAACGGAGGGTGGGTCCTGGCAACTAGCTGAGAGCTGGAGAGGCTGTGCCAGTTGGAAAGGAGTTGAGAGGACAGTGGCTCCTGAGACCAGCTGAGACAGAACACTAATAGCAGGGCCGGGAGTGGCCTAGGAGAGCCTCAGCCCTGGTCCGGCTGCCCCACCCCAGACAAAGGGAGACGCGTCCTCAGGGAGTCAAAGCTTTTATTACCTGATAATCCCTAGTGTGGTGCCAGAGATACCGCTCTGGTCCCTTTACTCCCCACAGTGGGTTGTGGTGGTGATGGGGGGAGGCTGGGGAGGGGAGGGATTATTTACAGAGCAGGGAGGGAACAACAGCCTGAAAGGGGTGGGGGAGAGGGGGCACCAGGACAACCAACTTCCTCAAGAGCTCTGAGAACTTTGTGCTTTTTTTTCTTAGTTGATGCTGAGCCACCTGGAATTAATTTTGTGTTCCTTCTTTAGGAAAAGATGTCTAAACCAAAGAATAATACAGCCCAATTTCCAGGCAGAGGATTTCACGATATCAATCCAAACATCACACTATTTAATTCCCCAATAAAACATTGGAAAAAGGACTATCAGTGCTAACACATTTACATATAAAATCTCCACCTAATAGGTAATAGAAGCCTATGTACCAATTTCTAAAACAGTTATAAGATATATACACAATTTTGGGTATATTAACAAAACAGAATATTACAAAATATTAAAGGCAATTTTCCTGTCCACCGATCTCATCACCTCTTACTTGAAGTTGGCATAATCTGAGAATGCGTCAATATATTCCTGCACCACCTTGTAGCAGAACTCATACTGTTCCTGCAGAGCAAAGGGAGGGGAAGAAACCAGCGTTACTGAAGACAACAAGGTACCTGCAGTTCCTGACAGACCTATTTTTTTTTAAAAATGGAAACCTGAGGGGAAGTGAATGTTTTTGGACTTGTACCTGAGTCCCGCTCTGCCTACCCAAGTTCTGACAGCATTCCCCTTCTGGGCTGAGTACAGCTAATTTTGTCCAGATGGAGGGGACCCGAGAGGAAGATGTGGCCCTAGGCCTGCAGCAGTCAGATGTGAGTGCACTGGGCTGGCGGACCAAGCAGGCAGGGAGATGACTCTGCGTGGCCCGCATCTCACCATGCTTGCCAGGCTGCAGGTGCCCTGGCTCTCAAAGCCTCACCAACTCCCAAACCTCTTAAAATGTATTTTTCTTTCCCCTCAGACATGTCTAGCTCTCCAAGGTTCCAGGGCCCTTCTGGATGCTTGTCCCCATACCCAGTGGTTACTGGTCACTGAGACAGTCAGGAGCCTGAGTAGAAGAGGCGGCACTCCTGAGTCTTCCTACCCCAGGACCCATGGAGAAGTGCAAAGCCCTGTGGGGCACCCCAGCACCCCCTTCTAGCCTTCAGAGAGGCCACTCTTACTGGTGACAGGGCTGTGCCCCTCTGCTCTGTCACCAAGGCTCATTCTATCTAGGGTACCTTGGGGAATGATGGGCCCCCTGGAAGAGCCTCCCCCTTGAGATGGCCCTGAAAGAGAAGGGCTGTGGATGGGTGGTGGTGTGGGCAGCATACCAGTGTCTGGACCATGTGTGGCCTCTGTAGCCGCAGGCTCTTGACGGTCTGGAAGACATCCAAAATCCCCTCCGCTTTCACCCGTTCCAGGACTGTGCTTAGGGCACAGAAGGTCCCTGTCCGTCCTGCCCCTGCGCTGTAATAGAGCAGACACATCTGTTATAGCCCACTGGGCTGATAAGGTGAAGACAGTGTCAGTGAGCACATAAAGGCCGAGGTGGAGGTTGGGGCTCATGGGAAGGGCTGTCATCTAATGGAGATGCTGGGCTGGGGTGAGGGCAAGGGCCCATTTGCTCCTCTCCCCATAAGCCCCATGCTCACACCGCTCTGGGGAGGAAGGGGTACCCCCGCTGCCCCTTCTGTACGTTCCACTTTGGCTGCTGAGGGGCTCGCCTACAGGACAGTGATGAAGAACCTCACTGAGCCTTTGCTGTCTACCTACAAATATTCCTGAATTGCCCTGATCTGCTGCTCACTCATGTTGGGATTCTAGTCTCTTTCCTTTCCTGATAAACCCTGCCCTTATGCAGAGAGAGAGAGAGAGAGAGAGAGAGGGAGAGAGAGAGTGTGTGTGTGTGTGTGTGTGCGCACACGCTGATTCTTTTCCATGCCTCTCATTTGCTTCCTAAGTCCCAGGAATCCAGACTCTGACTCTGACACTATCCACCCTGTTCAATGTTATCAGTTGATTCACCAGACCCTTACTGAGTGCCTGATGTGTGGCAGGGGCTGTGGTGGGGAACAAAACCCCCAGACAATAAAATATGTAGTGTGGGAAGGAAAAAGAGGAATAGGGGTTCTAGGCAGGGTGGTCAGGGAAGGTTCTCTAATAGGGTGTCACATGAGCAGAGACCTGAAGGTGAGGGCAAGGCCCAATAGCTGTCTGGAGAGGAGTATCTCAGGCACAAGACAGGATGTCTAGGTGCGGAAGCTCTGTAGCTGAATCTGACGGATGGAAGGACATGAAGGAAGAAAGGAGAGTGGTGGGTGAGGTCAGAGCCCTCAGATCAAGTTGGGCCTTATGAGCTGTTGTTAGGATTTTTTTTTTTTTTTTTTAAGATTTTATTTACTTATTTGTCAGAGAGAGATAGAGAACATAAGCAGGGGGAGCAGCAGGCAGAGCAGACTCAGCAGGCAGAGCGAGAAGCAGCCTCCCCACTGAGCAAGGAGCCCGATGTGGGACTTGATCCCAGTACCCTGGGATCACGACCTGAACCGAAGGCAGTCACTTAACTGCCTGAGCCACCCAGGCGTCCCTGTTGTTAGGATGCTAAGTGATGTGGCCTGACTGAAGTTTTTAGAAGAACCTCTCAGGCTGCTGTGTTGAGACAGGGAAACACGTGAGGCCAGTATAACTCCTGGGAAGAGGAGGTGGTGGCTCAGACAGAGGGTTGCTGGTGGAGGGAGTGAGAAATACTTGATTCTGAAACCACTTTCCATGTAGAGCAAGGTCGAACATTACATGTGCATATGTGAGGAAATAAGGAGGAGAACAGTATGGCTCCAAGGCTTCTCATCTGAGAGAGCTGGGGGACTGAAATGCCACTTACTGACTGGGGGAAGGCTGGGCAAATAGTAGACTTAGGAATTAAGACGAGAAGTTCTGATCCGGACTTGAAAATGCCAAAACTGAAGATGCCAAAGTGGAAATGTTGAGTAGGTAACTAGACACATAAATCTGGAGTTTAGGGAGAGGGTGACCTGGTGATAATGACACAGGAGTTGGTACGAAAGCCAGGAGACAAGATGGGCTGCCTGGGGGAGTGGATATTATTCAACAATGAGGTCCATCTGGGCCCTGGACCACAGATGGAGAGGAATCAGCCAGTGAGGACATAAACCAGGAGAGAAGCTATGTTGAAAGCATTCCACAGAGAAGCAACTGGTTAACTGTGTTGGATACTGATGAAGGTCAAGGGTAAGGAGACAGAAGGATCTCTGGACGCAGCAATGTGGAGGTCACAGGTAGCCCTCACAGGGGCAGTTGCAATGGAGTGTGGAGGGAAGAGGTTAACCAGAATGGGCTCAAGAGAGAATGGGAAGAGAGGAACTGGGGAGTTAGTCTGGACAAATCTTTCTTGAGAAACTTTACTATTAAGGAAAACAGAGAAATAGAGGGGTACCTGGAGGGGAATGAGAGGTAAGAGTTTTTAAAATATTAAGACGGGAGAAATTATAGCCCATGTGCATGAAGATGGTAGTTATCCAGAGGAAAACCTGATGATGTAGGATAGTGAAGTCAGGTCCCTGAGGAGACAAAAGGGGATGGAATTGATATCCAAGTGGAGGGTGACTGTGGCAGACAGGCCCTACCATGGCCCCCCAGATCCCTGCCTCTTGGTGTTCATGCCCTTATGCAATCTCTTCCCCATGAGTGTGGGTGGGATGTGTGTGTGCTTCTAACCAACAGACAGTAGCAAGGGGGATGAGATGTATGTAACTACACGTATGTGATTATGCTACATAGGATCATAAAGCCTGTCTCGAAAGGAGACACTCTCTTGCTGGCTTAGAAGAGGTAGGCAGCCACACTGGGAAGGTCCACGTGGCAAGGAACTTCAGCCCAGCAACCCGCAGGGCACTGAATGCTACCAAAAACCAAGTGAGCTTAGAAATGGATCCTTCCTGGGGCGCCTGGGTGGCCCAGTTGGTTAAGCGTCTGTCTTCAGCTCAGGTTGTGATCCCAGGGTCCTGGGATGGAGCCCCACATCGGGTTCCCTGCTCAGTGGGGAGTATGCTTCTCCCTCTCCCACTCTCTCTGCTTGTGTTCTCTCTCTCGCTTTCTCAAATTAAAAAAAAAAAAAAAAAAAAAAGAAACGGATCCTTCCCATTCGAGCCTCAGATGGGACCACAGCCCTGGCTAACACCTTGACTGGAGTCTTGTGAGACCCTGAAGCGCAGGACTCACCTAAGATGTGCTCAGATTTCTGACCAGAGAGACTGTGAGATAAATGTGTTGTTTTAAGATGCTACGTTTGTGGTAATATTATTACACAACAATAGATGATTAATGGAACTGGCTTCAGAGAGAGGTCAGACAACTCATTCACTGAACAGGAGGGATGCAGGGTCCACAGCACCAATGCAGGGAGACAGGCAGCTATGTGCTGGGAGCACACAGAAGTTCTGATTGCTTCTCCTTTCTTACAAACAGAAAACACCATCCTCTCTCAAATACGAGGACAGAAGAGGTGCTGATGGTATCTAGGTTTGAGAGGAGGTGTGAAATAATCATCTAGGACAAAGGCTGGCAAGCTGTTCTGTAAAGGGCCAGACAGGAAATATCCTGGGTGTTGCTGAGAAGAGACAAAATCAGTTCTAACCGTACAACTCTGACTTCCTGTGTGCTGAGCAGCAGTGTGAGGCACGGAGAGCTCCACGTCTGGTCTCAATTCTGTTGCTGGAGCATGAGAGCAGCAAATACACACACAAATGGGCATAGCTGTGTTCCAATAAAACCTTATATACAGACACCAAAATTTGAATTTCACGCCATCTTCATGTCATGAAATAGTCTTTTGATTTTTAAAAAACCATTTAAAAATGTAAAAACAGGGGACACCTGGGTGGCAGAGTCGGTTAAGTGGCTGCCTTTGGCTCAGGTCATGAACCCGGGGTCCTCGGATCCAGTCCTGCACTGGGCTCTCTCTCTGCCTGCCATTCCCCCTGCTGTTCTCTCTCTGGCAAATAAATAAATAAATAAAATCTTAAAAATATAAAAATAGTTCTTAGCTTGCAGACCCACACAAAACCAGGTGGTAGGCCAGATTTGGCATTGCACCCTAGTATGTCCAGCCGTGGTCTGGAAGAGTGGAAGGTGCAGAAGGATAGCAAGGCAGCAGTAAGGGCCAACCATGAGGTCAGTGGTCAGGAATGTAAACTGAAGCCTGTAACCCGATGCTTCTCTTCAGCCACACTCAGCAGCACAGTGCAGATGCAGGCTAGCTAGAGAATCTGGGGTTTGCCAAGAAAGGGTGACCAAGGGAAAGAAAAAAGTGTAGGGAAGGAAATATTTATCTGGGCAGTCCAAGGAATCTTTTCTTAGATTTTTAGTTTAATTTTTTTTTTAAAGTAATCTCTACCCCCAATGTGGGTCTCAAACTGACAACCCCGAGTCCAAGAGTTGAGTGTTCTACTGACTGAGCCAGACAGGTGCACCACCAAGGAATTCTTTTAATTTTGCCAATCCAATGGGCACAAAGCACACTGCATTGTTTTCATTCTCATTTCTCAGAATATTACTAGTAAAGTGTAGCATCTTCTTGTGTTCACTGTCCAAAGATATTTTTTAAATGCTTTATTTTTCTATAGGCAATAAATTATCATAGTTCAAATTTCAAAACAATCCCAAACAAGAAAAGGTTTCCTTCCTACTCCATTTATTCGCCTTCAGATGCCCTCCTGGGAAAGCACCAATGTCCTTGGGTCCTTGCCTGTCCTTCCAGAGATATTTTTAGGCATATACCAACAGAAACATTATGTTCTGTTTTTTAAAAGTCTTTTATTTATTTAAATGATCTCTACACCCCACATAGAGCTCGAACTCACAACCCCAAGATCAAGAGTCGCACATTTCATCCACTGAGCCAGCCAGGAGCCCCCCAACAGAAACACATGTTCTTTCTCTATCTCCCATTTGCTTTTGTTCACAAAGCAATACATCTAGAGGATTAACCCACACCCAGTATATAAGCAGACTCATTAATTTTTGTAGCTCTGTAGCATGAGATCCATAAACATAGCTTATTGAGTCAGCCCCCTATTAATATGTTTAGATAATTTATAATCTTTCACTATTATAAGTAGTACTTCAATCGTGGTGACTATTTCCTTTTGGCCAGTTGACGCACATTTACTGGATACATTCCTAGAAGTTCCTTTGCTTATTTTTCTGTTTTTAAAACCAATTTGCAGTGATTTATGATATACTCTTCCTTCTCTTTTAAGAATTTTTTTCCCCCAAATTATAATAGCAATACAAGCTCATGGTAAGTTTTTTCCCCCTAAAATGCAATCTCAAACAACACGCCCCCCAAAATTCACCTTTGCTCCCCAAACGAGTCCCCTTATCATCTTTCTTCTGTCAGTGACAGCAACCATTACCAGTAACCCTGATTTAAACTCGGGATACACCCTACAGCCTTGATTCCTCTTCTCTTTCACATCTATGTTTTCAGTCTTGCTCATTTTTCTTCAAACTCTTCTCAAAATAGTTGCCCTTTTCTCTTTTCCTGTGTTTCTTAAGGAGGCCAGACCCTCACCCCCACAGTGTCCAACTGGTCTCTCCACTGTCAGTCGCCTCTGCTGCTCGCCCCTACCCCATCACTATCCCAAATGCTCCCCTGCCCGATATTCTAACGTCACTGGTTCCCTAGCACTTAATGCGAAGTTTGACCACCACAACCCTCTCCCATTATCTGGCCCTGTGCTGGCCACCAAACTCAACTGCCAGGTGCTGCTCCCCAGTAGCCTGCTCTTGTCTGGCTTTCCCCACTGTCGCTCCCCCTGCCTGCCTCTTATGGCCTTCCCTTCCCCCCGAGGGCTGGGGAGAGCGGTACCTGCAGTGCACGGTGATGGGGTGGTTCCCCGACTGCTGTTGCTGCTTCTGCACGGCCGCGATGATGCTGATCATGCCCTTCCCGTCGCTGGGGATGCCCACTTCAGGCCAGCCGTGGAAGTGGAACTGCCGGATCTGCCGGCCTTTGTTCTCCTTTGGAAGAAGGGCGATCAGAGATGCGGGGCGGCCTGGCTTTTCCCTGCGGGAGGAGCCGCACCCCCAGCCACCTTACCCTGGTGTTGGTGACCAGGAGGTCTCTGACAGTGTAGCTCTCACATTCCTCCTCTTTCTTCAGCTCCACTGTGATGTCTCCGTAGGACACCACTCCATCAGAGGGCCAGTACTGGGCACATTTCTCCTGGAGGGACAAATGGGAGAGGGGAGGGGCTTGGAATATCACATATGGTAGAGGCGGGGCTGTCCTTCGAGCCTCCTGCTCCCCTCTGACGGTAGGCACCTCTTACAGGACACCTTCATCTCCAAGGTATCAAAAACCCAGAGTGTCATTACATTACTTAATGTCACTCCAATTCACTTCACTAGGATCCTCACTAGGACGTCTACAGCTGACCCTTGAACAACATGGATTTGAACTGTGTGGGCCCACTTATACACAGACTCTTCTGGATAAATACAGTACAGTAGTATAAATGTATTTTCTCTTCCTTACGATTTTCTTAATGACATTTTCTTTTCTCTAGTTTACTTTATTGTAAGAACACAGTATATCATACATAAAACATGTAAAATATGTGCTGTTAGTGTCATTGATCAATCTTCAGGTCAGCAGTAGACAATTAATTACTTTTTTTTTTTTTAAGATTTTATTTATTTATTTGACAGAGAAAGACACAGCAAGAGAGGGAACACAAGCAGGGGGAGTGGGAGAGGGAGAAGCAGGCTTTCCCGCTGAGCAGGGAGCCCAATGCGGGGCTCAATCCCAGGACCCTGGGATCATGACCTGAGCCGAAGGCAGACGCTTAACGACTGAGCCACCCAGGAGCCCCAGTTAATTACATTTTTGATAAGTCAAAAGTTATACACAAATTTTCTTTAAAGATGTTATTTATTTGAGAGAGGGAGAACACAAGTAGAGGGCGTGGGAGAGGGAGAAGCAGACTCCCCACTGGGCAACGAGCCTGACGCGGGACTCAATTCCAGGACCCTGGGATCATGACCCGAGCCGAAGGCAGTCGCTTAACCGAATGAACCACCCAGGCGCCCCTACATGGATTTTTTTTTTTTTAACTGAAGTACAGTTGACACACAATGTTACATGCATTTCAGGTGTACAATACAGTAACTCCGCAAGTCTATAGATTATACTATGCTCACCACCAGCTTAGCTACCATCATGTGTCACCACAGAACACTACCACCATACCACTGACTATATTCCCTACACTGCAGCTTTCATCCCTGTGATATATGCAGATTTGTAACTGTACAAGATAGAAAGAGGGGGCTGGCGGTCAGTGCCCCTAGTCCCTGTGTTGCTCAAGAGTCAACTGTATATTTAAAAACTTAATTCCTGTACTGACATAATCACTTAACCTTTCGTGTTACTTATCTACAGTCTAAGTTGCCACACATGACAAGATCTCTGAAGAGCTCTGACCATCACCTCAGCTACACAAAACATTTAATGGCATGGTGGAAAGAGAGGAATGTCTTTGCTCCAATTCCTTTTCTCCCCTCCTTTGCCCCCTTGGGGTGTTTCTACCTCGTAGAGATGCTTACATATGTCAGATAGCTAATCCAGAAAAACTGAACCCCACTGACATGCCAGCCGGCTGTGGTGCTTCACTAGAGCTCAGGCCACTGCATCCTTCCATCCCTTTCCTCTTGGTCCTCTGAATCTGCAGTGGCACCCCCATTTCTGTCCTTGTGAGTGAGTAGGAGATGGGTTACGGCCTGTCTTTGCTGGCATCTGGCTCAATTTCCTCCACAGCTATTTGTGGGCGGGGGCTGCCTCTGTTCACCTTTGTCTCCGCACGCCTCGCATGCTGCCTGCATATGCTAGGCTCTCAGTAGCTGCTCAATGAATTTGTTCCATGTTTGCAGAACAAGTCAGGCTACACATACGCAAATAAAACAATACAGTTATACCGTCCTTTTCTTTGGAGCATTTTGGGGAAGACCTTAAATATCTCACTACTGGTAATTTTAAAATCCTCAACCGTAAATGTACTTCACATTCACTGGGAAAACTATGAAAAGTGGAAAAATAAGAATCACGGATAGTCTCTTAGTCCAAATAAAATCATTAAAGGTCCATTTTAGTGACTCTTCTTGCTTTTCATATGTGTGATCATTCATTACCCCCTTTATAAATGACACTGAGCTCATTTTAAAACACAGACTTATCAAAGTGGTGGATCAGGGAACTCTCACAGACCAGTCTTTTCTACGTATACCCACTTGGGAGTCCTGGGGATGCTGTGAGGGTTGGGGCTCTGGGCCCTCTCCTTAACTAGAACAGCTTTTTTTTTTTTTTTAAAGATTTTATTTATTTATTTAAGAGACAGAGAATGAGAGAGAGAGAGAGAGCACATGAGAGGGGGGAGGGTCAGAGGGAGGAGCAGGGAGCCCGATGCGGGACTCGATCCAGGGATTCGATCCAGGGACTCCAGGATCATGACCGGAGCCGAAGGCAGTCGCCCAACC